>NW_019213036.1:152591-464851 GCF_002532875.2 Varroa jacobsoni
TATTAAAGTGAATGCAAGTATCACTCGATAGTGGTTTTTATTCTATTTATTTACAACTCGTTTTGGCTAGTTGCACTAGATGATCCTTTCATCCAAACGGCGTCCGAAATCAAATTAATTTTCACGAATAAAAGTGAAGCAAGCAGCAGCTAGACCAGTACAGCTATACCCAACGTGAGCACGATACAGCAGAGGTTGTTTCGCGCAGGAGTGTAAAAGGACTCTTTTCCTGCATCCTGTTATTTTCTCGCTTTTCTCCATCCGACCAAAAAGCAGGAACGGCTAGGAGGAAGGGTGCGCGAATCAACGAAACAAACCCATCGCTCATCAGAGTAGAACGCCGAATCGCGAGAAGTAGCTTAGCGCGTTTTGGTACGCACTTTGTAAATGCTTGATGAGAAATGCGCTCCAATGAGCGATGCAAGTACAGGAGAGCCGGAGTAAACGAAAATGAAGAAGATGGCGACCAAAGAAAAGAGAAGCTTGGAGCTTCATAAGAGCCGAAACAGTCGCAGTCCCTAACCCCCTGTGGGCGCAAGAAGTGTTGCCACCTCTTGTGATACCGAGGCCGAGCTGATCCGCAAGCCCTGCCCTGGTTGGCAAACTAGAGCTGGCTGGCCCCGTGGCAGGTCTGACAGCCAACCCTCACGATCGGTGCGCTGGTGACCTGAGCGTCGCGTTAGCAACATAAACGAGCAGCATTAAAAGCGCAAAAAACCGCCACTTTTCAAAAAAAAAGCGAAACATTATTTCAGGCTGCCACAACCAGCCTTCGGCGGCAGTGGTGCCAGCGGCTGTGGTCGTGCCAATGTGAGTGGGCAAATGCTTCTATACGAAACACACAGCTATCCACTAGTTACCGCTTACTAAGTCAACCGGACCAGCCAATCGCTTGGGTGGCTGGATGGCTAGAGGACACCATAAAGAAAAAAAAAAAAAAAAAAAAAGGAAAGAAAAACGAACAGGGAGTAAACAGGCTTGTTGTATTTCCTCGCCTCTGCTGCTGCTGTTGTTGTTGTTGGGCAAAGCGCTTTTTCGTGCAATAGATTTTTTTCGTCCTAATGTAAATGCAACGCTGAAAACATTAGCGAGCGCTGGTGTTGTTACTGCCACCGCCGTTATTCATGGTACTGTCACCACTTGTGCCTCTGACCGGTAGCCGTGCATTATCATTAACTATTGACTGGTGAACACATCGGTCGGTAGAAGCACGTCTGCCTAAGGGGGGCGGCAGTGAAATGTCCGCCGCTTAGACCAAAGCTGAAAAACAAAAAACACATTAACGAAACAGATAGAAAAAAACACGCTAGAAAGTTGGACAGATCGGCGAATAGACGAGCAGAAAGGACTGCGATTATCAGCTGCTATGGTGGTTAGTGGATATTTTTTTGTTTTTCTCACGAAGACTACACGCGTACAACAGACGTGAAAGAGATGGCACGCAACAAACGGCTATTGCGAGCGGCTCGTAGACAAAATACAGTGGGCAAAGTGTTTACCTGCTAAGCTTAGAGACGCGTGAGATGGTCGAGGTTCGAATGCAGATACGTAACTATATAGATTTGTAGTATATGTATGCGTATTGCTTGACAGGCAATTGTCTACCAAAATGTGGTGATGGCAAGGTCTCAGTGGTGTTAATAACTTGTTGTATTAGATAGTCGTAATCATTTGCATTAGAACAATGATGGATAGCCGAGTTGTGTAGACTGTACGGCAGACGATCGATGGAAGTTTTCACGAAAACGACGCTACGTAAAGCTAATTGCTAGCTTTTGCTGTGTACAACTGAAATGTCAATAACTTAGAGATCGTATTGAAATATCAAAGTTACAAGACTATCTCATTTAATGTGACAAATTATCGCGTTCTGGCAGTAATTTTTGATTGAAAAATGTCTCGTAAAAAAGTTGGCCTATTTTACATAGTCATCCCGTAAACAGTCGTCTCGCCGACTAACCGCGAAAGGTCCAGTTTTTAGTAACAGAACAAGAAGCCAAAAGTATAGTTAAATGCAATATCTAACATTAGAACTCACTTCTCGATTCGTAACTTGGCTACTGTGCAAGGTACTATGCATCGTAATATGCTCTAATATGAACGAGTGCAATATGAATTGCCCCAAACACATACAGATCAGTTTGCTTACTATATACATGCTCGAGGAACCACCTGTAGCAGGTACATGACGAGGATCGTCGTAGGGCAAGAAGCACGCACGACAAAAGCAGAGTCTTTACCGTAAGCGCTTACACTTAAAAAGCATTGATAATAGACACAACAGCTTTCGCAGCCTCGATATAATGATGGTGATCATTGTGGTAATGGCTTGCGGTCTGGCTTCCTCCACACAGTAATTTTGACGTCAGAAAGATAGCAACATTGTTTGTTATTGTTATCGGCTACCAGTCGGTACGCAGCTGGAGTGCGGGGCGTGCCGTAGCGGAGCCGCACGAAACTGTATACATAATAGATATTGTCTGTTTATATAGCTAAGTGTGTGTGTTCTATATAAGTGTAGGTGACGGCTGGCGTCTGCTACCTTCCGCGGTCGGCGTCTAGCAGACCCAAAGCAGTGCGAAGTGTAATATATCATGTAGTTAAGCCAAAACGGCGCTCACCAGCTAATGGTTACTTCCTACTAGACTTGAACAATCCCCTTTTTTCCAGTCCTCCCTTGTTGTACCCGCCTCGCGCAGGCGAGCTCATACACACAGACACACACATATAGACACGCAAAACTACTAGAACAAGAAACTCACAAGTCGTCGAGCACTCTTTTACTATTAGGAACTGGCATGGTCTGCGCAATCGTGTGCGATGCCTGTGAACTTGACCTGAAGCCGCCTAACACAGAGCAAACAGTGCACGGACTAACATACCGCCAATGGGTCAAGTATATAAAAGGGGGAGACGGACCGGTTTTTCACTTCACTCTGCCCTGACTTTAGCCCTCTTAGTGTGTCTGGATTTCGCTCTCGATTTGCCCACCAGGAAGAGGAAAAGAGAGACGCAGATTTGTTGGGCTCGCTATTTCATTCAGGAATGGTTTCGGTGGTGGTGATTTCTGCGGGCTATCATTTAGGCCCTTAGCGGTTAGGAGTGGGAAGAGGGAAAGGCAAGTTCAACGGCAGAAGAAGCGTAAGGGGTTGGCACTGCAAGGAGAGTCACTCAACTAAGATTTATGGTCTCACTGCAACTACCACTTCGGAGGAACGCTTAGAAATATAGGATCCGCGTTCACAATCCTAGCTACAAAGCGTAGTCAAGTTAACCTAAAAATAGAGCAAAGGTCGTCCGCTCTCTACATTCGGTCGACGCTGAAGCTTGAAGACAATGTCCAGCCCATACCTCCTAAATGGCTTGGCTTTTGAATTGGCCAGTTGGTACCGACACTAGTACCTACTGATGATTCTGTTGACTCGAATAATCTTAAAAATTTGCGCTTATGTTTGAGGCCCGACCTAGTCATTGACTCTGGATTTCACAAGCAACGAAATTGTGGCGCATACTTGAGGCAGAACTGGCTTTCTACAGAGCTTCTAGAATAAACGATTCAAAGAATATACAATCAACAAGGAATAACAAAGATTTAAACGTTCAACGTTCTCGTCCAAAAAAAATTACCTACTAAGCGGTTCATGTGCTTTTGATGTGATGTTTGTCATGTGAGATTCCTACATTTTGCTTGGGTACTTACGATTTTTAATATGCAATACGCGACCGTTTCAGCATGCATTGTACATACATGTATACATGTATAGATGTACAAAGGAGAGAGAGAGAGAGCCTTTTGAGCGTGGCGCTGGTAGCGCAGGAGAGACCTGAATGAGATATTATTCCGCACAAAAATGAGGGAACATCACTTTCGGAACGATATAGCCAACAGTTGCCAGGTCGAAAGCTTGGGCTTGACCAATTAAATAGTTAGCAGATTGCTCGGCTGCTGCTATTGCAACGTCATTGTTGACGCACCTTGTTGTGCGTTGCACTCATTATCGCGGCCATCTCCGCCTCTTCACGGAGCTGTCGCGTCTTCTAATCGTTCCCTAAACTATCGCCCATCGTACGTCTCCTCCATTCGCTGAGTGTGATGGCAATTCGCGTTTAGGTGGCGTTCGCACTCGTAGTGGTGGCGCCAGCAGCAACTCCGACGGCTACGGCAACGCCAAGCGGTTGACGGCCATCGCGAAGTGGTCTCAGTAGCTGTTAAATCTGCTGCTGTCCTCGCCCGCTGCAAAATAAGTGCCCGACAGCGAGTGAGTTAATCGGGAATATTTGTCAAGACAACGAGCCTCTGACAGACCGTCATATCAGCCCAAGTCTGTGCAACGGTCTCTAGTGATATGCGTATTCGAAAAAATAATAGCGGAAGGCACAAACGGGACTAGATTTGACCGCGTCAGGTAAGAAGAGACTGTCGTGCGCAGACGAACAAGCAACGACGCAATGGGTTGAGTTAGGAAACAGAGTAAGTACGTGGCGACGACAGTCGGATGCAACTCGTCACAATATCCCACATGGAAGTGTGTTCTATTTACAGAAAAGAAATGCGATGTAATGTCACCGACACGAGGCTCGGGCACGACGAGAGCATTAATCGGTGAAACCCTGCGCTTTAACTATTGCTTTCTTAACTTTGCATCCCTAGTACGATTTCTTTCGTGCGAAATTAGCCTAAATTAATTATATAAAATACGAGATGTCTGTTTCTGAAGTAGGTGCCGTTCTCCTATTGAAGATTTATCTTCCTTCTTGCATCGTAGCTACAAATCCTTTCTGAAATCATAGTACCCACAAAATTAGTCATTCTACTTATATTTTTCAAAGGAAAGCGGCTGTTCTCGCTGGTCTCGTTTTTCCATGGAGACGGCGATAGATGCTGATGGTAGTGAAGTCAAATGTAAGGTGGCTTCGTGACATATTGAATTTTTGTGCAGTAGGTTGCCGGCCTACGATTTGGCCTCGACCATGGGGTACCTTCCATGTTACTCGCTTTCGTCTTGTTGCCGTGTATGATTTGGTGATGACCTGCTACCACGAGGAAAAATCGACTCGGAGACAAGAGTCTTGAAGAGAAAGAATTAGAGAAATGGAGGGAGCCAAGGAGCAAAGGAGGTTAGGAAAAGCCAAAGGAAAAGCAGACGGCTATAACGCCTCATAGAAGATAGGAGTCATAGATCATCGTCGATCACTGCCGACGCCGCGGGTCCACACCTCGCCGTCGGCTCGCATCGACAACAGATACAGCCAAACATCGCATAGGATAGGCACTCAACTACACAGAAAGCACACGAACTTGCGCGTTTAAGCACCAGCTATACTAAACATAGAAAAGACTTAAGGTTTCCCCTTGACAGAGGCAGCAGCATCAACGACAGTAGAAGTAGCATTATCATCATGAGCAGCATCAGCATAATCATCGTCTTTGTCGTCGTCATCGTTGCCTGCCGGCATTAAAAGCAGTGCAGCGCTTAAAGCCCGAGAGGCCGCTGGGTTGTGGCCCGCGGGTTACATCGATGATACGGCTTGAATGCGTGGCTACCTGTCGTGGTAAAAAATATACTTTGGATCAACTGACGAGAGAGTTCGCGCTTTTAGAAGCTTTTATACTAACAATAACGGAACTGTGCAAGCAAATTTGGTTGTGATGTCAATTATCGATGAACATATGTGTATTTGTACTTTGCAAAGGCAATAAGTTTTTCGAATATTGAGAACAAAAATAGGGAATAACACATTTTCGTAGGATGCTGTTAGATACTGCATTACCCTGGTGATACAGTCGTTGTACTGCACAACAGATTGAGCGGCTATCGAATTAAACTTAAGGCATTCGAAATATTATATCGCTCTATCCTGAAATGTGTATCAAGAACTGGAATCATGAGCTTCTCGTCACTTTACGAGACTGGGTATGGCGAACTCGGTTGATACCCGAGTGGTCTTAACCGTTCTCAAGCGGGTGGTCGAAGCGGGCTGAGCTGAGCTCTGTGTTCTTTCGCGTTGGGAAGACCGCCGATCGAAGGAGCTTCTTCTCATCGATGATTTGTCGAAGTACTCCCTGCTCGGTCAGTCTCGCTTAGGTTAGTTTTTGTTTCAAGCGCCGTAGAAAAGGTTACGAAAAACAAGGCACGAAAAAAGGGAAGAAAAACGAGGTCAGAAAAGTAGACAGATAACTGCCTAGAGTATAGAGAGAGAGCGAAAATCTCCATATGGGAGATCGTCGCTCAAGAGCTTTAGCGCACAGTCTCTGTAACGTTATTCATAGGACGCGGGCACGCACGCACACATACGCAACAAAGGGCGTGGGGTCGGAAAACTCGCGAAAATCTTTACAGGTACGGGGCAGCCGCAATCGAGAGCAGGGCACCGAGTTAGACAAGCAGTGACAATGCCGACGGTGACTACTACAATCGATGATCTGTTCGCTATATGATAGAACACTTCCTGAGCTGTCACGGCCGCAGCGGCCCGAGTCTTGACGTTCACAGCGAAGGGGCATTTGAGTGGTCTCGCGCAGGTGCAGACATCGCTTGGGCTTCAACCTTCACGGGAATAATACGCGGGCTAGAGAAGATCATATGGCCGAATAGTTTAAAGAGCGGGATCATTTCAATATGCTGTTCTCGCGTATCTTTTATAAATGGGTGTTAGCAGAGTTGTGTCATGTTATTGCTCAGTACATTCAGAAAAGCGATATAACAGTAGTGTGTTAGATATTAGCACGTCCTGCAACAGGGGTGATTTGTGATCTTTGGCCTTCGGAATCGGAGCTCGTCCGCATAGTAAGCGTATGGCTGCGACGCGGAAGATCAGTAGCAAAGAGGTTGATTTTTAGCTTCCTCTAAGGACAGACGCACTTTTATCAAATCCTATTCTGCTTGATCGGCCTACTTTGCACATGGAATGAAACGTTCGAGACACGACGGCGAGGACGTCGACTACGCAAAAACCGCTTCTTCTCCAAGGGGGAAGAAGCCTTTAGCGCCTCTAACAAAACGCCCATATAAGGCATAATCAGGGGCAAGAGGACGCGACACGAGACCCTAATGCCACATAGGAAAACCGTCGCGACAATGGCCGTCTCCAAAAATATTAATCGATGTGTTAGATACTCCTTGAGGCTATCGTTTCGTTTAAGGAATAAGCCAAACAAGACTAGCGAGGTCGATTTTATTTATTAGGTTTCGCTGAACCTCTGTATTAGGACTACTGGACATGACCTCAACCTACATAAGCGATACGATTTTAGACCTTTGGAGGGTTTATAACAAGTCGATATAGGTGAGCGGTTCTTAAAAATACTCTTCATTTGTATACTGGAAGCAACTTTTAGACGTATATTACCTTAAAAAATACATTTTTTCCGAATGATTGGGATTTCTTAGTTTTTTAGTTGACAGATTTGCATCAGTATGGTTTATGCAAATGTCGCTGTCATGTTTCGCTTAATAAATATATAATAATATTAAGGATTTCCATTGCTGTTCACGTAGCTCGCTTATATCCATGTAGGAGAACCTTTTGACGTTTTCGTACTAAATACGATTTTTAACCATTGTTTTCGATATAGACCTTGTTTAGCAAGTTAGAAGTACATTCTCACGTACATATTTTTTCTAAATACTTAGCTATAATATGTAATTATCCATTCCTGCAAATATTTTTCAAGACATTATTAATAAGTAAGTATGTATTTGTAGAACCTATATATTATTCCAACATTTCGAATCGCCTATGATGCGTGTCACTTTTGTCTGGGTGCCAAATTGGACGCTGTTTAAAAAAGTAATATTCCAGCGCATGATCTACGAACGACGGTAAAAAAACAAGCTGAATTTTTGTAATATACTTATTATTTTCGAAACGAAAACAGATGGCACTAGTTCGGATTTTCCGAAGATCGACTGATCTGTAACTATGCTGTATGATAAACACATGGACCGCATAATAACTCTGTGTGTGTATGTATTGCGTCTAGTTTTGCAAGAACGTTACCATACGACCATAGTTTAAATGACGCAATTTGGCGAAGAAGACTTCTGGGTTGTATAGAGGGCTTGAAGTCGCAGAGCGTCTCAGTTACCCATCCCCCACAGCGAGGAAATATCATCTAGAGAGTCACACAAATATGCACATCCTACCACTCTTTGGCTATTATAAAACGCTATCGCGACTGTTAAAAAAAACATGGTTAATTATATGGTATACCCAGTAAACCCGGTAGACCATTTCACTGCTGCGTGTATAGGCCTTTCTTTACAGACGCGCCATCTTTTGTGAATCGTGCCGTCGTTGCTTATAATAATGAATGTAGACCATGCAAGCCGTTTCAACATTGATGAAACTAACATTTCTTAATTGAAATTATTATTATTGTGTAACAGACAAAACTATAGCAAAGTAAACGTTTTAATCGTGTGGATTTAGTACTATTATGAGAAGTAAGCCATTTCTACTCGTTTTATGTAAAGTTGACAGGAAAACGAACGAACGGGACATGCTCGAGCGAGAGTAAAATTTGTCAATGTTTTTAGGGAGTACGTTGTTTATCACATGGGTATTCTCACGTTTGATCTGTCTATTGTTTCTAGTGTATTGTTCTTAGGCCCTCAAAAGAGCAATATTTACTATTACGTTGTCTACTGGCCGTGAAATGCTTCGATCTGCTCGTTCAGTTCCAATTGTTCGTAAGGTATCGCCGAAAATCCATAAAGCCCCCCCAACTCCTAAGGAAGTATACAAAACATACATGCATCGTCGTGTATTTTTTTAAATTGGATATTATACTTCTTTCCAATGTCAAAAAGTTTAGACGATTTGAAACTTGTAACTATCTAGATTCTTCAAGTAACCATAACTGTCGTGTAGCATACGTCATCGGCGGAATTTTAGCCGGCGTTGGTCGTGCTGACTTTCGCGGCCAGGGCTTTCACCGTTCGAAGCATTGCGTCGTGATTATGGTAGCTGGTTTACCCTCTCCTTGCACAGATCCGAACATTTGATCATGTTTAACTTTCTTGCGATAGAAAGAACTTGATGTACTTATGCAATACATGCAGTAAGCAGACGTCACTTCTGCCAGCCGCATAGACAGCATAATTCGTTTCCGTGTCACATTATGAGAAAAAAACAAATGAAAAAATTAGTGCTTCTTTATTTCGTTGCTGTCTGTGTCGTTTGGTGCCTTCTCTCGACGTTTGCGAGAGGTTTCACTGTGGTACATTTACTGTTCGATACACGTTCACATTCTGACTGACGCCGGTTACCTTTGACTGAGGAATTGTCCACGCTTACGGATCATTCGGAGAGGGCCCCTCTAGCAACATTCATGACGACCTATGGGTAGCAACTGCTTAACGAGATGATAGTGCCAGCCCCGTGCGGCCGCGCGGTACAGCCAGCGTAGAAATGACATGCTCGACCGCCGCTTCGTTCTTTGGATGGACGCCGGCGTTAATGACGGTGAAGAGTTTTCCTTAAACCGTACCAGAGACATCACACAAACACACAAAGCATATGCTGACGACACATAAACAAACGCCGATCTGTTGGCCGGCACCGATATACAGCCCTGCTGTCGATAAAAGGTCTGCTATTTCAATCAGTTCGTGTTCTCTAATCCAAACACTCTTTGTATCTGATTCCCGCGCGGTATCTACGTTTATTGTGGTGATTTAGTCGTCGGTTAACGTTATCAAACTAGCAAACGTAGCAGGAAGCACGGTAATAACTGCTTATTTAATCTAGATCCTGCATCTATTATATAGGATAGAGAAAACGACAGTTTTAAGAAGTTTTTACTTTATATCTGTTAAAATAAGACAAGAGTAAAACGTAATACATATAAGAATTGAGAAAAGGTTAAATAAAGACTCTGAAACTGACCGGCACGACCTTTTTTTTAAACCGTCAACAGACCTTTGCTCCACCCTGTATATCCATATAGCATGTAGAGGCTTATATGGCACAAACCATTTTTGACAAATTACTTGCCTGACGATGGGCATTGTATATTTTTATAGAGAAAATCGACGTACCGAGCGATAGCAGGTTGTTTTTTGACCACAGAGCTGTTACATATATATAAACGAACACTGTCTTATTTACATCGGTACTTACAAACGGTGTCAAACCCAACTATTGTTCGCAACTTCCACTTATGTCAGCTAGTTTTAGAAGGATGAATGATGGAAAAATCTATCAAGACGCTCCTACTTCTGATGATGATAATGCTTCGATGATTACTCTGATGATTGGAACCGGACCTGTTCTTCTCAACAGGCCAATGCCTGCAGTATTAGGACTATGATTTAAGCATAATCCTACATACGCCGAAATCGTCTCGTATACTTCCTCGTACAAGATCTGCTTCACACGTACAGCCATCGCTGTGTTGAGGATGCTAGTCGCGCGAGCTGTTTTGACAGTGGACGCCGAAGGATACAGGGTGAGATGTTGACGTCCAAGATCAGGCTGTCGTTGTGAAGACGACCCGCCCGTAATACACGGCCAAAACTCCGACGTAAGCAGGCTGCCCGTCATCATTGTACTGCTAGCAGAGCCACTTTGCGTGTGGATGCATTCCGCTGTATCCAGCTACAGATGAAGGCCGATAGTTTTGATTTCCCGCTCGGCCCACGTCTGCCGACGCATACAACCAGTTAGTGTCGCGCCTGCTTCGCTCCACATGTGTGTGGCTGGTTATTGGGGTTTTGGGAAGCCACGTCGTCGCGCGGTAAGCCGCAGCCTTGCCGCAACAGTGGTCCTGCTATACACAAGAAGATATACACGAACACACGAAGTCTGCCGGCGCAAGACGGCCAGGGGCAGACATGGCTTGGGTGGCTCAGATGGCATTCTGAGTGACGGCCAGAGTCGGACGGAGCCGTAGAGTCGCCGCCACCGCTGCCGCTGTAGCCTGCTGCTAGGGGCGGCGACGCCAGTAGATGGGTTGAACAGAGGGGAACAAGGGGCATTAAGGCTGAGAAAAACGCGTAAGGATAGATAGTTTCCGACCGCTATATCGCTCGACACACCCAGCCGCCGTCAGTGCCACCACCGATGTTCTACTATATACTATACAGTCCTACTTTTGCGCTGCAGGCTGAGGCGACTTCGACGATCTCGCCGAGTGTATGGTACTGTAGTCTGTGCTACCCTATCGAGCTCCGCCAGGCGAAGGCAGGGGGTGACAGCAGTATGAGACAGCAGCCTGCGACGAAGAAAGGGTCTGTCTCGGAGTTCGTGGCAGGGGTAAAGGAGAACTGTACAGGATGGGGGAGAAAAGGAAGACGGCTCTGTGTTCGAAACATTAGGGCACAGAGGCGAGGGGCCAGTACTGCTGGGTCAATGCTTGCTTCTTCGGGGCGAACGCAAGCGGAGGCGAGGGTAGGTTTTGTGGAGGGCGTCGGACGAGAAGGGGCATCAAAAAGTTTGCCTGGTCGACCGGCCCCTGACGAGTCAACCCTCAGGCGACCCCAAATCCTGGGATCCTACGGGATGTCGTCCTACTGAGCAGCATTCCCTCTAGCCCTTGCCAGATACCCCACCTTTCCATGCAGCGAACCAAGCAGCCTCGCCGCCACGGTCTGCTGCTAAGGCTAAAGTTAAAGCTGGTGCAGCATCAGCAAGCGGCCAGTGCAGCGACTGGATACAGCCGAGCCAGCAGCTGGCTACCCGTGTGATGTACCCCCCAGTGACGGTGGCGTTTCCTCACCGACGTTGCCGACCGACCGACCGAGCAGGCCCCCGTCCACCCATGTGCTGCTGTGACTACTTCTACTGCTGCTGTCAGAAGTATCTGTGAGAAGAGGTCAGGACAGAGGACCCTGGGACCGGGACCATGGACGAAGCCTTCAGTTAAGGTCTAGGTTAGCAGCACGGGGGACTTCCGTCTCACATTGAAACGAAATGATAGTAAACTAAACTGCTAGCGGAAGGACACGGAGCAAGGGGCGTCAGCCGTCAACAAAGATGGAAGAACTAAAGAACACGTAAACCAATAAAAAATCGCATCGAACAGAAAATTAATAGAGAGAAATTAAAACTAACGAAAATACATAAATACAAAACCAGGCACATGGCACTCCACGGGAATCTTCACTTGAGCGAAAGGGGATGTCTGGTCCATGGCCCTAGGTCTGTTAATGAGGTCGAAGGGTGTCGAAATTGTGTGAGTAGCTGGCTTTGTGCAGAATATATGACTATTTAAGCCGGGCACACTTTGGCTGTTTGAAACACTGAAACGCGCTGCCAAAACAGTGAAAAAGAAAAAACAGCCAAAGATCTTCAAACAGTGCCCCTATTTACGTGGCGCAAGAAAGCTCTATGCTAACAAACGCGACTCCTGACCAAGCCAATAAGGAAGTTTATCAGCACTTCACAACAGGTGGCCATGTTTACTAAAGCCCAAGCAAAACATGACAACTTACCGCAGAAACACTTGGCGACTGTTTTATGATCGATCGAACTAAGAGGAATCTAAAATAACATAATTGTCGATATTAAACTGTGGGTTCAGCGTCTGTGTTCGATTTTGTTTCGTTTGAAAAAACAGTTGTATCTTCGAGAAGTGTCACGTACGAAAGGACAGGACCCTAAGCGAAAACAAATTCTCATCATGCCAGCCTGTTTGTCGAGGTCTGTACGGTCACGGAGATCGTCAACAACTTACGACATTGTCGCACGAGTAAACTATAGTCTACTCCATACGTTGATTTCCAGACACCATTTCTCTAGTTCCAATAACACGTACGTCTCTGAGAATTATTCGCGCAGTCCTTTCGTTTAAAGCAAAAATAGATCTTGAACGTCGACCCTACAAACACTCGTGTACTCGTACGCGTACCGTACTATTACTGTCCTACTCTACAGCATAAATCAATAGATAAGCGTTATTTCTTCACACGATTGGCCAATAACTGCGCACAATTGAAAAGGTTATGATTCATTTGTGCAGCGTTAGCCAATACCACAGAAATTTATTCGTTACGAAGAGCTCCTAGCTCGACCCTATGGATCGATTGCCGCTGCTTTCGTCCCAGCTTTTGCTATTGTCAGGTGTTAGTTTCGCCGACAACTGGCGGCCACCAGCGGCTTCGAAAAGGAATTACGCGGCCGCTGCGGTGTCTGACATCACTGCGTATGGTGATCCAAGCAGTTACCAGATAATTTACTGTACTCCTTCAGCAAATACTAATTACATCCCAATACAGAGTGCTGTTACTGTTGCTTATATGGCCGCTATAGAATGGCTGTTCGAGCAGCGTAGGAAAATGAACCAGTAGGGCTCTAAACAGTTTGGCCGCTTACACCGGCACAGAACGGCAACGGCGGGCAGGGGTCTACGGCGATTCCAGCAGCAGCAGTGGGAAGGAAGTAGCTAACGAAACAAGAAGACGCCGAGAACAAAATTATCTTTTCACTTGGGTGCATCGCTTCTCATCGACACGGCGCGCTGCATTCGTCTACATTAGAGGGCGTCTAAAGGCTCACAGGGTTGCTGTTACCGAGCGTCGCTGCTATTGTCATGGGACTAACGCTCGTCTGCTATATCGTCTACGCTGCTCTTCGCGATGCGACTATCAGCGTGGCAGCGCCTGCCCCTACAGAAGGAGGCGTAGCGGCCACAGCAAGAGCAATAATACATGTTTACGAAACATCTGTCCGTCTGCAGTGTGAATGGCGTCGATGTGTGCCCAACCGAGAGGACCAATAGGGGGCAAGCATAGAAACGGTGGACGAAATAGGCAACGGAACGGGAATACACAAACAAGAAGAAGTGGGGAAGATTGCATATGAAGATGCGCGGCAAGCGTGAGGTGCAAAAGGCCGATGAACGACTGCACCAGCGCCACCAGTAATAGGTTGTGCGGTGCGGGAAAGATACAACTGCCACATCAACGGCTTGCCCTTGATTCGACCCGTCGCTGCTGCTCTGGCCGTTGCTTGCTGTTGGTCCATCTGAGCAGTTTTACTCGAACAAATGGAAGGGGTTCCTGTCGCCTTTTCTCCTGGCTTACCCCTACGACCACCCCCCTTTATCGGTGTCTCCCGATGCAGTCGCTTGTGCCACTTCTTTTACATTTATTTGCGGGTTCCTACTTGCAGTAGCCGAAAGAGACCTAGGAGCTTTCGGATCATCAGCCAGCAAGAAACGAACATCGCGGCGACGTTGTGATAGGCTTACAGTATATTTAACTTGTATATAAAGACGTAGTGTATAAAACACAGCCCCATATATTTTAGATCGCGAACTATCGTGGACATTTATCATAGTGCGCGCTGGTTTTAGCAAGATTTCTTCTGTAAAGAAGATACGATGTGGGGTAGGTGGGGGAATTCGGGACGAGGGATATCTACAGTCTGTGGGGTATGACGTAGCAGTAATAGTGGTAGGTCTGAATGCCCGCCTCTCCAGCTGCTCAAGGTGTCATTCTTGGCTTTATGCGCCGTGCAGCGGAGTTCGAAATGTCCATGGTGGTGGTTGATAGACTAGAAGGAGTTGCTTTCCACATACAGAATAGATAAACACATCCAACGAAAGGAAATTCCTAGCGTGAACGGACGCCGTATCTATAAACGTTTGAATATATTGCTTTCGCGTGTTGCTCAATGTCAACGGGCCTTTCAGTGCGTCGCACCATCTCTGTGTGCATTAAATTTGTTTACTTTTTTTGTGATTATTTTAAACTAAATGCTGACCCATACCGAGCTACTTCGTGCACACAAGTATAACTATCATCTGTATTTAATTGGGATTCTGTGTACAGTTAAAGATTTTTTTTCCAAATTAAATTTAACCTCTGAGTGAATTCTATACTTGTGGATGACCGTACCCTCTATTTGAAGTTTTGTGCAATTAACAGGAAGGCTATGGCCGAAAAAATTAGAGGATTCGTACGTAGGCTACCATTGTTCTTCACTTTGTCGTGGCAATGCGGTTCCTGAGATCAAGCACCTAACTAATAACTAATCATTGGCTCACGAATAACCAGTGTGGGCAAATGTGGGGTCATTCGATAACTTAGCCTTTAACGCACCTAACCGCATACATTACCGCGTAATTCGCACGGTGTCATTGCTTACCGCAGATCAACACACGTTGACCTGTCCTTCACAGTGTCCTTATCCTCTAATCTTGGTGTCACCAAACTTGCCTTGTTGCTGTTACTGTTGCAGTTATAAATGGCGTCATTGTGCCCAATTTTAAGCGAGATTTTGGATGAGCAGCGCAAAGAAGCGGCGGCTCGTTCCAAGTGCGAAGGGTACAATAATGTCTATATCTCGAGCAATTTTGCAAAGTCGAGGCTATCAGCACTCCATGGCCCTATTTCGGCCTGCTACACGGGAGAAGAGAAAGCACGCCTGGCGCAAACTGCTACCGCTGCCACGAGACGATGATCCATGGTTCCCCCGAGTCGCCTCCCTCCCTCACTGGTTGTTGTGTGCCCGAAATTCGACCCCATTTTGACCTTGTCTGCAGTTTCTCCCCCAAAACCACCCGAACCCCTAGGCGTCCTCAGTTACTCCTGAAGTGACTGCCTTCCCCTCGAACGGGTCCCCGTTTCTTCGGATCGACACAGCGATCAGAGAAGCCAGTGCTCCATCGCGCAGTAACTTTGCCGTCGTGTAGCCAAAAGAAGCTGCTATGAAACACTCACACAAAGCAGAAGGCTATCGTTACCGGCGCTAGCGTTAAAAGCAGCATAGAATAGTCTGTTGCCCGTTGTTCGCTGGTGCCTCCTCTTAGCAAGGCGCAGGCAGCAGCGCCCGTCGGAAGTTAGTCTCCTCCGCAACCGAGAGTTAGTCGTCTTTTGAGGGCTGGAGATTCGCTTGTGGGGGGCGTTCGGGGGTCGGGGAGCGAATACATGGAAAGGCGGGCAGTTTGGGGGGTTGAAAATAGGGACGGTGCCGGAGTCACCAGAGTCCCTCAGAGGGCTCTAGTGCCCACGATGGTCTTAATCACATTTGAGCAACGGACAACGGCAGCGGCTTTCGTCGCCGTAGCAATTCGCACAAGCAGTTGTTATAAGTAGCAGCGGGTTTGCCGGCACCCGCTGCGGAAGACTGCTGTGGCGGCTGCCATAGCTATTGCTAGTCGCGGACCTGCTACTGCTGCAGCCGCCGTCGTCGCAGCTCTGGAGACAGATAAAGCAGCTTTGTCCTAGCGCTGGTGGTGCGCAAAGACGCATGTTTGCCTGCTGACTCTCTGTGCCAGTAAGTCCGTAGTAGCAACCTCCACGTCTCTTGAATTCGGGATAGAGTCAACTCGAAGAGGGACTTGCTTACTAGCGCTTGTCCAGCGCCAACCCTCCTGATACGGAGTTAAGTTGGGTTTAGGTGGGCTGAGAGATATTGGGTTGGATGTTGTTGTTGTTGTTGTTGTTGTCGCCGCCGCCGCCGCTTTAGTCGACTCGGTCGATCTCCCAGACGACTTAGTTACAGTGCTACCGGTCTCTCTACTCCTGTTGCGAGACCACTAAACCACCGCCGGCTTCACTACTACTAGCCTGTATGTATCGCTAGGTGCATGTATGTATCGTCTGCGGGGAGCGCTTAGTCTATCCATAGGGAGCTAACATCTATGTAAACCAAGCTCTTGAGTATTATTACTGCAACAACTACCACTAACAACAGGGAGTCGCAGGCCCTGCGTACGCCTGTAACAACACATACACACATTGGCATACACACGAATAGTCTTTAATACAGATGCTGCCCTGACAATTGACAATAGCCACCATTTTTAGGCTCACTCTTATGCTATAGCAATGACGTCGGCGACGGAGACGGCCGCAGTCACCCGTGTGGCAGCAACGGGTCTCGTGCTGATCTCGGTCCAAATCCAGATGCGAATACAATGGCGGGCACAAGTGTAGAACTGGAAATATTTAACGGTAACAGGGGGGTTCTGTTGTTTTCTTCATCGACCCGTTGAAATTTTCAGATTCGGGAAAAGCGGCAAATTTAATTTTAACGATGGTCGAACTCGCAACAAGTAGATATGTCCAACTTTTGTGGAGCTTCTCTATAGGAAGGTTGAATACTTCTGCTTTATCCATCCACCTATAACATAATACAGAGAAAAATAGCAGCACAAATTGAGCTTGCTTCAAGAATGATCAAATACCCTCTAACATTATAAATGATTACTCATTGTCTAGGTATTTATCTCTTATTTTGAAACTGTTGGAACCGCTGTTCTTCGTGCTCGTAACTGTTTCAATCGAAGCATATGGTCTTGTCTCGCGTAGCGCGACACCTTTCAGCATCGGCCGGCCAATCTCCGTTCGAATTTCATTATCGCTAACTTTTCTCTCCCCTTGAGAATCGTCGGTTTGTTACTGCTGCTGCTGCTCGATGGTAAGCGAGTTTTCACCTTGAAATGAAAGATGTAGTTGTGCTTCACGTACGCGTGTACGTCGTGTCTGTCTGTCTGCCCGCCCGCCTGTACGCATGACTCGGTCCTTCTTTCTATAGTCCAGAGAGGAAAAAGGGAAATTGAAAATAGACAGCCAGTCGGCACGCAGTCAGGTGTAGGAAAATTCAGGTGAGGGGGGCAACATTGAGATATTTCATTTTCCCGATGCAGCTGTTCATGGCGGTCGTATCAGCGGTGATGGCGGATGGACAAATGTACATAGATACGTTGTTTGCTAACTTCTGTCAGCTCGTTCATTGCTTTAGATTCGATAGGCCAATGTATCGCGCATGCTGCGTTCAGCGAGCAGGAGGAACATGTACGTTTTTTTTTTTTCTTTGATTTTCTTCCTATATGTAGTCTTTTCTCTTCTCAGTCGTCTCTAAATGGCCGAATCACGGCGCCGATTACTACAAGTACGACAGGCGTTGCTGCTTTTGTGGCCGCAGCTGATATGCGCCGTTGGAAGATGCCGTGAACACGCCACATTGAGTCTACGCTCATATTCCACTAAAGACATTTTGTCAGGTATTGCAGATAAAGATATGCAGAAAAAGGCGAAACATACAACGATCGAACGGATGATGGTCAATAGCCAGTGCTGACAGTTTGGAAGGAAGAAGAAAAAATGCTGGCATTTGTGAGTGAGACGACAGAAGATGGCGGAACATGCCAACAACGAGGCAAACCAAACGTTTCACTTGGAGCACCAAAACAAAAAGATGACGACGTCTTTATCTGTATTCTCTACGAATACGATCTGTCTATTTATATTACTAATATTCTGTGGCTATCTGTGTATTTGTTTGTTGGACCCAAATCGAGCCTTTAAAATGGCCGGATTGAGCTGATTCTTTTCGGCCTATTTAGAGTATCATTTTGAGAAAATCTGCGTGCAAGACGGAGCCAATTGGTCAAAGACGTTTCGCTCAAAGGGCGAAGTTTGTTTTTCCAGTGAAATTACTCCTATCGGGAATATAATTAGCCTGACAACAAAATAAGCGTGGGGCAAAGCCGGTCAATAGCATTCCGACGTATATATATATATATGTATAACGAACAAAATAGAAAATGTTTTATTGAGAAAACAACTCGGAAAATCAAGAAAACTGAATAATATTGCTAGCTGGTGGTGATACCACACGCAAAGTGAGTGTGATTTCGACACTGCAACAAATAAGCCTTTCGACTGCATATAATCCGGTCACAGACAGCATTTGAGGTTTTTTTTTTTGCTAGTTCTTCTGAAAACGCATACACAGTTAGAATAGGCGTCATGAATAGAATAGGCGGTCTTTACTCGTTCAAAGCAAATGATACATCTACAATATTTAAAGATAAACGGAAATTATCCAAAAGTATCGATGGGTACAGCTTTACTAACTCTGTTCGCGAACCTGTGAACTCACACACGCCGACTAATTATCTGTCGTCTGCTAAAAACAGTTTTACGAAGTGCGCATAATAATAGATGCATTAAAGATGAGGTAATTCGTGTACCTGACTACCACTAACGGCGAGTTCGTATCGCGTACATTGCCGCACGAAGCTCCTTTTCGTCTGCTCATTCCTGCGTCCATTATGATTAAGGGCAGGGCCAAAGCAGACGATTCTACCTGCATATCAAGGTGTTAAATGATGAAAAACCCCGCTGTTCATTGTTGCTACTCCCTAAACAGAGTTGTTCACGCGCGCCAGCATTCTCCCGTTCGCTGGGTGCCATAACCTCGGATTGTTTCTACCCTTCGCGCTAACATGAACGCGTCGACTGGCGTGTCGGTGGCGTCCAAGAGGAGCGTTTAGATGATTACATAATTTCCCACCACCTATTTCCACTAGCTGAAGCTGATTGAGATGTTATTACTTCGCGCGGCCGACATGTTTATGTTGATTACTGCGGTAGCTCATTGTTGTCGTTAGCACATCCGAATCCGTAGAAGAAAGTTGTGAGGCGCGGACTGCCGCGTGGCCAGCGGATCGTCCCCTTGTAGTAATACGAGTGGCAGATATATTTCATCGGTTACTCATTGACGATAAAGTGTACTTCGCTGTAATAGCGCCACTCGTTCTATTTCACACAACAAAAACTCCGTATCTAGGACAACATTTTACACGCACGAACATACAGGGACTTCGTGTTTGTGACTATGCGCGTACATACGATATCCGAGAGCAGAAGAAAGGATCCGAAGGAGAGATACAGCTAGCGTCCACGAAGGATCACGAAAACAGAGTTCATCCTACAAGCCATTAACAGTGGCTATATCTGTCTCGGTATCGTTTTTTCTAACCCGCATTGTATTTCCCCGCTCTCTGCCTATATTCGGTAAGCGTAATATCATTTACACACCGGTAGCAGGTCGGGAGAAGGCGGTTGTATGGGTTTAATGGGATCAAACACGAATGTGGCCAGATTCTGAACCCAGTGTATTTGTCTGGCCACTTATCACAGAGTAGGCTGGAGGTACGCATGCTGTGTTACCGTGCTAAGGCAACGGCAATAACGCCACTCAATAACGATGGGTCGGTTTCGAGCCGGACGAAAAAAGTCGACACGTTAGTAGTACTTGGGCTAGTCACTGAGCTGGACCGCTGCCCAGTAACTGTGGATTGCGCGAGATTCCGAGCGCTTATTTCAGCCTATTGTTATAGTAACTAAATCCAATAAAAGTACTGGCTCGCAAATGCGCCACCATGACTCTTCCAGCTGTTCGTTCCACAGGAAGGCGATGTTTTATGGAAGATCATCATATCAGATCGTGTTCTGGAATTACCTGTGGCAAAGAGCGAGTTTTATTTAAAAACAAAAAAAAAAACAGATAACGGTGCTCAGCGATGATGAATCGACGGAGCATGATCGCTTCGAGTATAATTTATATATTGGCGTACAATATCGAAATTCGTTTTTTAATTACGAATCGTATAGATATTTACGTCACTATTTATCATGATCTACTACTGTTCTAATAGTATCCCACAGTAGCAAATCGTCGGCTTCAGATCTTATCATTATTTATTGGTACTAACGACATCGCTTGCCATATGACCATTCCCAGCCGTTGAAGACAAATTCTAGTCTATATTTACATCAACTCGAGCGTCGTCTGCTCTAAACTCCCACTCATCAATTTGACGCGATCTACTAGCTGCCAAGGGGTTCGGGAATAGACGTTGAATTACCAGAGGAAACAAGATTTCTGTTTCAAGCTGTTTTCGTATTCGCTCTCTGAGTACCTTTCGTCGAGGGTCGGATGACTTGAATGGGCCTAATCTTTTCGTGGTTCGGCAGGCCCTGTTATCGTGGTCTATACCTGCCGTCATTGTTACTTCGCCAGTTACGTCATCAACAGCCGCGGCAGGAGCAGTCGGTATCCTGAGCAGATCAAGTGAACAACCCTGCATCGACGGTGTCTCTGCCATTCACTGTGACGCGGTTACTTCTCTGCCATATTATGGTATAGTCATAGCGACGCATGTCTCAATTCCATGGCTGCTACCAACGATTTGGTCTCGTTTAGTTGTAGGGATATTCTTCGAAATGACGGACCGTTCCGTTCGTCATTCGTCCGTTCGTTCAGAAGATTGCCTTCACCGGTCGCCGTGACCAGGTCATCAAAGATTGCTTTCTCACTCTGACTCCACGCTCAGAAACCGAGGAACCAAGGAAAGGAGGCAGGGATTAGATATGAAAAGCAATGGATAAGGGTACAACCCAAACTCTATTTCGTACCCACCGCAATACAACAACAACAACAACAAACGACGACAACTACAGAAAAGGATCGTTATCTCCATCCGTAGCATCCACAGCAACGGCGGGAGGGACAACAGGCCTAACCATCCGCTCTGTATAATGATCTTCGCCGAGCATCGTCTATTTCTGTGACGCCACAATGTGCAGTCACAAAAACCAACACACACAGACACACACACACACATACACAGACGCACATAAGTGCACATAGGCACACGCACAGGCAAAATCTTGCCGGGCTGGCCGTTGGTCAGGACTCGTCACTCACCAGTCATCGCCGCAAAGGTGTTGCCTGTGTTGGCCGTTTCTGGTGTTCGCGTCGTCCATACAGTACTGAATTGTCTCCAAAAGGATTTAGTGGCCGTGGGATGGCTTACACAGAGTAAGTTAAAAATGGGAGCGAGCGAAGTGAATAAATTCACCCAGGTAATGGAGGCCAGCATAGGCCACCACCGGAGCGTCGACCGTGCTTGGTTTCTCGTACCGCCTCCGACCGCAGGCGACACACACATGACGCTCATCACTGTCTGTCGTCGTGCTGGAGGCGACCATGGGGGAGAGCCTTAAACGTAGTTTACGCCTGAGGCGGTTCGGTTGTACCTTTGCGTTGCATCTCGCCCGGCAACAGTTGCTTCAGCGGCAACTACGGCAGGTTTTCCGCCTTTTTTTTTTGTTGTTTGGTGAAGTGGTTGATGCGGCCGTGGTCCGTTTGGGGGTGGGTGGGTGGCTCCCCTCACGATCGGCACACCACAAAAATCACTCGAAACAAGAAAAAAAAAAAAGGAGCGAACAACGATACCAAGCTTCGCAACGTTACACACAAAGACAACAACCCCAAAAACTATGGCGGGCCCCCCAAAACCTAAAACCATTGCGAATCTATGTCGCGTATCTTTCCGCGCACATTTATCGTACTTTTCCTGTTTTTCTCTATCTCTCTAGATATTCGCTGTGCTAGCGTTGCTCCCCTCTCGTTAGCTGGCTTGCTTCAACACACTCATGCAATATAGCGTTCCTGTTTTTTTTTTTCCGCTGACTGTTAACAGTTGTGCTTCTTTTCGGCCTCTTCGAGCTGCACACAATAGATATACGCACATACATTTGTATGGATATGTTTGTTACTAAGATTTTTCCGTCAGCTAGATATCGGTTGGCGGTGGCCGAAATTGACGAAAGCCATTAGAAAGATGATGAATTGAGAAGTACTTTTGGTACAATTGAACTTAGTGCACAATCTGGTTGAGGGACAAATGGAAGCAGATTGCGGGACCTGGTCATTTTGAACGAGTTTTTTTTACTATGGTTTGACTCGCTAGTGGCAACACGATGAAGCGTTGGTCTTTTTGGGGGGCTACAATTGTGTACGCCTTGATTACATACACCTGCGTACGACTACTTTGGTGAATTAAAAAATTGCCAAGTTGCTGGAACTGAATAGAAAAACAATGCGCTAGTAATGCCGAGAGTGAACTGGACTACCACAACAGAGCTATCTGAGTTCGTTCGTTCTCGTTTTTTTTTTTTTTAGTTCGTTTTTGATGTTCCAGTGCTTAAGCTCAATAGGTAATAGCACTCGTCACGTGGTTAAGCCTCCTGCTCCTCATTTTCCGCCTGACGTATTAGTATATGTTCTTTCCCACGAATTAAAAAAAATAATAATAATAAATCGATAATTTTTACGATGTGTCTATTGGACTGCGTAATTGGCCAGTGTTCTCCTTTGTGAGCCTGTTTCTATTTATGTGTCACGGTTCTCTTCATTTTTGCTACCGAATCTGTGCTTATGCTTCGTATCTTTCGGAACTCCCTCTGCCGTGATATGGGTTCATGCTAGCTGCTTCTATCAATGTATGCGATGCAGTCGTATGAATTATCATATTCTTGTCAGATGATTGACATTTGTTGGTTCTTATGCTGCCACACGCGGCAGCTCAACAACGCACTAATGCAAGCAGCTCCGTATGTGTTTGTGTTCATCTTCAAGTCTTTTGAGATTGGTTCTCAAGCTAAGGTTCACGGAAGGAAGTTAACCTTTTCATCTTACGGTCTTGCCGGCATGAGTCGGCCGTTAAGATTCGCCCGCCTTGGCTGAGGTGCGCCTTAATGCTTAGTCTTCCTTTGATTCGAACGCGGTCAAACGATACTGGCGCTGCTTCGGGTTCGTCTGGCGGGACTACAGCGGAGGAGACAACCGCGAATCGTTTCAGGTTGTTGTCTCCTCCATCGGCGATGAGGATTCCGCGTCGCCGCGAATATGTCTCTTGCTTGACCGTACTGTTACAGCAGAAGTAGGAGCGGGATGACCGATGATGAAGCTAGTAGTAGTTGCCGCAAACACGGATTCCGTCGGCGGCCTTTTTGTCTGTAGTTTTCTCCGCAGCTTTCGGTTATCTGCCGATAGTAGAGTTTGATTTGTCTTTTTTGCTTCCAATAGGATCCGATCGCGTTCTTCGTCTTCGTCGCTATCATCTTCATCTGTAGGGAGAAGTCACATGCGAGGGACGAGTAAACACATCCGACCTCTATGAGATGACAGAGCCGGCAATGGCTGGCATATCGATTGCTGTGGGCTATGGGCTGATGGTGCGAGACACAGGAGCGGCGGATATAGAGGCGGGGGCTGGGTGGCCGGAGACGAATCTGTCGACGGGTCGCTTCCGTTGGTTTTCCTTTCAATTGATCTGGGTGAAGCAGTGTGACTTCGTGGCGCTGTGATGAGACTCTGTCCTATCTGTGATTACGTCATTCTACGTCGAGTTTCATCATGTGAAGTTAGCAAGGCACCGAGTCAATTGTAAATGCCGTGAAGGCTACGAGGAGCGAGGTATATCACTTGAACTTCGTGCGTATCTCGAGGAGAGCATCTTGCTACGTGATTACAAAACAAACGAATACGTTACGTCTTACTCATGATTAAACCCGCGTCTGTAAACACCAAAGAAAAAACCATCAAGTTAATCAATAGATTTCTGAATGAAGCGTGCATGCGTTGCACGTTTCATGTAGCTACCTGTGTGCATTCATTTGCTAACCAATACGAGGAAAAGATGGTACATATGCTCTGGACATATATAGCATATTAGGCGAATTATCAACTACTGGTCAACTCATTTCTTCTACAATAGTAACTTGATGTTGCTAATTTATGGGTCCACTCAATACTCCGTTTGCCCTTAATTTGCCCCTTTACTATTGTATCGGCTTTCTAGGATTGCACGGTCCTAGGCCTTGTCGATGCCATGGAACGTACTATACATCTGTTCCATGTCAATGTTCTCACAATGCGCTGATGCCACTTTAGTCGCAGATCATCACTCTTATTACCGCTGTCTCATTCTACGACTGTTTTCAGCCCTCACTGGCCATCTTGCTCCCGTCACCCGAATTAGTGATAAACATGTTACAAACGCTGCTCGCCAGTCTGCCAGCCTAAATTCTAGTCTGTATGTAGCAAACAATCCCGGAGGCAGGTCACTTATAGGCGGTACGAAATTAATTTACCCCAATATCAGGCCAGATGGCGAGGCCATTCATACGCAGCCAGAATGCAAGACTGTAGTTAAAAGCTTGTCTCGTTTCCGATAGATCATCATAGCATCCAGCTACTGAAAAACTAGAATGGATTCATACAACAAGTATGGACGTTGTCGCTGACTAGATTGGAAAACACAACGCAAAAACGCGAACACGAACAGGCGGGTGGGCGCGCTGGCGGTCGGTCGGTCGATCGGTCGCAAAGCCAGGTACGCCCTTAGCCTTTAATTTTACGTCTACTGATGCAGCCAATGCTGCCTGTCGATTGACACGCCATGATTGCTGTAGAAGCGGCAGCAAGTTAGCAAAAAACTTCTCTCGAACTGCCATTTTCGCTGGTGGTGCTGATAGTGGTAAATTTATTATGGTTCCATTATTCGTTGTTTACTGCTGTGTTGTCTTCCACTTGGCTTGCTGTCGATAGAAAGACGCTTGCCGGTCGAAGCAACCAAGAGCGAAAAACGAGATCCACAGCTTCGATCGCATCATACCGGGCCAGCAGCAGCCCTAGCAGAAGCCTGAAGCTGCCGACTGTCGGCAGCCGTGCGACCCACTATGCAAGCAAGTCGGCTACAATGGCTAGAAAAAAATAGGCGAGCTACAAAGCGGCCAAGAACATCGCTACCCCACCAGTCAGTCAGTCAGTCTGCTCACAGGCCCTCGTTTTTGTTTGTGTGTATGTGCACTTCGGTAGGGTAACGTTAACTGTGGTCGCAACGCCAGCGACGGTGGCTGTGGGCCGCGTGGACACAACAGTGCGTGCGTGTGTGCGTGCGTGCGTGTGTGCGTGCGTGCGTGCGTGCGTGCGTGCATGCGGGGAATATCGCCGCTTCTCCGAATCGCTTTGTTTGACAGCAGTAACGGGGCAGGGATAAGTGGGGAATGGCGACTTTATTATGTCTGACGTGGCCGCTAACGCGTTTCTAAGTTTGCCAAGCGGTGACGCACTGAAGCAACTAAGTTCATACGCATACGTCTGCTTTGTTTTGACGCTGTGTCGTGTTACGCGGCTGGTTTACTGCCGTCGCCACCGCGACGACGAACACTTGAAGGGCGTTGCGAAAGACGATGATTTCGTTTGTAGCGGGTGTTATTATTGTACTTACAATGCTAACAATGTTATTATTGGTATCACTGTGAAATTGGCAACAATTTTGACAGTAACAGCAGCGGCAGTAGCTACTACAATAGCCGCCGGAGGAAAGGGAGGGATACGCCAACTACGTAGACTACAACAAAAGTAAGGATAAGAAACAACTTCACAATTTAGCGCTATTTGTATATGTAGTCTGTGTGTGTGTGTGTTTGTGTTTATATGGGTGTGTGTGTGTGTGCGCAGTTGTGTCTCTGTGTGTGTGTGTGTGTGTGTGTGTGTATATTAGTATGGGTGTGAGTGCACGTCTAGCCACTTGGTAGGCGACGGCTAGCAGCAAAAACACGCTGTTGAATAGATTATATGGTTGTATCTCGGATCCTGGTTCAGGTCGAATAATGAGAATAATTATAAGACATATGTCGAAAAAAAAAGCGTTAGAGAATCAGCTGATCATATTTATATATACGGAAATATAATTCTTCCGATGAATTTTTACTTATGGTGAGTTTTCTATGTGGTCATTTGATGTTAGCTGATGCGCCTGATTGTATAGGCAGTATTTAAATCCCGAACTTTCCATCTCCGTTAACACCCAGGCCAATTCCAAAACAAGCACCAAAATATTGCTCACAAAGAACAAAGTAGTTGCGCTATACTTTTCACAGTGATACGCTTACTTCTATAATACCTATGGCCTTCTCGTACCGTCCTGTGCCATAGATAAAGAAAGGGCTCGCTTTTGCAAAGTTACACGTAATTTATGTCTCCATGCGAAAAATAATCGGTCTCAGTCTGCTGAGAGGAGTTTATTTTGCCATTAACCAGTGTTCATGATGCATCAGTTCACTATTACGTTATTGTCGTGGGCTAGTCGACCACGTCTGTTGCGATAGTCACTGTCAATGTCCGAGACTGGGTCGGAACGGCGAAGTATCGGACATTGACAGTGACTATATGAATAGTTAAAAGCATAGATCTTCCGTATCGCGTCAATCTACGAGAGATCAGATGCTCATACTCACCTAAATCCAGAGGTCAGTGGTACGCACAAGTTTAATTCTCGAATAACGAAATATTGTTGGACTGCTTTGAAAATCAGTGCCATTTCACATTAGAAAAGCTAAATTCAGGCGGCAGCTGATAAATAGATGAAACAACAACGCAATCTACGATTCCGCCTACGGATACCTTCGAGTACCACAGGCTATTGTAGTTTGTGAACTTCATCTTGTGCTACAGTGAATGGTAGCGTACTCAGATCAACGGCGACAGTTCATTCTGCTGTTGCTGCTTCTGCTGTAAAGATGCTGGGTCAGCAGTGTGGCGACCCGTTCATGGCGACCTGCCGGGCCAGCCTGTGTTCATTGGGTTTATCCCGCATCTCATCGTTCCTGCGTGGCCCATTCTCTGCTGTACAACAGCTAAACAAGAGAGACAGAAGACTGTGCGTGGATCTACTTGGATCACTTCGAGGGTAGAGACGTAGACTGAGCAGTCAGGAGATGAACTCAGATGGCGATAAAGACGACCAAGACAAAGCTGTCATGCGTGTCAATCAAACCGCTCCACATAACACACACACTCATACAGAATAATAGTCAGACGGCCAGCCAGGCACACATAAGGTCAGGACATTCACAGAGACGGACGTACAGCCACATCAAATTTAGCCACTCACTTGCGCACCATCGGAGTCTATAGGGCCTTATATAAATAGAGAGATAGCTTGTGGGGGAGAGACGATATTGTACAGGCCAACAGACAACCATACACATGTGTACATGCACACTCACGCATACACGAGCTTGTACCAGTAGCCAAGCATATTTATACGCGGTTATGAGGACGCACACAGATATGTTCAAGTAGGTGGGAGAAGAGCCAAAACGAGGCGTATTGGTAGAAACGTTTGACGGGTATCTGACATCACCAGTAGTAGAATGACGGCCCCAGCGAACATGAGGACCACAACGAGCCGGAAAGCAGAAACAAAAGCGGATTCTGTTGCTTCAAATTTTGTCAGCAGTAGTAGCGGCAATAGCATCGAACTAAGAACGACAAGATGTCGTTTAAGCTTTAGCTCTTACTAGAAAACCGCATGGGTGATACTTTAAAGGAAGATCGAGAAGGCGGAGTAGCTGAAGCAGCTTGACGGCTCTCGAAACTGGAGATTTCGCTTAGCGAGTATAGCAGCCAGATTTTTGGCTGGAATCTAAGCACGAAGGAAGCAGACGGGACGAATCGGCTGTATTGGTTTAAATTCGAATTTCATTATGTCCGCGCAATGATTATGCAGCGAAGTCCTATTCAGTTGTCCTAATACAGTACATGGCATTGTATTAGTGGATCCGTTGTTGATAAGACGAAAGGAACGACTAATGCGAGCAAAAACTATTTGTTTTCTACGCTTTTGTTCGTTATCGTAAAAATCATTCGCGTTTACCGTCTGCAAAGCTTCTGCACAAACCAGGTCAAGCTGCGACAGTTCGACACAAAGGCTAAATGAGGATACAAGTAAAAATAATTTACAAACATTATGTAAGACATTAAATGTTATGTGACTAAGAAACCGGCAATTTGACTAGAACGTATATGATGACGGTCAGTAGTCCCCTGACACGGCTCAACTGGATACTACAACAATGACGAAGTAAGTGACTCCTGTTTGTTTACTAACATATGGGGGTCTCGATCAATGTAAAGAGCAAATTTCCTTAGCGTTCTTTTTTCATGGTAGAAGACTTACAGCACAATAATTTGCCTCGTTCAACTAAAATAGGCAGAGATCCAAGCCAAATAGCAGATGGCAGGCCGTAAGGCACCTCAGCATCTCAAAGCGATTGCCTGCCACTATGTAAACAATAAAACGTCCCGGATTTTTACCTAATACTGTTTGCTCTCCCATTGACTCTATCTTTCCCTATCGTAAACGTTTATTTTGTTAGAATACAAGAAATTTGCCAAAAGTAATTAATGCTCCACAATGCGCCTTTTCCTTTTTACCCATCAACAAATGATCAAACGAAATGATTCGATCGCCTGCTGTCCAGCTTCTCTCTGATTCAATGGTACTCGATACAGTCAGAGTTCCTTTCTTCCCTACCAGTGGGAAGGAGACCTCACTGCTTGCCCTAGAGGGAGCAATTCAGGGGAATCAGACGGCGGTGAAGTTCGCTGAGAACCGAAAGCCCATTAAGGATCATTGACACGAATCAGGCCGGCGGAATCAGTTCCCCCGGTGTTAGACAGGCCGTGCGAGCAGTCCAAACAGTTACAAGCGGCCCAGCAGAAACTGTATTCAGGTTCTGAGATTTTCGAGGGGTTGGTGAGAGTGGGGTAAAGAGAATAGCTATTGTGGCGGTAATGGGGAGAAGACGCCCGCTCAAATGGATGTGATTAAATATATTCATTCACTGGCTGGTGCATTCCCAGATGAACGGGACAAAACTGAGGATCAGCCGAAGAGTCGATGGAGATCTAGAAGATGTTCTATTGAACGATCTAGTCGCCGTCGACCATGAACGAGTGACTAATTAATAGACCCTCATGATATGATGAACCCCCGTGTTGTTCGAGCTAATGAACAAGTATATCTTCGCCTTTGCACGGTGCGCGACTCTTGTTGCTGACGAGCGGAGACTCGTCGCCTCGATAAGCGATTGTATGACGACGACGACGACCATACTCAGTACATGTATTACGGGTTGCAGGTTATACAACTAGGAATTAGGGCGTGTGATCTTGAGGTAGATCCAAATCCAGTATCGTCGTACGATTCTACTGTTTAGCGGTACCTTGCGTGGCGACGCGAACGTAAACGTTAAGTCCATAATGAAGATGGCCAACAAGTTTCTTTGATATAAAAATTTGTCCTTGATGTTGCTTTCTGTACCCGCAATGACGCAGTAATAAGCTGCTTTCCTTCCAACTAAAAGTCATAGACGTTTAGGTTTGATCTTGCGTTTAGACACACCGTTGATCGCCCAATAAAGATCTGTGCCACGCAAGAAGCAATGAATCGAAACCAGACATTGTGATCATGTAATGTTTTTACTCTGTACACTTAATCCGCCTGTTGCTCATTAAATCCGATTGTAAATCACTGCCTCAAGCTGTTATAAAGCGAACACGGGCATCTAATCAACAGCAACAGTATTTTAATCGATAAGCAATGCGTTCCTTCGGAACCTCCTGTGTACGAGGTCGAGGTAGACTCCTACCTTTCGATATCTGCATACACAGGACGATCTATGCGCGGATAAATATATCTGATATAGAATTGATCCGTTCAATTTGACCTATTTAATCAACTGTCATTTGTTAAAATTGAAAAGCTCGCTACTTTTTTTTTTGCCAAAACATACGTAATGGCAACTTACGTTCGCTTGGTTGGGAGTGGCCCATTCGTCTCACTGTGGGTGCTGCTATTTCCTTTCCGTTAATCTTGCTTAGGTTTTCCTCGAGATTGAGAGAGGAAAAGCTGAATCTCGACCGACTGCGCTGGTACCGTTAAATGGTTGAAAACTAATTCGCTCTAGAATCAGTGTAACTAGCGTCATATCATATCCGTAAGTTTCGTCGGGTTCGTGGGATGAGGCCTCTTTTAAATCTAATCCTATACGGTCTTGTCTGTTCTAGCGAAATCGCCTTTGGGCCGCTAAGGTTCAACTCTATGAATTCCGCCACCTGACCCTCTAGTATCTGATCCTTAACCTCGAAAGTCTTTAGTGGAGAGGTCTCAGAGGTATCATAAACGTCTTTCGGTGTATCCATTGTTTAACGATTCGGCTGTGCTACATTAGCAGCTCATTATCGGACAAGTCGTCTTATTGCCACGATAAATTCCCCCCATGATAAAAAAAAAAATACAAATAATATGAGTAATAAAATTAATTGATCTAAAATTTAAGTAACAGCTCAAGACTTGTACAAGCTGTCCGGCAGACCATGTATACATGTTTGTTTTTTTTAATTTTTTTACATACAAATATAACGTTTGATATAAACCGATTATAAGTATAATAAGAGCGATAATAGAGTTTACGTTTTTCCGCTTCTTACAAAGTATTATCCGTTAATTTTACTCTTTGTACGCTTCTCTCGTTCGTAATTCGATGTTATCGTCATCACTGAAAACAGTATCCAACAGTTGGCTCAGCGGCCAGAGAACAGTCACAGAGGATTAAAGACAACAGCTAAAACATTTTTCTGGAAACGATCGAAGAAAGAACATGGGAAATTTCTTTTCTAGGGCTCCGCTATTAGGCACGTACCGTACATAAATACGGTGGAACAGTCGACGACCGCCGTGCATATTGTGCATGCGTAGACACTCGCGCCCAGTGACCTATGCGATACGATACGACCCCATATCGATCATGAGAATACTCGCCGGGCGAGATGACAGCCTAATGTCAGAAAAAAGAAAAGCATCGTTGTGTCTCAAACTAACCAAAACTTGAACTATTATTATTGACTCATCCTATATGTATAATATGAAACTTTCGAAGCGACGTCGGGCGCGTCAACGCGAAAAGCAATGGAAGCAGCAGAATAGCAGCAGGTAAAAGCAACGCCGAAAAAGGGGCGCTTCCGATATCAACAGCAGGACGAAAGGCGAAACGAAGACGAAACACAGAACAATGGAGACCAAACTCTTGTCTCCGACCCTGTCTTTCCCTTTCTCGAGTTCTTTCCTTGAGCTATCCTTGAAAAAGAACATAACTATGGCCATCGGAATGGCCACCAGGAGGAGGTGGAGGAGGAGGAGGAGGAGAAGGAAGAGGAAGAGAAGAAGAAGAAGAAGAAGGAGAAGGAGGAGGAGGAGGAGCAGGGGTGGGGGTTAGTAAAGAAACAAATTCAGATCTGATAGAAGAGTGGAGTACACAAGGCTGCTACTGCTATGATCGTCTGTGTCCACTGTTCAAAGGGCACCGAACTGTGCTTGAGATTGGTTGGGCTGGACTATATAGCCACTGCTATAGTTGAATGAGCGGCCTAATAGCAGCCGAAGGACAGACAGGCCCATGTAAATGAGTGACGGACAGCTGACTGACAGGGAAAAGGGCTGATGCTGCCTTTTGCCTGCATTGGTTATGCTGCTCGGCATGTTGGCAGCGACTTATACTGCTGCTATTCCGAACAAGCAGTAAGACAGAGAGAGAAGGCTGAGCCTAGAGCTAAAAGACAAGGACACGAAGGGCGGGGAGAAAGGGCGGACGACATGATGTGACGAGATCGAGCAGTAGAACGAGAGGCAGATTGAAGATGATATTGCTACATGCCACCATAGTACTAGCAGCAGTAATAATACAGGCGAGCCCACCGATCTCATCGGAATGATCTGGTGCATCCCAAACACCAGCAGCGGCATGCATGTATTCGACACTGGATACTTGATCACTCATTGAGATCGAGTAGATGAAGAACATAGTTGGAGTAAATATTTATAATAATTTGTGTTGCGCCGTCTCGTAGCATAGCTTCCATATTGTCACCAAGTGAAGAATTGGGCTAAAATGAAGGTATACACGGATGAATGTAGAAACTGGAAAAGTGGAAGAATTATGCGTCGACCAAGAAATCTAATCACCGATGATTGAGAAAATTATCGATAAGAATGTTTCTGTTCAAAGATAAAGCCTCTTATCTTGAAACATTTTTGCGGTGGTATAATTACAATTCTGCTAAAAAATCTCATCGAATAAATTTAGTTCGCGATTTTGTAGGTAGGTTACTTTTGATGGAGCGGAGCTAAAATCGCCATTTCTATGAAGCATAGGACAGACCTAATACCAATAGCAGTATCAGCTATATCGTAACCGTTTTTTTTTCAAGGGACTACTTGCCGTATTGCCCTCCTTGTTCCGCAAAGTCTCACGCTATACAATACATAACACATAAACCATGTGTTTTTAGCATTATTTCTTTATTCATATTGAGCGTACGGAACGGAATACCTTCGGAAAGCAATGTTGCGTTCTTAAGTTTTTGACATGCGTTGTCGTCGTTACCATCAAAACTTTTTTGCTTTTCTACTTAGAAATTACGCTTGGTTACATGTATTCATGTTTTCCCTCTCGTGCGACCAACCACAACACAGCTGACAGCCGAAAAACGACAAACACTGATGAGACGTTCGACGTCCGTGGTCGAGACGCCTTTGGCTTCGGGCGTTTGCCGAAGTGCCCGCTCTCACATGCAACTATGTAGCTTCAACTCGTTCACCAGCCAACCGCCTCAGGCGTCCGTATAAAGCCTCCGGAGACTTTAGATGGAAGCAGACACCAATTTTCGGCGATGGCGGCAGCAGCGATGGGGTCGAATGTGTGCTATTTTACTTTTCGCAACGGCAGCAGCGGTCCAGCTTTGCCTTGCTCATCCACTCACACCGTCATCGTTTTGTGGTTTTTCTTAATACCTCAGCCAGCCGTGTGACGTCGCATCTAGTTCGCGTAGCGGGTTTTTCTACGGCATCGCCATTATCGTCTCTCAGCGCAAGTACGAGGAGCTGAAATTGTCCTGCCGTTTTCCTTCTGACCATCACAAGTCTGACAGCACAAGTCGAAATCTCGCTCTCCAGTGATACTGCTTCTGTGCAATTGACGAGACACTACGTTAAGGCCTAAGGGGGCCTGTATAGAGGGGCCTGAACGATAACTCCATCTAATACTTTATTGTCTTCCCGTGCGTGCTGTGACTGGGCACCGGCCCAACTTTGATTTAACGAAAGGTGACGGCATCAGGGGTTCGTGTATAGAAGATGGCTAGTGCTGCGTTCGGAGCTTACTGCCGCCCTTTGCTTGACGCTCTGGATTTTGTTCTTCAGGTATTTTTTTGTGGGCGCCGCCGTAATATACTTCTTCTTCTTCTTCATCTTCTTCTTCATTTTCCCCTCTTTCTCATACGTCGCTGCAACTTTATGCGCCTTTTCCGCCTCTCGTCACTATTTTTTCGTGTTGTGTTCCCGTCACTGCCACTCGCCAACGTCGCTTGTTGCTTCTTTTGCCATATTTTATCCTAACGGCAGCTCCTCTGAAAACGTCAGCGTCGGCCCGACATCGGCAGCCACGCACGGCCTCGCAGGCTGAACGAGCGACCATCATATAATGCGTAGCTAGAAAAGCCTGCTCTGATGGACGAGATGCGCTGCTGCTACTGCGGGAGCAGCGACGAGAGACCGACAACAGTCAACCAACCACCAGTCATCATCCGCAAACAAACCCGGTTGTGGCGCTTCACGCTGGGAACTCCGGGAGCCCCAGTCAACAGCATGGCGTCTGTGGCCGCGGCCCTGCGTCTCCGACTGGGTTTCAGCGAAGCAAACCTTCGAACCGAACGTCGCCCGTACTTTCGACAGCGACAGGCCAGATCAACATTAGTTGACATCAATACCAATAGCGACCCCGACATAAACAGAGTTGTTGGCAACCGCCAGAGCAGCGCAGCGGGTTCAAAAAATTGCACCAACGTGCGGAGGCTATGGCGACAGCGATCGAATGCGCAGCGCGCTTCACTCGTCCCTCGTTCACGGCAGAGCCGTTCACGGCAACCGGTGCTGAGTCAATTGCGAAATCTGGGTCCTGCTGTTCCGCTTTTCGTTTGGTGAATTTTGGGCGGTTGGTTGACACGCTTGTTGGCTTGGTTTCACTAGGCGGTGACGCGACGCGACGCGATGCAATGCGCCGTCCACATGAGTTGCTACCGAATAGCAAAGTCGACAACATTGACGTCGCGATCGCCCGAAGCAACTGCAACGTGCGGATCCATGGCGGTGCTTCGACAGCCCTAACGGCAGCAGTGGAGATGCTGATAGTGATGATAATAATGACGGTAGCGGCAGTTGATGCTGTTGGTGCGGATGCTGCTGCAGCTGCAGTGCTTACGCCGTGGTAATAATAATGAGCGTAGCCGTCACTCGGACGACGTGAACTTGTTGGCCTGACCTCGGCGGCAGGAAAGCTGCCACAAGCCCAGCAACATCGGCAATCGAAGACCTCAACAACGAAACACATTTACACAACTACAACTATTACCACTAAGGGACATTTTCGGCATTTTTTTCCCCAGATTTCCCTCTCGCGCTCTGCGCTCGTTGGCTTTTTTCCCTACTCTATCTCTCCGTATCCCTACGGCCACTGCAGCTGTTATAGGCATTTCTCCCACTGGTTTTCCTCACGCCAATGCCAACGTGGCATCTTCGAAAGGGTCAGCAGTTCCTCGCAGGTGCTGATTCCTGCCTGCCGCACCCTGATCTGACGGGGGACAAATGCCAGCGCATAGGAATGACACTGCTGACACTACAACAGTACCTGCAAACCCCCCAACAACAGCGGCGTCGCCAGCGAGAGTCGTCAAGAAGAGTCGCACGCAGAGGCGCTGCTTGCCGGACGTTATTGTAGTTGTCAGACACTCACTAAACGGGGCATGCTAAAATATATAGACCTTTTTGAGCGAAAGGATAAGGACAGTTGATGAATTGCAACTTTATCTATGTATAATCTAATTCTGCGCGTTAGAGAAATGTCCAATGACTTTGATTAAAATTGTGGAAAATACAGATTTGTATATATAGATATATGTATATATATATGCATTCGGTCATATAGCCGCATTGTGCAGGGTGTGGAATAAAGGCAATTTTTCTATATGTATATAAACACATTGCTAGTATTAAACATGTAAAGGGTGACTCATCAATCGATTTCAATTTATCTTTATCTTGAAACGCGTATATTTTACTCTTTTGTTGCTAATAGGTAGAAAAACACCAGGTCGATCCAAAAATAGTCACATTTTGAATTTATGTATATAAATGAATGTATGCTTGTAAGCGAAATGGCCTCCATTACGCCGAGTTTTTTACGATTAGTTGAGTACCTTTGTCAATAGCTATTTGTATCTATGATTTTTTCAGCGTTTACGGGCAAGTCGCGCAATGATATCGTGCAACCATTAGGTAGTCCACCAGGATCGGTCGGAGTTAGTCCGCTGCCCCCCGGAACCTTGTCGCCACTCGGACCCTCAATGGGGCCTGTACATTCTGGTCAAGTTGGAGGGCCGCACCCACCCTTATCAGCTTCGCCTTCGCCAACTAACAACAACATCATCAACTTTAACAACAAACAGCCAGCTTCGGGTAAGTTAAGATCGAAACGAATTTTGTTGTCAGACTTTGACAAAGACCATTACCGGCCGATATTGTCAAATCAGTTGCACGAGGAATTTTTAGAGCAAACGAGACATGTTTCCTTGTATAAGGTTCCATTTGTTGCGGTAAACGTATGCAAAATGTTGTGGATGTCGTATACGACCTTGTTGATATCTTGCAACTTTCTAGAAACGTCAACAGGGCTTTAGAGGCCGTTTGATTCCATACAACCATCCGCAGCGTCACAGAACCGTTGAGTTGAGCGCGCTTAGAAAAGCGCGTCAGTCGGCTACAATCGAAGCGCCAACATTTGAGCTATTGTTAAGCAGTGACGTTATTTTTAAGTTATTGTTAAGGTTAGTGAAATTGCGGAACTATTCATAGCTATCTCGGTGCACGATATCTTAAACGGAAACTTTAAAATCTAGTTTCACTTTTTAAGTTACAATAAGGGTGTTGTTGAAAACGTTTCAGCCACCCGTAATATACATCAGTTGCATGTACGTACAGTTCACAGTGACATAATCAACATTAATTTATTATAGCTTTTCTGTCTACTAGTTTTACTAAAAATATATTACCTGTTGAATTAATTCAAACATTTATCGTAGCTTGGTTTTTTATTCGATCTTTATGACGATACAGTCAGCTGGAAGTTTGAATCAGGTTAAGCTTCGTGTTGCAAGTTTAGAGCAATACGTATTTGCCTGGGCTCGCTAACTGGGGACAGGACTCATTTGCTAGCAGCAGCTCATCTCGCGAACAGGAATTTCACCAAAATATAAACGGGTCTTATACGCACATCCTGACATGGGCATCACCCACACTGTTTATTCTCATGCGTTAATTTGAAGTTAGAACCCATTTAGCCTAGTGCTGGCTTGCGTGCTGCCGGTTGTCGCCGCTAACGCCGCCGCCGCCGCTTCCATCGTTTTGCCCTTCGTTTAGACGGGCGCCGTTAACGCTCGCCCCAACTGCCGTATCGTGCCGCTGCAGCAGAGGCAGCCGCAATAAGGTGGGTCGGAATTTGAGAATCCCGTTTGTTTGCGGTTCCTATGTGACTATCGTTGTCGATTGTTCTGGCATTTCCGTGAAAATTCACCACATTCTGTCAGTGGTACGACCGAGTAGAAAAGTCATTGAGCGATTAGGCTGTTCAGAGGCCAAAGGTTCCAACAAAAGCAGACAATGTGAGGTGCGCCTACATTCGATGTAGGCCTGCAAAGGTTAGGTATGCCGAGTTAGGCAAAAGTAATAGAACAGAAACGAACAAGCGGGTTGACTCCATATAGCCTCTGATAGCGTGACAGCGCAAATGTTGAATTAAGAACGCCCTGAAAAGCGAGTAGGTCTCTACGGGATTTTGCCTACATTTCTCATTCTAAGCGTACCCACACATGCGTGGGTGCATTCACGGGTCGCACGTCCGTTTGTGGGAAATAGCAGAAACATCCAGGCGTCGCGTTTACTCTGGCCGCTTCCTATAGTCGTAAGGGTTCACACTGGTATGACGTACATACAACCGAGAGCAAGCGGGCGATAGGAGAAAAGAGGTGATCGTCCGCGAGAACGGCGGCTAATGTCATGCGTTTCGTCATTGCAATCCTCACTTGAGGCGTACGCCAAGGGCCTCACACAAAACAGAGAAATCAAGAGCAGACAAGAGACAATCGTAAAGCTCACAGTAGATGGCACGTACTCGTTTCAACCGCCGATGACACGATGGCAAATTGCCCGCATCTGAATCATCGCTAGTGTTTCAGTTCTGCCAGTTTGCTAAGTCAGATCACAGCAGTAGCAACATCAGCAGCGACAAACAGATCAGGCTGATCTCTTAACTGCTTCGACAAGTCGAGCCTGAACTGTTCGCCCACCCTCCTATTTACGATACGACTTGGCACAGTCCTTGAGATTGTTCTGACGGCAAGAGTATCTACGGATGCAATGAACCCAACGCCAAACTAGATACACAATTGACACTGCCAAGATAGCGGCAATGTAAGCACCACCGTCAACCCTGTTGGTCAGTGACGTCTCCAAATGCGATGTAGTCGCATTGTTGTACCGCGAAGATACGCTTCCTCAAACGCCATTCGAGACGTTGATTGAGAGTTACCTGTCATTTGACTTCGTTAGTCGCTTGTTTGCTAGATTGTATGTGGGCCAACCAGCCCAAGACATAGACACGGCCAGATTCGACAAGAGCAGAGGCGGCGCTTGACGCGTCGGCCATCCGTAACAACAACAATAACAGTAGAGCAGACAGCTTGAAGAAATGCTTTAATCACAGTGAACAATGAGATATCTCAATATTTATTAGCGACTCATTATAGATCCTTTCGTACAGAAGACAACCGGTTCTGCTGCCGGCTACATCTACAAGCGTGCCATTGTATTTTTTCGTACAATGAAAGCTGCATCTTCACTAAAACTATCATCATGATCTTAGGAAGTGACGCGTACCGAGACTTGATCCTATAGTTTCAATTAAGATGATGCCAAATATACAGATCTGAGAGGGTTCGCCGCTGTAATTTCCTGATTGTCGACGGTCAACACGGTTTTCCGAAATACAGCAGTAACGGTTAGAAATAAGGTGAAATGCCTTCCCTTCTAAACGAAGATACGTTTCTGATATCATGTTTCTCTATTTATGAATATACTTCTTTGTGTGTCTAGAAGACAGACGTACGCCGAGACAAGTGCTAGGGACGATAGTGAAAATCAGCTCGAAAAAAAAAAGACTGGCAAAATTGCTCGTTGAGTTGCAACTCGGGGAAGAGTCTATAACCTACGTATTGACATTACCGTACGTATTTTCACAATTGAACGCGATGACCGAATGGCTTCTTTTGAACGATTTGGGTCCCTGAAGCAAACGAGCGTTCTTGACAGTCTTGCTTGGGCGGTCTTTGGCGTCTCCACCCATCGTCCTCGTCTGTTCATAGCAGTACAAGGGAAGACATCATGACGATATAGGGGAGGGAGCCATCATAGATGTAAGCATAACTACTGCGATCTCATACGCTAGGGAAAGGGCGTGTCACACTGAGCGTACAAACGCAGATCGCATTTGCATCCACATTCGGCCTGACCCGGCCTAAAAAAACGGTCGACCATCTCAATAATAACGATGACAGCGATAATAATGCTAGCAAACGTTAACCGTACAAACCATTTCCCAACCATAGTATAGCAAAAGCGATGCTCTGGTCCTGGTCATTCTAATCAATACGCTACGACGATGCTCACGTTGATGAAGTAGCACTCATAACAGGCACAAATATGGGCCTACCTAACTGCATCGTGTTTTATTAAGAACGTTCTACAACCTGCTAATTATAATATTTTTAAATGGTTCCATTTTAAGTCTTCTAAGAAGATGCAGTGACCTATTTTGTCAGTAATACTACGAGTGATCAGCAGTAGCTTTCAATAAAGGCTAGGGTTTGATTCAATTCCATATAGTTATTATTAGTCAAAACGATCTTATCAATGCTAAATAGAGCAGTGCAGTCATACGGAGATATAGCTTGTAGTACCTGAAATATGACAAGCAAATAATGCGGACAAATCAACAAACGCGACACCGAATTCTCAGCCTATCGAACTAGCGATACCACCACGGAAATTCAAGGCCCTATCACTTCGTTGGACAAGACACCTTGTTGTAACAGCTGCTGCCATCTGTACCGATGTTGCTATAACATCTATAATAAAACCCAATAGTATCCGAGACAAACCGACGGCCATCTCTGTATTCTCACAGACAACACGAAACGTTTACTCACCTTTTTTTAGCCCACCTATGCGCATATCAGCGTCGTGCGGAAAATCAGATATTCTATCATTTGAGCGATTCTTCTTTCCGCTGGCTACCATACGATATATTCTATGCCAGTCGGCAGAACTAACAGCGGCAGCTACAGCTTCTGTGAGATCTTGGCGATAGTTGATAGCGGTTACAGTTGGAGAGTAGTATCGTTTTTTGGTCTTCTTTTTCTGCTACTTCTAGCTTTTTCTTTTCTCAAGGAAAAACAGCACTTTACTTTCGGCCATTTTTTGCTGCTCCCGTCCCGTCACAGCGCAATATTCTATATAGTGCTCTATACACGCATATTCCTCAATCGTCGATTCGCTTTTATATACCTCTTCTTTACTTTATATATATATATATATATATATATATATATATATATATATATGTTTTGTGTTGTATATAGATTTTACTTTTCTTTTTGCCTGTTAACTAAAAATAAAAAAAGGAACCCCACAACGTCGCCGGCTAGTGAACAGAATGGGGGAAGGTTCAGGGTGGGGAAGAACCTTGCAATCTGCCTCAACCTTTGCCGCCTTTGTCTGCAAGCGGTGCCCAGCTCTTCGCTTTACCGACATGTCCTCGACGCTCGCTTCACTGTGAAGCGCACGTTTGGCTTTCCCTTGTTCCTTCGGTATATTCTGATACATGCGTTGAACACAGCCGCAGCGGCTGGAAGGGGAGGGGGCGTCGTTCTCCCTGATTTTCATTCATTGACGCCGCTCAACAGCGAACAAAGTCAACACGCACTGGTGTCGACGTCGACGCCAGGCTTAACTTTGGCTTTCCTCCGATGACTTTGGTCTGCTTTTGCCTCGGATGGATGCGACGTCAGGGCAAAACGACGTAATGGTGGCCACGGCCGACCGCTACATAGCCAGCAGCTACTGCACCACCATCGGAATAGCTCTACCACGGTAGTGATAACTCGTCCTGTTGCTGGTCAGGGGGTACACGCTGGTGTTGTTGTATTAGTAATAACAACAACAGCGTCGGTGGCGGCGATTATCATGAATCGGTGGCAGTGGCTGAATATTGAACGAGGCTTAGCGGGGCTTTCTTTTTGTTCGCCTTGGGCTACACTGTCCACCGAGCGCTATGTTCGCCGAGTTCTGTGTTCAGAAAAAAAGGAACGAGCAAGCAAACTTGAAGTCAAGGCTAAGTTAAGTCGCCAACCAGAATTATTGTTCAACGAAGGCACCCTATAACCCGCCGCCAATGAGACGGCGGACAAGAAACGGCCGTTGGAAAGGAGCGCGTGAGTCGGTCGGACGCTCACTCGCTTTTCAATTTTTTTCCTGCTTCGGGATTGTTGGGTTTTAGCTTTCGTTTGTTACCCATCTACAATCGGCAGCTGGCTGGCGGTCTTTCTTGCTTGCCATCTGTCGTACAGTGACGATATTTATTTTTAAGCCGAACCGACCCCGACAACAATGGCTGCAGACTGCGCTGCCCACGATCTTGGTTGAGAATGACCTTGACAATCGTGCCGTTTAATCTGCTGCAGCCAACACGCCGCAAGCGACGTTGCCCGTCGTTTACTATCGCTAGAAGATGATCTTGCCTCCAGTGTCACATGGGAAGTAAATAATAATAATAACAATAGTAGCGAAAATAGTAAAAAATCGTCAACGAAAGGCTGATTCTTTAGAGGAAACCCGATAAAGAGAATCACCGAAAAAAAATTAAGCGAAGCAGTCAACAGGCGCAGACAGTCACCATCGCCGGTTGTTTCGTTACGAACGAGTTGTTTTCGTATCGCAAAAATATCTCTGTGGTATAAAAGGGTGATTCTTCGACCGATACAACTGATTGCTTCTGTGAATAAAGGTGTGCCATTCTGTCTTATGGATTTAACGAGGACGAAATAAACGGTATATCATACTTGAAAAGGATGTATGTATTGATTCTGATAAATAAAATATATTTCTTCTACAAGTTACATGATCAACGCGCATGGCATAGTATATTTGTTAGATACGCATGTGGCTTTCAAAATCGATAAGTAGCTCATTAACAGACGCTTCTATAAAGGCGTTATGTGAAATTACTACTTTATTAGAAATTAGAAAATTATTAGTTTCTAGTCTGTCTAGCATAACCAGACAAATGCATATATTGACATCAATCTTTTCGTAGAAAAAGCTTTTTTTTGGCCAAAAGCATAGCCTGTATTTAAACGGTACTTAGAGCCTATTTTTTTTTTACTCTATAGTACAATGCGGATACTCTGCAAGAAAGTTTAGCTGTTTAAAATCCGGCTCTGCTTTTCAGCAGATGAAACCTTTAATTGCTTCTAATAGGTTGACTCAACGACGAGGACATCTTGACGACCGACGTTAGAGTGTATGTTTTTGAGATTGCCTGGTTACCTCCCCTGGAGTTCTTTCAGTTTTCGACTTTCTCAGTGTCGAAGGGGCGCTATTGAGTTTTTCCTTCCTGGAGCTCCCGTCCGGCCTCCTCAAATACCCACCTAATACCACGTACACGGTCACACATTCCCACAGAGATATATATTGTCCCGAATTGTCCGCTGCGTATTTCTCAGTCGAGCCTAGCTGTCGCCATGAGTTTCTTCATCGGACGCGCCCTTCTTTTGGTCCGAACGTTCGCTTTCGGACTCTCTTCCCGCCCTTCATGTATGGAACCCCGTAGCTAACCCTATGAAATGCTTTGACTCCCAACTCCCACTCTGAAACCCGCTTTCATCGTTCTTGTCCTCGTCGTTGTCTCCGGCCAATGGATCCGCACACATGCTTACTCAAGCAGCCGAGGAAGAAAAGTCTTGGGTGATTGACAGGTCCTGGACTTCACCCACCAACTTCGCGCCCCTCACCCCCCATGGCCGATCTACCCTCCTTCGTATTTCTGCTGTTCGAAGGTGGGCCGAGCGACGCATCGACCAAACAAGTGAGGGCTGAAGGCACGAAAGAGGCATCGGCCTATCTCTTGCGATCGCCAATAAATGGATCAAGTTAAGCACAAATTATTATTAAACTTCATGCCCGTCTCATCATTTGCTGTTCAGTTAAAGGAACTAGTTGCTAGTAGAGGTAATAGTGGGGATAGCCTATTGAACGAAGTGGAGCAGGATTCTTTTGGGCCGCCACCACTGCCGTTTCTGCAGCTGTTCGTCTTGCATGCTGGGGGCATACTCCAATCATAAAAGTCGCAGAATGTCGAAGTTCACAGATAGCTGCTTCGGCAGCCTAGCGGTTTAAACCTTTCGCTGCCGTGATCGCATTAGCGGTAGCTGAGCAAAGTAACAACAGCATCAGCTACAAAGGCAGATCTAGTAACTTCGGAAGACCCGTAGTGGTAGAAGGCGACAGTTCAAGCCCCCTTATCCTTTCTGTATGTCATCCTTAGTCAGCCCTGACGCTTTTGCCACTATGCTTGTTGCAGTCTTCGCCTGCACGGCATCGTTGTCGTCGCGGACGATGCTACCATCACCTCAAAGGATAACAGAGACTCAGCGAGAATAACAGAAGCAGCCACAGCAGAAATTGGCGCTTACAGCTTTATTGCTGTTGCATAGTGACATATAGTGAAGTCTAGTCAGCCGTACTCGGTTAGGGCCAAGACGTCGATGACGACGCCGTAAGATCTCGTAGTGGTCTTCAATTCAGTTGGTCATCGATGCGTGAGGAGCAATTATGAGAGGGAAGATATCGTTCGTAGGTTGACTGCTTGACAGGTAGACGGGCGAGAAATCGAACGAATAAACTGAGCCAGAAGCATGAGACCGTGCTAAGGAACGCTTGTGTGCCTACCAGCAGCAGTCGAGTTAACAGATTAGTTGGTGACTGACGGTGTAGTATAGCTATGACAGCAACGACACGGTAATCATACAAGAAGGCGGAGATGATTAAAGTTAGTTATTATGGGCTTGTTATATAGCTATATAATAGCTGAGGATGTATGGATTTGATATGAAAGCGATGTATAATTGAGGTGCGAGGCCCGCTTGCTTTTACAGGAGACACCCACAAAATAATATAACGAGTGTACAACAAGGTGCAATTTCCACAGACGAGCTCATAATTATTAGCAGGCATAAATGTGACTACATGTGAAGAAAGATAAATTGTCTATAGGAAAGTCGCGTTTAGTAAAGTAGTATAGGTTTGAGGCTAAGGATAATGAGGTCAATAGTTTTTGTTGTTTTGAAGAAACGAAAAAAGTTACCTCGAGGTAAGTTTTTGGTTAAGAAATACCACATCCGGTTTTTTAACGTGCACATTGTTCTCATCGGCGTTCGGTAAAGCGGATTTTAATTAGCATTTCTTTAGTTTGCAATTAGCAAACCAATTGCTGTCATGTATTTTAGTAGTTTCAATTCCTCCTTCTTTATAATTGCAGTGTAAAAAAATGGGGTGTTTGTCTTCCTAGAAAATCTCTATATTGTCTGTATCGGACGAACAGTGATCGCAAACGAACGAAAGATTTATTGATAACGCATATCAAATGCTCTGAACAAAGTGCAGATACCCTCCCCATTCGATGTGAGTCTTACCTAGAATCCACATCCCTGTACAGCCGGACCCGGAAATGGCTAACACCGAGCGCCTTATGGCTACCACAACATATTCCGCCCCTCCCGGCTATTATGCACTGTTCAATAGACTGTCGGATCTGGCAGCACTGTTCGCTAGAGAAACACAAGTGACAAAGCACCAAAACAGAGCCCTCTAAAGGGCAAGATGAGCAGGGCAAATTACGGCTTCCGCTATTATTGCGCGCTAGGGACCAGACATCGAGCCAAAACATATCGTATCTACGCTACTCAGTGATGAACAGGTGGGTACTTCTGCTTGACAACGTACTTTCCCACGTAACGCGAGGATTATTCTACCGACTAACTCTTTCTGATCATCAAAACGTTTAGCAAATGGCAGAATGGCGTAAAAATGAGTGTATAGACTCTATATGACGGTCAAACAAGCCACACAAACGATGATAGAATTTTCAAAGAGCATTTCATAAAGCAGCTCGTGTTCTTGTTCGTGTGACTGTTACCTTAACGACATAGGGTTCGTAGCAATACGATTTATCCTATTTAGTTACGTACTAGTAGCTTTGGCATTAACAGCCTCATTCTATATGTGCAAGTAAGCACAAAAACCTGTGCTTAGTTCTGTACCTAGCAGTCCACGTTCACTTGGCTTTCGTTTATTGAAGTGTTTTTTGAATGATCAAACAAACACACATTCTACGTTTACAAATCTGTAATGATGAATGTCCTGTAAATAATATTAATTGGTGTGTGTTTGTATCTGTTAGCGAAACGAACGCATACTACATATATAAACTTCAGGAGCGTTTTTCAAAACGTGTATGTTCTGTATGTAGATTGGTGCGTACGTCTAGATATGCGTATCTGACCTCTTCCCAATAGTCAATTACAATTTGCAACGTGTCGATCTCAGGATAGCTAACAGAGGCTATTTCTAGAGCGCTTCAATGAACCGTTTCCCTTCGGGTATTAATCTTAGAAGGAAAACGAACTTGGACTGGGAGGCTGGGGAGCGCTTTAATAGCTCCTCTGTCTCTGCAGTGTCGATGGCTTCTTTTTCTGGTGCGTAACTCAAAGAGACTTGATGAAGCTGCCTGCCCCTCCGGTCCTCCTTCAGTCCAGCCCCCTCCGTAGCCGTTCTCTTTGGCCTTTTCAACATTCTCGATTAACAGACCATTAGTTCGTCCATACGAAAAGCCACTTCGGCAGTTGGCAACTTTGCGTTCGCCTTCTATCTTTTATTCTGCTCTTCTGAAATTTCTTGTTCCCTATCTATCCGTCAGTTGAAAGCCGGATATCTGATCCTTTTGCTTTTCTTGGCCTCTTCCTGATCCTGCTCAAGAAACAGAGAACGAGAAAGAGAGAGGAAGAGATGAAGGGATGAGGGAAGCGCGAAGTAAAAAGTGAAGCTTTAAAGTGAACGGTCGTGTTCCGGTGTCATCCAATATATCCAGCCCTCCATTGACACCAGCTGCTAGTTACATTGGCCGTCTTTATCGTTCACTCCAGACTCAAGGTGTGATGCATTCAGCCATTCCTGGCCGGAAACCAGCTAAGCTATTGTGGCTACAGTCGCTATCGATGCCAACACTATCTACTTCTATCACAGTGAAAAATGCGGTGCGACAAGGTGCTTGCTTTCTTTTACGCAGTACCCTCGTTGAACTTTCAAGCATGTTCGGCGCTTTGCAGCAACATTCGTCTCCTCATCCGTCCTCGACCATCAAAATCTCCAGCCCACTAAGTTCTCCGTAGCTTTCCATCCTGCTCAATTTCCTTAGTCACTGGCGTTCACTGCGACACGACATCGCGCCGCTGCGGCAAGATAGAGGAACATCCTTCAAAGGCGAAAGAACTACTTGCTCCTTGAAGAGCGGGAATAGCTGTGCAGGATTTGTTCCTCTATGTGTTTCAGAGACAATCAAGCCGCTGGGTAGACATCGGATGTGCAGCGATGGTAGCTGTGTATAACAGAATAGTAGAGGAAATTTGTCTCCCTGCGCCTCCAGCAGCTGACCCCTTTTCAATCCCTGGGCTTGCTACGTCTCCTGACTTAGCGCGGCCGGGAAAGTCCCCTTCCCACCGTTACTACTTCTCTATGGACTCCTCTCGAAAGCGACGGTCGTGTAGACGACGCTGTCTACAGTAGAGGAGTGCAAGGCCCTGGTCCACGGAAAAGAGGAGCAAACGACGGGCGAAGTGTTGTAAAGCGATGCTGCTGTCGCCGGCGCCGCTTCGGGTTGGCAATGTTGAGCTGTCGTGTGGGTTGTCGGTGTTCAGAACTGTAGGCGCAAGAGGTAACGGCTCCCGGGAACGCCGTTTGACCTAGTCGCCCAGACGATTGTGGCTCACTTTGTCTTCCTGCCATGCCCTTGAGGGCGCAGGAAGCGACTGCCTGGTGCAGCTACCTCTGGCACTAAATCCGACCCGGGACCGTGGAACTGGGAACCGCAGCGTCAATAAACCGCCACGAAGAGGAAATCGACATAGCAAAAAGACGCCACGACCCGCTTCGACCCCTTTTTCCCTGATTCTTTTTCATGTAAACTTGTTGAAGTCGCAGTTGATCTTTGCCTCCCACCGTAGAAGGGTGTGAAGTGACTAAATGACATGCTGTTGTAGAGTAAGAAACAGTGCGGATCAGTGATTTGTCCTAGCGTGGGAAAATTGTAACAAAAATAGAAAACTCCTACAATCAGAAAACCCCTATCTGGCTTCGCTGCAGCAAAGATTGTTCTCGGTGCAATTTACAAGTGATGTCCACCCGTCCAACCGTATACATCCGTAGTATTTTTAGGCGATCGCCGTTCAGCGTTCCGTCACTGTTTGCAGGACTGCATGAATAAAAGCACGTCGTTGAAGCCATCACAACCGATTGACACCCCACTTAGCTGGTTAGTCAGTGAGCCGAGTGAACCTACTCCCGTCTGTTGCTATATATGTGAATATAAGCAAATGAAAGCAGAAGTACTTATTGCTTGACTGGCTTGACAAGGTTGCCTTATTACCACACAGCTGCGCCTCGATGTCACCAGTTGTACCAAAACACTACCAGGTAGCTGTTGCCCTCCACTTTGTCATTGTCCGTTCTTTAGTCATTTGCTCAATGCGCCATTTGTCATTTATTCATTGATTTTACTTGCTGTCATCTACAATGCGTATAGCACATCCGCAGTCATAGTCGCCCACAGCAGCAATAGCGGCTATGCGATGGCCGTACCTTTGCCGACAAGTTGCCCCTATTATAGGCTCTTGTCAGTCGATACTACTGACATAGGACAGGATGGTTAGGTGGCTGCTGCAATTGGCCATAAATGAGCCGCTAACAGAAATATTAGACCAGTCAGTGATAAGGGCAAAGCGCGGGGACGAACCTATGCTTTTTATGGGCATCTACCTTATATATATATATAGGTGTTTATTGGCTATGATGTTAAAGATTAAAGCAGCAAGCGACGTAGAACGTACCGTGTAAAGTCGGATATCCGGGTGGCTTGTTGTAACAAGCTGTTCCTTCTCCGCGTCTTGTAAAATCGCTTGTTGTGATAGGTAAGATATTACACCATATAAGTTGGTTATATGAAGGCATAGAGAATAACCAATAATTTATCAGCCATGAATGAAAACGATAATTAATACGTAAATTGACTTATGTATATATATACCGTTCGGTAGCATGCGCTGGCGGAGCAGAGATCGAAGATCTCAAACGAAGGACTAACTGCCGCGTCAAGCGGGCGCTCGTTTTGCTGCTGCCTCCTGCTTTCGTATCTCCCTGACTCACCCTCGACGTTTCTTTCTATTTCCATTCCTCTCCTACTGTTTTGCCTCGTGAGATGTGTACGGACGGGTGCTGCTGCGCCATCCGATATCGTACGATCGCAGGAGGACGGATTGGGCGGGCAAAAAGGAAGAAGAAAATGGAGGCGGCTGTGTGAAGGAAAAGGGACTGGTCCTACTTTATCTTTCTGTCTTTCCCTCCTTCTCTGGGGATTTTGAGGTGTGTGGGTTTTGGGCCAGTCCCGAGCCGCGGCGGATAGGCGGTTTAAGTTCTTCTAGTCCCACTTAACCGAAGCGGACTGCTATTGCTGGTGCTGCTACTGCTGCCGTTGATGCTGACTGCAAGGACGGAGAGAACGCGGAAAATATGGACCGTTCGCCCAGCACCGATTGTAGAAGGGGCAGGCGTGTGTGTGGCTGTGAACACAGCACGTGGGTTTACATCCACGTTGCGCTAGGTCCGACCGATCCTAGGAATACTAGTGCTACCGCTGCCGCCGCTGTAGCCGCAAAGTGGAAACGACGAACCAGCAGGGAATGAACGAGCGAAAGAATAAAAAAAAAGGACGAAAGTAATGCAGCCGACTGCCCAACCCGCTCAGTCCCCATATTTCTATCAGCTGTTTCAACAGCGCTTGGGTACCTCGTCCCACTATGCTTTCTTTGCCTTTGCTACTTCTACGGCTGTGCCAACACTATGCCCACCGTTAGCAGCTATTCAAAGCCAGCAGAAGCACCTGGAGGGGTTCGCACACCCATGGAGAAACTGGTCTCGGTTCCTCTACACAGCAAAGCGCACTGGCACTGGTGATTCTGATCGCGCACAGGGGGTTGCTGGTAGCAGTGCGCGGGACTTATGTCAGAAAAAGAGAGGGAAGCCTGCGTTCTCAGCGCGCGCGCCAGTTTAAAAATCGATATAAAATAATTCGTTCTCTCTTCTTCCTAGTCGGCCCACCATTGCTCCTTCCGCCCAGCCCTAACGTCATTCTTTGCTTCTAAACCCAGTTGGTTCTGTTGTTTGCCCCTTTCTGCTTCTTCTTTTCTCGATTTGCTGCTAACCGTCAAGACTTCCAATGTTTCTGATCTATACGAAACTTGCCTTTTTAGTAAAAAGATACTGCAGCTTCACCGTCTTATCCGCAAATTTGGCACTCATGTGCATTAGTTGGGCAATAATTAAGGGCTCCATTATACATAACCACAGAAATAACTTAGGATGCATCTGTGAAAGTGTCGTCAGAAAAGTAATAAGTGGAAAATACCGAATAGAAAAACTAAGTAGACAACCATCTATGGTCATGGATCTTATGCAGGAAATATTATGCAGACTGGCTCACATTGAAACGAGTTCATTTGCCCTTACTTACGGGAAACTACAGTGCGCCATTGTAGTAATGGGAAAAGTTATTGATTATTGTATGAATCTTTATGTCTGTCTTTACCATACACCTTTAGCCTAACATAAGTTATTGGAGAAGCCATATTTCAAGTCATGCATTGCACTTATTAACGTCCTCCTGAAAACACACGTATCGTTATTACTATTGTAATAGTTATATATGTTACTGCATTGAAAAGTAAACCACGATACGATTTCTGAGATAGCTAGACAGAAAATACGAACTTGTAATGTTAATTCGGCATGACAAAATACCATAACAAGGTATAGCGGACAAGCTTCGTATTCGAATGTGTTTTGCTATCCGTTAGAAACCGGACGAAAGTCAAAAGGAGCGATTTAAAGTAGATTCCTGGCTTCCCTTGGTTCTTGTTAGCCATTGTGCTCACGATCGGAAACGCTTTGTTTGACGGAAAGCTTTTTGTCCTACGTCTTCTCCGTTGGGTCCTGCGCTGCTACTAAAACTGCTTGACCAGCTGTTTCGGTAGGACCGAAAGGCAGTAACAGCAGCGATCCTGGGGTGTTCGGGGAGCGCATCGAAATACTTAGCGGGAAACTCCGCCCTGACTAACAGTCTCCGTAGGGACTGACAGGCCACTATGGAAAGACCTCAGTCAAGCACAGATGGAAACAGCAGGAGCATCGGCGCTGGGGCAACGACAATAGCAAGGACAGGGGCAAACAGCGATCACTTGCTTTGCTTGTGACCCAAACAGCCGAACAAGTAAAGCCACTTTGAAGTCGTCGCAGGGAAGGTCGCCGCTTTAAGTCTTCGGAGGTAGTTTTCGACTACGAATAGTTGTGGTGGATATAAGCCGCTGCGGACATGGTAACTTTACAATAAACCTACATATACCCCTCTTTAATAGAAAAGTGCACCACGACGACGACGACGATGAGCGCGCAGTAATGCGGCTGCTGGGACTGCTATACCTACTGACCACAAAACAGATCTAATCGGTGCCAGAGAGGGTCAGACTGCGCCAGTTTGGTCCCGTAAGGATCCACCGCACGAGAGTATATGTATAGTTAAGCCGATTACTATAATTTTTTATGTTGTTGCCGCATGCATCGGAGGCCGTGGAAAACCGCAGCGACACGAACGGCCTGCTGACGTTACTTTTCTGTTGCAGTGAATAAGGATGCAAATAGTAAATTTTAGCCATGTGCATTCGTTCAGGCTCGGGTGCCGCCATGTCGAAGTTCGGTCCTTGCTGCCTGACATGTGCAGTCCTTTATTAAAAGTAGCATATAATACAACTGCTACGAGTATAACAGGTTCTCAGTTCGACTGGGTACTTTGAAACAGGCTCTTCCGCGGGAACCCGAAATCTGAGGATGAGGGCCGAACACAGAGTTCAATGTAGAGAGACGTCGTGCGGGGAAGTTGTTTAAAGTTAACGCGTGCCTTAAACTCAAACTAAAAATAGTGATGGTTGCAGGCTGTGCAACCAGCTGCCACAGGGTCAGCTGCAGGAGTAAATGGTGACGACACCATAGGCGCCATTCGCAGCATTCGATGAATGGAGGCGAGCAGCGGAGTGCAAATATACAAAACACCATATAGCGATTGTTACTTCAGGTGACATTATAAACGAACGTTCTGCCCATGTGGTTTATATATGAACATTTACCTACTGCAACCGATTTGATTTAGGGAATCGAAACAAGTATACCGCAGAAGCGCTATTTGCCATTTGAAAACCATGTAATAGCAAACGTGAAAACGCTTGTAGAGTGTTTTTTCAATTCATTAAACAGTACAGGCTATTCCTTCAACATTTCATTTTAGTCGTACTATTATTGTTATTATTTATATATTAAAAACAATCTGGTAAACGGCACTTTTTTTACCTAATTTCATTATTATTGTTCGCGGTGTTACAATTGGCGATATTACTCCTGGTATAATACTACAGTCCGAACACATTTCAACGATTTTCGTAAGGTTATCCTTCTGCCGGAAAGAAAAAAGACAGAGGATAAACAACAGTTTCAATATCGCGATGACGTTGTATAGCGTCGCCGGTGTCGTCTTCATGGTAATGCTACGTCTACTTGTTCCCGCAATGAACTGAACAGTTGAAGAGGCACGCCAAGGCTCGTTACAGGCCTAGTAGTAACAGCATTGTCCCTCGGTGTGCGACGGGTGCGTTTCTGTATGTCATTCTATGAGTCGCTTTAAGAAAGAGCGAGCACCCGAAGAAGAGAACTAAGGCCGGACTTGAAAGTGGCGTTGCGGATCCTCCCAGTGTCCTTATTTTCACATCAGGGCCCCATCTCTCCCTAGGAATTCATAGGGAAATGTCCAAGGGCTAACGGGGTCTGGAGAACGCACCACCAAGGCCCCCGGCCTGCCGCCACCCCCAACCGGTATCAGAAATCAAGCAAGAAGCAAGTAGCAAATAGCGAACAGGGCAGTGGCTTCGGAGGGCATCGCCAGATCGGACCAGCAAGTATGGACTGAGTGGAAATGTGGGTCTTAGCGCGGGTTGAGGGCCAGAGCAAAGCCGGAGAAAAGGGGGTTCATGGAGGCATGCGTTCGTAAAGCATTCGTGTCGATTCGAGTAGTGTGTCCCCCCGGAACAGAGGAGCGTCGTCCAATACTTGTGCACCATTTGCTTCTGATGCGGCTGTTACTGCTTCAGTCGGCTGCTTCACTGTCGCTGTTGCGGGACCTCGCTGTTTTTCGTTCCTTGGCCCGCCTAGTGCTACTGTTGTTGGCCGCTGGTCACTAACCTCTCTCCACACCGGTGCCATCTTGCCTGCTGCTGCCCCTGGGCCATCCCACTTTCATCTGGGTCGCAGCCGCTTGGTGCTTTCTCGCTGTGGAGCAGCCTATCGCATAGTACATATGGGGATAGTAAATAGAGGTGCGGACGGTGTGGGGCGAAAAAGCGGTTGGGCTAGGGACATAAGATGGGGTTGAGACAGTGGGGAAAGGGCAGAAGACTCCACGAGCGGATCCCGGCTACCGAGCGAGCAGGCAGCCTTCAGAGGGCCGAACGGCTTTGATCCTATAGCGGTAATATTGGGGACAACAGAAACGGGCGCAGTCCAACGCTGCAGAAGCAATTGCGCACAAGCACAACGCTATAGCCCATAGCTATCGGATACTGAGAGGGAACACTGACTGCGATATAATTTACTCACTTCGATATTGCGATTGTTGACTGAGCCGTCTTAGCGACTAGCCAAGCAGTAAGACGGGCAAGGAGCCACCGACTGAACGAGCCAGTGAGCTGTAAGCAGCGTGGACGTCGTTGGTGTCGTCGGCAAGGTGGAAATCAACCTTTTTTGTTATTGTAGCAATGTAACAATAAAGGGGGCGGGTTATTTTTATGCAACTTTATGACTTTGATCGTAGCAGATTAGGCATAACGCAATAGTAAACCCATGCACACTTCTCGCCTATTACTCTAAATATACTTGAAGGGCGCAGTAGCACATCCAAATTTCGTAGGCGCCAATTTTTTACTCGCTGTCACACGTCATATCCGTGTAAATGTGTACGGGTTATCCGGGGTAGACCGAAATGGGTCAGACCGGTCAGATGTCGAATCGAAATAGCCAATGTTAAACACATATGCAACTTTTGACTACGGAGTGTATTAGAGTCCTGTTAGCCACTCCCCTCGGACAAATATAACGTATGACTCTGCTAAGTCTGCGTAGATGTATCCATAAACGCGGCAGAATATCCAAATACGCAATACTTTTCACTCAGACGGCCGACACTTCATACCAAGCAAAGAGACATCGGAAGCCCCACCTCACTTGCGATATGGGTACGCTGTTCCAAAATATGTGGCAGAGAACATGAAGGCTAGCTTTAAGGCGGCAGGCCGAGGGGCAGGGTAAATTGTTGAAGCGATATTTGATAAATGGCGTACCTCGAAACCCGGCGGGTATCAGCAACAACAGCAGTCGGATCGAACTAGAAGGAAGTCAAAAGTGGGACGGACCAACAAAAATGATTTCGTGTTTTAGAATTTTTGTATTAGTTCAAGTGAACGCATACTACATATTAGCAACGAACGAGATGATATGAACAAAAGTTTCCCTATGTGCGATAACCCTATGTGCGAGCCACACTAAGCTAAATATAAGAATTGACAACCAGCTGTTATACTCTCGGGAACACTATATGATGCATCGTAAAAACGCGCAACATTCTCTAAAAAAAAAAAAAAAAAAATAGAGCAATTTAACAGGACGAAGGCGAACTAAAAAGGTAGGGAATTTAAAGGGCGCCAGCAAATCAAGCGGGATATGATTAATTCTTTCGATACGGCTGCTAATAGCCGCCAAGAATTGAATTTGGGGTGGTGTTAACTCGCTCGGGTCGATCAATGGATTTACCAAAGGTCAGAAGAAAACCTGACTTATCCAGCCCCAGCTGATGTTCTATACATGCATGCCAACGTAAGAGATACGCAAAGTATCTGCTTATATAGCCAATTTATTTCTTTATAATAATGACAATTGAGGAAATATGCATACAACAGACCTTTGTGAGTTCCTAATCTCGTTCCAGTCGTTTCCAAACAACACGTTGCGAACAGCAACGCATTTTCAAGGGTCTAACTGTCGTCAGAACCTATGCAAAACCCGTCCCGCAACGAACGAAACGAAAAAGTACAAGATAAGGGAAAGGTATGAACGTCTTGCGATTGTCGCCTAATCCCATCTGGTTTAGCCGCTGCTTCCGCTATGGTGGTAGTTGTTGCTAGACGATCCAACAATTTTCCATTGTTGTTAACTCGCTCATAATCGACCGTTAGTGTCCTTCATTCACCAACAATCATTATTATGGCGCCGATTGGAGGTTCTCCCTCAGTTGTTAGCACGTTTCGACACGGGGGCTTTGAGTCGGCCCGGCCATTGATGATTTGTCTCGTACAAGATACGCACTACTCTGTAGTAGCAAAATAGCGAAACGCAAAGCAGAGAACATCCGTTGAAACCGAGCCGCATGTGTCTTCGTCTTAGGTTTGCCACGAACTACTTTTTTTTTGCTACCGTTCCAGGATTCGTTGCCCAGGCAGATGACAACCCTTGTCGTCGTCGTCGCCGCGTGCTAACTGGACAACAGTTTTCGAATCAGTGATGGCGTTTAGGCCGTCTTGTCATTCTTGTATATATGGTATACCCGGAGCTGTAGTGTACATCTTTTCCTATCCTATGGACTAGAAAGAAACGAAGGTGCAGCCAAAGATAAGGGCATAGAGCCGAGTTGACAGTGGCCTTTTCGTATCGTCTTTGCCCTTATTCTTACTCGCAACTCGTTTTCTTCCGTGCTCTATCCCACGGAGGTGCGCGAAGGCGATCTCTGCAACCGAGAAGAGTGGATAAACGAAGGGTGGAATGTTGAATCATAGCTCGTTGCTATGAACAAAGCGGAGTGTCACATAGTGTCAACTACCGGGTCGGCGACTTAGACGGAGGCACCGGTAGCAGGCGTTACCCACCGGGGAACAAAGCAGTCAATGAGAGGAGGAGGAGGAGGAGGAGGAGGAGGAGGAGGAGGAGGAGGAGGAGCAGCAGCAGCAGCACTCGGAACGCGGTTGAACCCATGACGCTAGTAATTCCTGGGTAGATGAATCTTCGGACCAGTGAACCCTATATGCATACACTTTCTTCTTGATCCGCAAATGTATCTAACCCTCCTATGTATACGCGCACACATACCCTATATACATACCACTACCTATTTCTGAGCGCATATCTTCCGTTGTATAGTACAGCCTAGCGTAGCATCTGAACAAGTTCGAACAGGTGCCCCTAGCGACATTCTGCCTTTAATATTCATCAGTAGTTTCCTCTTATATATATACGTATGTATATATATATATATTCTCCCCTTTGCTTATATATATATATATATATATATATATATATATAAGAAAAAAGGAGAAAACGCATTTTATCCGGTAGCCACCTATTTAACATAAAAATATAGAATACAGAACTTCTTGATTGCAAAACGAATTCAAGGTTTATGTCAGAAGCCAATTAACTTTCTTTCTATTCTAACACTTAATGCCCTAATCGCGCGGCTCTAAGCGTCTTTTAGCGCCGTAGCATGAAGTTCCTGTACTGTTGTCTCTATCATTACGCCTACATATGGTTGATCGTAGCCAATTGTTTCAGACCATAGACTCGAAGGGCGGAGGCAAAGTATCTTCTGAGTAAGTCTGAACGAGCGACTGAATGGGGTTCATTTTTGTGCGCGGGCGAATTCGTCACGTTTCAGCGCCTGCGGGTGCATTCCACCCCACTAAAGAGTTTTAGAGATCGACGAAACATTATGACGAGCAAGAATTGATTTCGATCCAACCGATATACTTTAGCATAGATGAGTTTGCCTATACACAGTTCCTGCTTATATATGGCATATATATATATATATGCATAGATATATACGCGCATCCCGTGCCCAGGAACTAGTTAATCCGAGAGTTCATAATTCAAATACAGATCCATTTTTCCTTTTCATGTTATGTACACACAGAATTTTGTCTAGTGTTTCATATCGAATAGCAAATTGCATTTTCCAATGTATAGCCGTACATCTTTCATCTTAACAGAATCGTGTTTCCTAGAAAAGTTGAACCTATGCAAACGGCCATCCGTGCTTCGTGCGCGTGCAAGCTTCGTATAGTTAAGCGTAACTCTTCGCCATACCGCATACAAAGAAAGCTCGGTATTACACATATGCTAGCATATCTCTGTCAGTATGCATGTCGTAGTTTATATCTTCTCTACGTTCCGCTTGCTCCATCATAAAGAGTGGTTCAATCCATTTCCTACGCGTTCCCTGGCACCCCTGAAAATCACTGGCTCTTGGATTCATCACGAGCAGAGCGCCACCTATGATGGTACCACAATCACACAGTTCATAGGCAACATGTACGGGAACGGCTGTAGAAAAATTGATGGAGGGGACAGTGAAGAGAAGAGTTCATCAAGACATGACAAGAACGAGTTCGCACTTGAAGACCGACCGCCCGCCCTCCCTACCTGAGACCAACCACCTATGCAACCAGCAGCAGAAGCGGTGGCGGCGGCGGCGGCGGCGGCGGCATTGTGCATTGTAGTGCTAGTTTTAGCAGAAACAGTTGTGTGTTCCTTTGGTTTCTTGGCTAGTCTGCAGTAACCATCTGCGAGACCTCTTGCTTCGTCAAACAGAAATAGATACCTTGTTAATACTTTGGCTGCTTAAGTAAAAGATGCCCTTCTTGGTCCGGACGTGACTTGATGAGTGATTGGTAGCCAGGATGAGTAACCCATACGCAGCTGACCCTCTGCTCTGCTTCTTCGACGGCGAACGGCTGAAAGCACAGAAAAGCTCAAATTCGTTCAGCTGTATCCAATGGACTTTGTGGCTGTGTTACTTAGGACCAAATACGTAGCGTTCAACCAAAGTTATCAGATCTATAATCATTTAGTGGTCGCTAATTCATCGGACACAAGTGGCGCCTGACAGACGCTTATTAATAACAGCGTCCGTCAATACCCAGCTAATGGCATCAAGCAATGATTCTGTTATTCGTTTCTGCCAAACTACTTAACAAACTAGGCTTATACTATACGCTAGCAATTCAAATACTATGGCTCCGTTTACATTAACGTTAGTTGTCAAGGTGTTCGCGGTACTTGTCCGCTCGAATCCGTTTTTAAGGAAAAAGACCGATATGCGGCCGTACAATCATCGTCACCACGTTCGCCATCAACTACAACCGTTCTCCCACCTATCGTTACCCTGATACTAGCCGCAACAGCGGTAATGGCACGACTATTCACTGTCCGACAGGAGCACCGACACTGTAATCATCACCGTTCATTAGCGAAGGCTCATGATCTTTTTGTCAGCCGTGTCGCAGGGCCAGCGGCTCCTTCCATGCCTGCAGCGGGCAAAGAAGGCACAGATCGCAGTCACGCAGGACACGCACGCTTTCGCCAGTTCAGCAGTGGCTACTGGTACCGCAGCCGCCGCCGCCGCCGCCGCCGCCGCCGCCGCTTAGTTACTGCACAAAATAATTACCAGCGGCCTCCGCTTTTCGCTCAACTCGATAATCTGTGTGTGCATATTAGAATGGGTATGAATTTATCGCCATTGTTGTCAGATCAACGCAGGGACTTCTTCTTCCCGATTTTGTGTCTGCTTGTTGTTTCCCTATGTGTTTCATGTCACGTGTGCATCTCGCAGAAAAGCTGTCCACATGTTCCGTGTGATGTCAATAGGTGAAGGAGCATCATCACAGGGACGTCTCGAAAACACAACAAGGGATATTTCTGGCCAGACCTCCACATTATGGGGCATCATATGTGTACCTATATAGATACATTAATGTGTATGTATGTGCGTTCATTGGTACCTATATAGGTGCCATTACTATTCGCAGTGGTCTAGTGCTGTGGAACCAGCACACAGCTGCGGCAATCGTTAGCACGATGGTTATTACGTATATATATATATATAGGAAACCCTGCCATTACCACTGGTATCGTTGTGCGCGTTATTAGTATTAGCAGTACTATGTAATAATAGCTTTCTTTCCCACCTCTAGTGTTTAGCGGATCGTCTACCGACTACGCTCTATTGGACAGGGGAAAATTTACATTTGTCAGTTACTGTTCGAATCTCGACATGTTTATTTTGGTCGATTTTAATGTCGTTCGTTGTATACATTTGAATTTTCCTATTCATCTTTCGCGATGCCGAGGCGATTGGGGAATAGATGAGAAACTACAGATGTGCTCCACGCGAATATCAACTTTTAAGCTTTGTCATAGGAGCTTCTGTCGTTCGCCTACGCAGTAAATGGCCACTTCGAACGAGGCGGCCATCGTGACCGATGCAGGGTCCATGAACCTTCAATGCGTATAACAAAATGGAAGACGCTTTTCATTTTAGCATCTCTGGGAATTGTTAGGGTGTGTTACTACCGACGAGGTAGGACAACCGCAGCAGGAACATGGCGATCAGCACGAGGCTGCTTTTGCCATTTGCGGAGGGGGGGAGGGGGGTCTTTCAGCCTGAGGCCGCCGATCACGGGAAATGGAGGGAGGGGGCAGGACCATGTGTGCGTGTGTATATGAAGATGGTCGATTCTCGTTGTCGACAGCGCCTCTATGCGTTCCGGTGCCTTTTGTTGGACTGATTTTTGTTAGGACATTTTACTAAGTGTTTGGCCTCGTCTTTCTGTTATGTTGGATATGAACATTGAGATACGACATTTGTTGAAGTATAAAAATGGCATAAATTTCGTCCTCTCATCTAATCCAACAAGCGCTGTGTATTTCAGTTGCTATGAAACTATTATAGAGGCAAACGTATATTGTTAGAGTTATGTCCTATCAGAGGTGGATGATTTGATTCATTTCAAGCTCACGATAGCTTCAAGTGATCAACTAAAACAGGTCATTATGTGTCGTTGTTTTATGCGCTAGCTTAGAGTGTTTTCGACGGCAGACGTTCAACATAATTGAAAAGGTAGTCTTTTCTTAATCTTCGTTTTTTTTTTTTTTTTTTTTATTATTCTACTGGAAGTTGTCTAATTAACGAGATATGTACGTAATAATACATAATTGAGTTCCTTGAACGTGATTTGTTTGTGTTGCATCTTCATGTGTTCTGCCAGATAGGACTGATTGTTCTGATCCTTTTTATCTATTCGGTCAATCAACATACAAATGCTATAAACGTCTATATCAATCATATATCTAGCGTTTCTCGTTGCGTAGTCTACATTGTGTTCCAAACAAAGCTATATGTCCATCGAGATTGAGGCGATTATTTGTAATGGCGACATATTCTTAGTCGCGGTATCCGTCTCGTGTGGCCGGCTCTTCTCCGGTGGCCCGTGGCCGTCTCGCTGTTGGATCGCTGCCTGCTGCCAGAACGCGCCTGCTTGTTTCAGTGTCGCTTTACGTGTTATTTGCACCGGCCGATAGATGAAGGCGCCATCTGGCGGGGCCATTTTAAGCATTCGGCGGTCTTCTCCAGCAACAAGCTCCGCCCTCGAAAAGTCTTGCCTGGGCCGACGACCGAAACGGCGCACCGACATGCCAACAGGCATGGGCAAGCCGTCGTATTCCCTGCACTGTGCCTGTATGGCCCACGCCGTCATTTTTCTTCTCACAGCAGCAGCGACGGGAAAACCGTCAGCAATACGGGCGTTTGGCCGTCGCGAGGATCAGCGAATCGGCGATGAAGCCATTGTCCGAGCAAGCCAGGAAGGCTGAGAGAGGATGTCGGGACTAGGTGGTTGACCGAGTGAGCTCCTGGTGTCTGTGTCCCGAATAGTGCCATGTTCGCCACCGCATGGAGTCCTGTCATCTCCCTCCTACCTACCTACCTACCTACCTACCTGGGTTTCGAAGGTACGCCAAGTCCACGGATGGTCGCAGTCACTCTAACGGGATAATTGGGCGCGTAAGACCCAGCCATGATAAACACAGAAAAATGAGGGAATGGAGGACGCAACGGTAGGTGACTCAGACGAAACGTCGGGTTTCGCAAATATGTCGACGCCGTTGCAACAATGACGGCCGAGCACTAATCTAAACGTGAGCAGAATCTATACTCAAGGCAAGACCGCCCTTATGACATCATATGCATACATTGAAGTCTCTAGTTGGTAGTCGCTACCAGTAGCCATAGCTTCATATGTTTTCATTTCAGCGAACGCCACTTGAGACGTGCCGTATTTTCCAGTTGTGAGGGAGTTGGCTTGCGTTGCGAAACCAAGCTAACCCGGTTTGAACGAAAGTTAACAAAAAAGAAAAACGTATTGCATCTATTGATCGATCACGAAAGGTGGTTGCAGCCGCAGAGCGGCGCCACCTGAAATGCTGCTTTATAGAACCGCCGAACGTGAGCGTCGCAAGATTTAATGTTAGAATAGAAAATTTGCACCTCACGCCTCAGGTAGTTCGTACCGTTAACCTACTATTTCATTCAATTTGATCTTGAACCTGAAACGGCCAGCTTCACAGTATCGTTATGGCGCTATGTGCAATTCAGCACATCATAGATAAAATTTAACAAAGAATGATCCGCGTATTAGCAGCTAGTTAGTCGCGTTTGTAACTCTAAATAGAATTTAAACCGTTAACAGTAGCGAGTTTAGGACTTCGATATTGATTTGCAATCATCCAAATATTCCTGGCACGTGTGCAGAAGGTCGTGTCTAAGGCCGTGCGTATGCCTTGCCGGCGTCAGACAATTTCCTTCTTCGGACACCTGACCTGTATCCGTAAGTTGTTTTTTGCCTATGACAAACGTATGTCTGTGTGTACCTATTTACTTGGCTGTGTACAGCGCAAACAATGCAGTGCGACGCCTCACGCCTACCAACAATCAACAATGATAGGCGAACCACCAGCAAGTAGCTAAAAGACTGAGCTGTTAAGCGTTTAACAAGTCGGATAATCGTCGTCTTACAATTTGCTAGTAGTTTCTAATCTAAACAGAAGAGACCCGGTTAGTTAGATTTCTTTACAAGGTGCGACAATTTTTCCCCTCCTTGCTGCCTACAGGCCAGCAACATATTCAACAACCGTAACACGCATAAAAAGACCTTTGGGATGGAACATATTACTGCTGCTGATGCCGCTATCATCACTAAAATAGCCATTAACAAATCTGCCGTCTGCCTCGTTTCATTTGGTGCGCGACGCGGCCGAGTTAAGCCAGCAAAGACCCAAGATTACCGACGCCTGCATAGACACCCTTAACGACAACAACATGCCACTGCCTTGTCCTATTACTGCCAGGGCAAACTGAAAGACGGCATGTACGTTCAGCATGCCGCATGTAGCCGGTGCACTCAACGGCCGGCGGTGCCGGCTGCGCTGGCCGACACCGATCGCTGCTACTGCGATATTTCTCTGGTTATCACTTCACAATACCAAACACTACTGTCCTATCTATATGGTATCTGTCTTAATTTCAAGGCGGCGGCGGCTCTCATCTACGCATCGCTCGAGTCAGTCTCTTCTACCCGGCACTGCATATCGGGCCATCGATCGCAGGGGGATTCTCTCCTCGGCACTGCCAGCACCATCAGTAGCTACAACGTTGTTCACACTCTTGCAGACTCGAACTGTTTCTGTAACAGGCAGAATAAACACAGAAACAATGGCGACAGTCATAACAGGGCTTTATGAATACCTTAGACACTAGTGTACACACAGGAGAGAGGTTCCTACCTACGAGATGCCGTTTCCAGCGGTACTGCCAGAAAGAAAATGGGGCCATAGGATCCCAAAACGAGACGAAAGAAAGGTGGGTTGCGTTTGGGTTGAGAGATTTTCCAGTTACAACGAATAACTCAGAGGCAACACAAGCGAATGTGGGCGCAGTGTGTAGTTGCTGCGGAGGAAGCAGACAAAGAAGGTGATTTTTTTCTGTTGCTATAGCTCCTCCTCCCTTATTTACGTCTACGATGGCGATGGTCATGATCGTCGTCACCGTCATGATTTTCTTCGTCCTATTTGTTGTCCAGCCAGTGGTAGTTGTCCCTTTTATCCCGCTGGCTTTTTCTATCATGTGCGCACCGCTGCTGTAGCGTCCGCTGTTGGGACCAGGCGGTCTAGGCGATGCGTATGCGACTGTGTGCAAATGCAGTTGTTACAACAGCAAGGTATAGGAGTAGAAAGAGAGGACCAACGCGCCACCCAATCGTTGAGCGTATCCATTCGTGCTTCAATGATCGCTCCTTTTCGTACCTGGAAGAGGCTACATATGGCCATCGGTCGCCGCTGTAATCATCTCGCTCCTATGAGAGCGCAGTAGACAGACCGACTCCAGTCGAGGAGAGATTTCGGACTCCTCCTTCTTCTTCATAAGGAGACAAAAGCCAGCGGGGAAGGAGAATTTCCAGAAAAACAACAACGAGAGAGAAATAACTTTTTGTTCCTTTCTGTCTTCGCGAACCCACATCCAGATCGCTTAGGTCGTGACCGGGTCTCCAAGCCAGCGCCTATGCAATTGCTTGAGGCGAAAGCAGCGACGACGAAGACGACAACGATCGCGACGAAAGATACGTGTCCGCAGAGTCACAACACAGCGGCAGTAACAGTAACAATTCGACGAACAAAAATGGCAGGGCCTATTCAGGACGGGCCTTATTGAGCATGCCTTAATGTTGTCGACCAAGCCGCAGCATGGGAACGGCCAGGAACGCTAGTCTATAGCTTTGTTGGCTTCTGTTTTCGTCGATCAGTGGGCCGACCAGTCAATCGTACGCGTATCAATTACAGTGTAGCACTGAACGCAATGGGCATAGGAGTAAACAGAATGCTTCCTTGATACTTAGTCCTGTCTAGCTGGGCCTTCTTGCCTTGTGTCGGTCACCTGCTTGCCGTTTTCTTTAAGCGCCACAGGGAAAAACTCAGATGAGGAAGTAACAACTAGGAGAAATGGAAAGAAACATCAGGACAAAGAAAACTAGCTTGACGGTTGGCATTAACGAACTAAGAAGGATCAGACGAAAAGGGACATCGGCAGAGCTAACGAAAGAACGTAGAACCTAGAAAGCAAAAGAAAGAAAGCTCCAAACTCTCGATCGCATTAGTCATTCTGACACTTTTCGGTTTAGCGACGTACGCAGCCGTGGCGCGCTGAGTTGGGTTCGGCTAAACGCGCCATTCGCTGCATGCCATAATAGAATTACAATCGGGATTTCTGGATACCGTGCGCGATTTCGAAAAAAACAACTAACAAGAGCGAGAATATGAATCGAAATGATTCGAAGGAAGACGAAATAACCAATAAATGCAAATATGTGCAAGACGACGCCAAGAGCCAGGCAGAAATTCGAAAAGCTATAATCATCCGATGTGCCTATAGCAACAGCCAATACAAGTCTGGCCAACCACCTACCTGGGTACAGAGTATACATGTCGTTATAAACATGCATTTACATTTTAAGCATGCATGCGAACTTTCGCTAACAGGCCATTAATTATATATTCATCAATCTATAAACTGTACATGAACTCAAAAATAAGGGGCTGCCATAGGGTTTGCGTATATTGAGAGCATTGCCAGTAACTATTGTATCTCTATTGTTTAACTGACATAGGTGGTTCAAGGTAGGTATTGTGAGGTGTAATGAAAAGGGATCATTGTAGACTTTCATAGAAAATGAATACGCGGCATTTAAGAGGAAAATTAAAGTTATATGAATTATGTACTATCTGTGCCATTTCAAAGGGGGCCAGATATCAGATAGAAGTAAATAGTTAGCTTTTTTCCACTTTCCTTTGGACACGAATTGCAACAACTGCGGCAATGGCGGAAATGCACAGTGACAAGAAACGGCCGTCCTCTTCTGATAACTATCGATTGGCTTATTATAGGTTTGTGATAAATCTGTAGCAATCGATGTAGTGATATCATGCTCCTATCTAGAGCTATTATATAGCAGCTTTGGTGGCAAGGTGCCGTCCGCGATAATTGATTACCTACTAACCCAGAGCGACATTGAGAAGAACGCTGTTCGCCCGACAACGGTTTCCGGCAAAGTCGTTAACTTTACCATTGACATAGGAGCTAACTTAAGTTAGCTATGTAGTTACCGATCCTTGGAAGCAGCAGGTTACGACTGAGACGGATCCTCAACTAATTAACGACGGTTGTAATTATTATATATTATAACCAAAGGTTGAGGCAGGGATGCTACGATAAATGGAAAATCGATCAAACAAAAGATCTTTTGAACGTTACACAAATTGCCATTATAGGCTACTACACGCTGCGAAGTACTCTGCCCACTGCTAGTTTAACTTTATAAGTGGGTAACATGCTAAATAGAGAACACCTACCGAATCTATCGTAAAACGTATTTCAGTAAATTGATTGAATGAATAGTCGATTGGAAAACTTTAGCCATAAAATACGTGACATTCAATATTATCCCGTATACGGTCTTGTACTACGCAGTAAACTTACTGAACGTATAGCAACCGAATTTTCACTGGGCAGAAACGATAACGTATAATGTGTACGAGGGGCTGTGAGGTTGAAGCCGTGGAGACGATTCTTCAATTTGGAATCCTTCCCATCTCTGTGCCGCCTTCTCTGCTGCACTGACTCTCAATGCAATGTACAGTGTGGTACGGCCTACTGAGAAGATATAATGGCATAATTTGATTTGGTTAGCGGTCACAATGAGTTAAGTTGTCCAGCTTAAAAGCGCTCTCCTTGATTCTCGATTGGCTTTGCCTGTCCCTCGCACACGTCTTATGGCGGAGTTACAATATCGCCCAGTTTTCATTGACGCATTACGATCACCTTCTTTTCCTTCTCCAGAATGCCTCTTCTCCATTTAACACTGAATAAATGTAGCTGACTATCGTCGAATGTCCTCAAGAGCGTTAATACTATACTATTAGGCAAAAAATTGATTCAGTAGTTTTTTGGAGCCTGTGTGCCCCGAACTGGACAACCAGTAGTGTCCTACGAATCGACGAGCTAACTAATCAACAAGGAGCCTGAATGGAGAGCCTTACCGGCAGAGATGACAATCACTCTAACTAGAACAGTTACGCTACTCCCGGTGTCCCTTCTTCATTCTGAATGATTATTGGACGGTCGCGCAATTCCCAGTGTCGCGGAGCAAAGTGACGCTGTATTCTGAGAAGCTAAGTAGAGTTTCAACGCACGGTTGAGAGCAGCGGCTAACTTGACTGGCATCGCTGCCATCAGCTGGACGGTCGCTTCTTGGTCGTCGCTCAATTGCTAGCTTGGTCGGTCGGCCTTTTGGACGCTTGCAGCACGATCCCGGTTACCCGGGTTCCTTCAAGTTGGCTGCCTAAATTCAATTGTATAATGCCTCCTTCGTCTTTCTCGCGTCCTTGTCCCCTACACTCGAGCTGCATCTTGCCTATCGGCTTCCTCTACACAAACACTGACACACTGAGACCTACATAACGACTACACAAACGCTCAAAAGGGAGAGCACATCCCATACAGATCAGATACAGAGGCAGAGAGGAAACAAGTCTCGGCAGGGAAAACTGCTCCGCGTGTAGACAGCCACTTCCTTGCTTTCAGATCTGTCTCAGCCTCGTGTATGTCTGTCGATGTGTGTGTGCGTGAGCGTGTCGGTAGGGAATGTCTTCCTAAACTCCCTTCTGAATTGCTCTTCTCCTGTCCCGAAGCCTAGCATCTCCCTGAAGTCCCGGGCGTTTCTGCGGGCATCAACGGCCGGCGCGGCCTGTAACGAAAACGGGGTGGCGACGATGGAGGCTGTGGAGGTGGCGTCAGATGCGATGTTTCGGAACAGTCAGCTCAGCCTAGGCCAGGCAGGCAGCCAAGCAAGCGAGCAGGCCAGTCAGCCTAAGGTGATCCGTCTCTCGGAACAGCGCTGTCACCGATTGAGGCATCTAGACTTCGTGTTTCCTCGACGAACCGGACCGCCAGGGAATGCCGTTCCAGCTACAACCAGCTATAGCAAAGCGACGGCAGCCCATTTAGAATGACGGCGACGACGACAACAACAACAATAGTAATAACAACAACAACTAGCCAGCCTAGCTAGCCCCCGTTTGCCTCCTCACAAAGAACAGCTCCCTGAATCCTCTCTCTTTCTGACTGGGTACCCCAGCCTGGTTTCGGTGGCTGACTGGCTTGGCTCGGTGTCTCCCGATTCGACCCGTCGCTTTCGAATGGCTTGTTTTCTCCCTATTGTCCCAGGTTGGTTTAGACCGATTTCGTGCCAACCACCTGAGATGCGGTCAGTCACGGTCTGGCCACACTGTGTATAGCTGTTTGATTTCTGGAGACTTTCCTCTCAGAGAACATCTTTCCAATGGGATACATTTAATTAAACGATCTGCTTCCTGTTAGCCCCATTGGCTATGATTATTATTCTCATGATTTATTTACTTTCTATTTTTAGAGGGTAAAAAGATTATTATTATTATTAAAGATTATTATTAAGAATTTTCGGTATGTATGATAATTTCGAGATTCAAGACACGCCATTTCAGGAATTTATCGAGGATAGTTGCTCAAACCATTTTTCGTGAAGTAAGCTTATCCTTATTTTAATGTTTTTAATTATTATTACTATATTATTATTAAATGTCTTTCTAATCCGACAATTATTCAATCAGATTTTAAATGGTTTCTTTTTGGCTATAGAACAAGTTTGTTTCTTTGATTCGTTATTCTATCAGCTGGCACAAATCGAACGTCCTTTCGTATAGCCCAGAAGAGGGTTAGAACTAGATTTAATATCGAGCAAAGAGATGCAGATTACATTATCATGGTTATATTATTTTTATAAGCTTTTCGATTAGAATATTATCTTTATTTGAGGAATGGAGCAGCAGAAGTGGTATTAGCTGACAAAGACGACGGGGGTGCAGGCGACCTTATTTGACTTCTTAAGAGTTTGAACTTGGGCGTGGCGCCGGAATGGTTCGAGCGTTTCAACAGTAAAGGGCAAGTAAAATGTTCGTAGAGAAAAAGAAAAGGAAGAAGGCAAATCAAATACTTAACAATGGCTAGATATGGGAGAGTGAAAATCGAAATGTGGATGTCGCCGTCCATCATCTTTAAACGCCTTTGACTATTTCTATTGTATAAACAAGTCTTCAGAACTATCCTCTCAGTACAGCACTTAGGACTTAGGTGGTCTAGCCGGCCTGGCTGTCATGGCTTCCTCCGACAGACCTAGAACACAGCCTGGGAGCTATTAGTTAACATAAATATTAAAAAAAGAAAAAAAAAAAAACGAACGTCGTAGTAACTGTGTTGTGATAGTTGCTACGTCGCTGACTTTCTAATGTTGAATACTCATCAACTAAATGTGCCCCTTCTCATAATCTCAACAATTTTAATGGCGTAAGTTCATGGTCCACACGATTTCGAATTTATTATGGCATCGTGCCATCCTTCGTCATTCTTCATTCATCCTTCGTCATTCAAGGGTCATTCTTGCCTTTTACGTGGCACCTAGGGGTAATAACTGAAATCAAACTCGGCTGACGCCACAGATAGCCAATGATGTTTCTTGAATAGAATCCTTAACGTTCCAATAGTGTCCTGATGCAGTTTTCCATCAAATAAACCTTCTATTTCGTTTTACTAAAGAGAGCATACCGAATTTTGCTTCGTGTACAAAAATCCACCCGTTTAAATGTAAACGATGTTATAAGGATCACCCAGGTCCTGTTTAGGATTGCGAATCCAAAAGTGACGCTTTATATATAGTCAACTTTAGGTTTTTATTAGTCGTCGGCTTCTGTTACGGCAACTACGTATGTAATTCTGTGCAGTAAGTAAATCGCCCAGGCACCAATCAGCACTTAGAAAATATAATTATAGGAAACATCTAGCAAGATTTCAATTTACTATGGAGTGGGACCACCTTAGACGAGCACCCCGAAAGCTGCTGGGTCACTTTGTGTGCGAGAAAGTACATACAGGAGCAAGACAAGTATGTGACGTAATGATGCCTTCGGCGCTCTCACTTTTTTCTTCGGTTTTGATCTTGCTTCTAGTTGCGTTACCGAATTCCGTAATCGATCTGCGACCTGGACCGCGAACGCGCGCGCAAAGCGGCTCGCGGCGTCACTTCGCGATAACCACGAGGGCCGCACCATTATTTACTCATTCCATTTGAGGTGACCGTATAATATCGCTCATCTTTCGTCAGACTTGCTGCTAGTTACACGCTTTAATGGACGGTGGCACAGAATGAGCCCCCTTTCTTTGTCTCTCGCTGACTGCGAAAAACACGGACCAATAAATCGCCGCCACTCGACGCTCCGTATCATGAATGGTCGCACAGACAGTTCGGAGCGATAGTAGCTGGGGTAGCCCGGAGTCAACCTCCTCGAATGAAACGCGAAAGACGAGCGCATCCAAGTAACTTGCGGCGTGGCTCTCTAACCGTTTTTTTTTTTGTCACCCGCTGAAAAGTGCCTGTTGGTTTTGCCCTTAGTGGTGGCGCAGGATTTCAATGTCTACGGCAGTACGGTTGCCGCTAGCGAAGGCAACAATAGCGGATGCAAATATGCATTAGATCGAGCGGCGTCCGCACCATCGACAGCGTTTCCAATAATAACGTCGACGAACATATCACTGTTGACGTCCACAGCGACGTCGCAGTGGACCTAACCGTACTAACACGCAAACTATGATAGAGTATGAAAAGCACAACTACATTACTACATATATATATATATATATATATATACGTTTGTATGTATTATACATAATGTGGCTGTAGTGGCACTGGTAGAAATAGTATTAGTAATCGTTGCTCGCTGATGAGAGGAATAATGGCAGAATGAGAGGTAACTGAACCCCACGCCGATGGGTGGCGTCTGCCTGAGACGATGTGTGGCACCGCTGATGATGATAATAACGATGAGTGTCGAATTGGCGCTCCGATTGCTCATCACTGCTCCGGTTGTTCGTTGTCGTTATTGTGATCGCTGCTACCGTAGGTCGGTTCGTTAGCGGCTGTCAGCGTGTGAAGCCTATCTGTGCGTATCATAGTAAGAAGTAAGGTTAGTGTAGTTGGTACACAGGCACAAAAGCACAGACAGACAGGCACACTCTGAGAAACATAGGCAAACTTGATACCTTGTGAAACCCCTTTATCCCCCCCCCCCCCCCCCCCCCCATTTTTTTTGTTTCTTTCATGAACAGATTAAGTAAGTTTGTTGCTGTTGTTGTTGTAAACGTTGTTGCCATTGTTTCATTCTTTTGTCGGCAATTTCACCAGAAGAAGGTGAACGGTATAAGTCGCTGGACGGATTCAAGGGGCTGAACGGACCTCTGTCACTGTTCATATGTATGTAGCTATATTATTTATGATATAGGTTTATATGTCTATGGGAATGGGCTGACTTCGTTAGGGACTGACAACGGCACCACATACAGCAGCCAGCGCAGGCACAATGACAACATGTTCCGAACTATAATCCCTACGCTGCAGTGTGACGGTGGTCGGCCACCTTTGCTTACTGCTAAACACACCTCAGCGGCGGCTACACCAGTTTTGTAGGGCGGTTGCCGGTTACGCGCTTGACTGAATGAGATGTGAGTCTCGCGTGCGCGAGTCACAGGGCCCCGATCGAGTTAGCGACCGATCGAGCAAGCGCAGTAGCCGCAGCAGCAGCAGACTGGTGGACTACTCCAAAATCGCTAAAGCGTAACTTTGGCTGAACCGTCTAGCGGGCAGGCCATGGAAAGCCTGAACCAGCCCCAAAAGGAACCCCCTGTCGTTTTGGGGCGGGCTATCCGCCATGGGTTGGTCTTGCAAGGCCTAGCGACAACGATCCAGGGCTTTAGACTGGGCTTAGTATGCGCCAGCGATCGAACGCTGTGTTGCCCGGCAGCTCGACGCACCCTAAATACACTGTTATCCCAATTTAGTCGTTCATCGACCCATTTTTAAGGGCTTGCCTTTTGGCAGAAGGACAGGCCGGTGAGTGACCAAGAAATGGCTGTCGTGAATAGTGAGCCGTATGACAAACTGCTTCATCTTCGATGGAGACTAATTAATTTCGATCAATAAGTAAATATGAGGCCTGAAAGATGCCCGCTTTATTGAAACCGCAGGCTAAAAAGAAAGCATATTACGTAGTGATCGTCCGATGCATTGGCACAGGAGGAAAACATTGTGGCTTAAAATAATGATCTTCTGGTTTAAAACCGAAACGATACGTGTGAATCGAAGTTATCTTCGTTCTTGTAAGCGTACCTAGTAATAAAAATATCTAGTTACTTTTGTCTAATTACCTGTCCAGTTGATCCTCTTTCAGATTGAGTTAAGGTGTCAAATAAGGTAAAAGTATATATCCTTGCTAATGGATATGTTCCGTGGATAACCATACATCATCATATGGCACAACCATTTTTAAACTAACAGAGAAAAATATATTTGATTGTTAAACAAATAAGAATCAAAAGTAGTAATGTTGGCCAATATGGCTGTCGCTATTTGGACTGGCATTTTTCAACTATACCAAACCCTGTTGCTCACGTGTCTTTCTCCCTGTCTAGATATTGCGAGTTTTTGATTTGTTAGGCATTCTATTAAACGGTTGGGACCTAGTTCGACACTGTGTAGCCACGTTCGGATTCAAGCCCAGACCACCACGTGTCCCTTAAGTTTAGCTCATAAACACGCTATCCGCTACATCCTCACCGAAGCTCCTACTCCCCGTCTATTTAAATGCTAATAGTTTTACCTGTATCTGTTGCAGTGTAACAATTGTTTTGAAAAATATACTGAGTTCTGCCCAAGATCTTAACCGAAAGTTAGTATCGGCGGTCACACTTGAACGTCTCTGCAATTACGTGACTTCGTTCGACTTCCTTCCGACTGATGGATTTCACCAATTAACACAGAACTCGACTAACTGCAGGGGCGTGGGCACGCCGACGCGTTTTGTTGGCATATATCTCATTATACTGTTCGTGATTGGTGTTGCCCTGTCCTATTCCTAATGGTAGATTCACTGTGATGATAATTATCGCCATCGGTCGTGGTCAAATTGTAGACACATGTGTATAATATGTAGTGTCAACATTAGCAAAACACACGACTCACGATCTGCGATGCGCCAGAGGCAATCGCCAAGGGCAAAATGTCCTATAGAACCAACAGAGCTCACAATGTGGCACGCACAAGTTTCCATAGACCACACAAGGCGCTTACGTGAATTCTCTAGCTATTAGCCTCAACTCAAATGAACTTGCGAACGTTGCCAATTCTGAGGCACTATGTCGACTGTGGAAAAAGCTGTCCGTAAGCTCGCTTAAATTTGCAGAAAAGGTGACGGACAAAAACTGCTCATAATGCTATGACACGTATCTCTCTACCCTGATAGATGCATCGGAAGGCCATTTGGCCTAGGCAAACAAAAGTTGAAAATGATAATAGCGATCGCAATGATATCGAGCAAATAATCACTATTATATTTGGAAACGCGACGGGAAGGTGTGCGACTGTCGACATGAGGTCATTTTTGGCCGTTAAAGCGGTATCAAATGATGAAATGTATCAGTATTATTACCGTACATTAAACGATCCCTATTAATATACACCGATCAACAAATATTTCCATATTATGTGCCTATGGCGAGCATTACGGGAACAACTAACCGTACGGCAATGCCACAGAAGTTCCTGCCTATTCGAAAACTTCTACTAGTACAAATAATAGCAGCTGCGCCGTCGCAATAAAAGGGTGCCATGGTAGAGAAAAATGGTGGAACTGATCGTATTGCTGCGCGAGTGAGACTGTCGTAGAAGCGAGCAAGTAACTTGGATGGTTAACAGGTAAATTCGCTTCTTTCGCTCAAACTTCTTTTACCATTCTTACCACTTCCGAGTCACACCCCACTTGCTGAGTCTGGCCACGTGTGTTAGAGAGCGCAAAAGAGGCGGAGCTATTGTGGATATCGGTGACGTTAGTATTTCGATTCGTTCCTCCTGCTCCTGAGTAGTGCTCCTGAAGCACAACAGCAAAAGTAGTGCTGATAGTTTAACGTGGCAAAGCAGCAGCAGTGACTGCTTAACGCATAGTTAACCACGACGCTACCAGCTGAGGTAAAGAAAGCAAAAGACTCTAATAACACCTCATCCGCTACTGAAGGCGCAAGGCGGAAAATTAATGCCGAGAATGCCAACAACATCGACGACCGTTCCGCTAGTAACAGTACTTCAACTGAAAGGAAGTTTCCTGTCTAGTCGTGCTTTTAAGTGTTCTCCATTGAGACACTAAGCGTACTTCAATGCCCAATGGTGGCAGGATGGGCACTGGCGACAGTCCAGTACAAACAACATATATATCAACATTTAACAGTTTTATATACAGGTGCGATAATTTTTCTTATGCGGTCAAGTTTAGCATAAGCTTGTCCATCTACTGAATGCTACATATATATAGAAATTGGTAATTATTCCTTAACTAAAAAGACATGAAAGAAATCTATTTGGACGGCTATGCTTGAAAAAAACCACACTGACAGTTGTATAAAGACGGTTTTATAAAATGCTCTCTGTATGTGCAGATACAGTGATGGTCTAAATACACACAGAGACAAATAAATGAGCGTCGTATCAATGATAACAGATCATCAGGCTTGATTTTGCTCACCACCAACTTTTACTATCGTAATCTGCGACATATGTCCTGTATTTTTATTTTCTTGAAGCAATAACTGAACTATAGCTCTCTAAAAAGTTATCATCCACTATTCCATATTGCCGATTTGTAAGCATATAACTAAGTTGCAGATCTTCTCTGTTTTCTCGACGCCATTTGCCCATACCATTACTGACAACTGACGACCAGATCTCTATGAGCGTCCTTTCATCATAGAAAACGTGTTGGCGGCTAGTCAAACAGTGCCTATTCGCGTAGTTCCATTGCAGTACAATGACTTTTCTTCAGTCAACGACAACGAGTATGCTCCTTATCTACATTAGCCTACTCAGTACGCGACGAAAGATTTTGTCTGCGTACTGCAGCACTGAGTGAGTTCACTCCCAAACAGCCAACAGGGGTCCAGCTAGCGGGATCGTTGCTTAAGGTGATTCTCTTTCCTGGATGACTGCTTGTGTCTGTTACTGTAAGAGTATTCTTTACTGGGTCTGTCCCTAGATTTTCGGATATCTTCGCTCGTATTTATCCCCTGTCCTCCGCCTAGTTTTCCCGCAGTCGTCGTTTTCGCCCCCGACGCCTCCTAACCGCTATCATATCCCAGATCCTTTTCGCCCCAATATCCTGGACTGTCCTATCGCGTTCACTCCAGCTATGCCGTAAATGGGCTTTTTTATGTCGATGCTCGTTTTGCGCCTTTCTCGCCATTTCGCCTTGCCTTGGCTGGTCCCCATGGTCGGCGGGAGCGCCCGCCTGATTGCACTTTTCCTTCGGAGTCTCGACGCTTCATCGTGGCGATTTCCTTCTACGGAAAAGGTACAGGGACCGCTACGGAACGGGAAGAAAAAGAAACGTGTTCAGCAGTACGGCCGATTCGTTGTACCTTTGCCTTCAAGCCCATCGCTTAAAAGGAAAAGGGAAAAAGCCGCTAGAGGTGATTCTCTTCCACAAAGCGAAAGGAATGCAGACAGGCAGGAAAAGGTGGTCCTAAACGGACTTCGCCGTTATGGCGATCCTGCAAGTTTACATCATGCATATGAAGATGACAAAGGAAGAAGCTCCTAGAGTGAAATTTTTAAGGGATGCATAAAACGAACTCTGCGAACGATTTGCATAGAAGTTATGGTATTATGGTTAACATAATAAAAACCAACTTGGGCGCATTTTTTAGGACTTCGGGGGTATCGGCACTGAGATATCCTGGCGGCAATAATGCCTGTGGCATGGCGGTATGGGCCGATTTTTAACATGTAAGAGTTAAAAGTGTAATGATATTCAAGTCGGTCAAACGTAATTGCATAGTAAGCAGAAATTCTGAACTTAAATGAGTTGAAAAAATCGTTGAGTTTCAGCTGGCCAGCGATCGAACGCGAGGCTTCATGGTGGTGAATTGAACGCCTTTAGGTTACTGCAGATTGACACTCGACCGTAGTGAGATCGGAACTAAGGCAAAATATCCAGAATCTATCCTACAATATTATGACATTCAACCTTAATTCATACATACATACATTCACGCGTACGAGGGGCCGTCCTCAATCTGAGCAGCTTAGTTCATTTCGACTGTTTCAATCATGTGACGACCCGATGAACTATGCTTCCATTCCCATAACTTTTTTCATCGCTTGATTGCCCTCCTCAGATAGAACTTTGTAACTAAACACTATATTCGGTTTCCGCTATATTCGGTTGTCTACCTTCAAACGTATAAAAATTCATTTTTCTCTTATGGATGTTGTATATGTATACGCAGCTATAACCGTTTATGAGTGATAAGGCCTCGATTTCAAGGCCGAGTGTTTTTCCTTGCTATTTCGCGTTAAACGGCCGGAACACGCCAAAAAATCGTCACGTTGATGATTGCGCTGATGTTTCTAGTGATGATGGTGCTAAGGGAACACTTGCGGCCGCGACCAAACGCGAGAGAAGGGTCGCCGAGACAGAAAAAGGCATCGTGGTCGTCGTCACTATTCTCGCGTCGTCCATCGTTGCTTGTTTGTCGCTCTCGGCCTGCTCATGGATTTTAGTCGTTTCTGATTCTTTATTCATCACCCATTCAGGGATTCGGTCGTGTTCGGCCGCTTCTTGTATAGAATGTCGTAGAATGGACTCGCAAGCTGTGCGTCTGAGTGGGATGTGGCCGACCTCAACCAACAACTGATCTAACTCGTCTAGCAGCCGAGTGAACAAACAGCTTTTGAAGAGCCCGCAAGTGAAGAAATATTGTGATGGACTAAACTGCGGATGGCTTTGTTTAGGTTTGTTTGGTGCCTGTTTTTTATCTATGTCTGTTACGATGACGCCTGTGTTCATGGCGGCAGTATCTCGCTGGCCATACGAGAGCAGCAAAGTACCAATAGCGGATGGTGAGGTTCGCTCTGATCGGCGATGGTCGCTTGGTCGGTTCGCAATCAACATGAAGTCGCCGTTCATCGCCGTAGCCGCGAGGCCGATCCGCCGTGGTGGTGTGGCGAGGCTGTTAGCCCAACCCATAATTATGAATGGAACCGTCGACGGATTGCATCAGGATCGCCAGCCAGGTTTGGCTGGCTTAGCCGGTCGCTCACTCTTCTTACCAATACGATGCGCTTGCTAGTGACTGGGTGGCTAGATGGCGACAACTGCTTACCGATTGACGGCGCTACGGGGTTCATTTGAACCGGCAATGGAGTAAAAGCAAGTCGTAGTATAATATTAGGGAATTACGTCTCAGCTCGTGTTCAACGCTGGCGTGAGCTAGGGATTTACGATTTGTGGGGGGCTGAGTATCTGACTAATAGCAGTAGCTAGCAACACGCGGGGAAAGAAAATGCGTGTATGTATGACTACGAAAGATGACGGAACAAAAGGCAGCTGTAGATATACGAATGACGAAGACGAGAACGAAATTGGAGATATCAATGCTGCCGAGGTACGGTCAGAAAAAAACCTGTTACACAATCTCATAAGAAAGAACTACTATATATATCTTATAGACAGACAGACACACAAATGTTAAAACATGAGTTTACGCGCTCGAACACGTATACGTATAGACGCATTCGAAGAATGGAAATGGCAAAGGCAGCTGAATACGGACAAGGATGTTCAAAGCACGGAACTCACTACGGCCGTATAACGTGATGCTAGAGGGCCCCATGCACTTTGGTATATGATCATTTTTGTATAAGAATGGCTTTAGATACAAGGGGTTAGTGCGCGGGGCCGGCAAAATCGTCGAAAAAGGACAATTGAGTAATAGGAGAAAAGCTACTAATTAATAACAGAGGAAAAATGCGCCCCTATCCTTAACTATTGCTAGAAATGGCAGAAACGGTAAGTAATTATATTATGCTAAAAGTTCAATATGCGCTGCTGTTACAAAAATACCTTGATTGTAACCCCACTTACGTATATAGATAGAGAAATGTCGCTCTAATCAACGCTTCCAGTCCGTCGTATTCGATGACAGTATAGATAAATACAACTACCTTCGTGCGTGTTACCTTTTGATGGAGCAGTTAATTAGTAGCAGGCCCTTAAAAGCCTATGACCGCGCCAACAATTATATCACGTTTACTCTTCCCTTTTAGGACAGTCTACTACCGACTACATACAGTATACCACTGAGTCTATGTCTTCAGCCCGCCAACATCTGCCACAGGTTCGTGCCCTTGTCCGATGGCGCCCTATAGAAGTGCACCAGTTATCGTACTAGTGTCTACCTCCATCAACCTCCCTATATACTAAGTTGATCCATTCGTCGCAGCTGTGAACACAATTCAGTTCTTCCTCTTGATGACGCCCTGATGTGGAAGACTACTCAGTTTCTCGTTGTCCTCGCTCGATGTCGTGGGTTCAACTGATACAGAAAAAGTGCAACAGAAGACCCATATGCGACAACCCTTTTGCTGATCTTTTTGGGTATACCATTCTGGGCCGCCCTGCAGTGACGGATCAATTCTCCGTTCGTTTCGAAACTATCCAGCTGTTTCAATCAAGTTGTCCTCGAATCGTTCGCTTTGTGTCTGTTGTCAACTTGCTTACTCGCCCACGATTCAGTGTCCTGCTATGGAAAAGTTTTTTTTCCAATTTTCTACATAACAGAAGAAATGGCCAACTGGTAGTAGATGTTGAAACTCAGCATTCAAGCATTTTAACCTGAAACCTCAGACCAAGTACCGCAGACAAACTTACATAGATACAGAAAGCACAATGTAGGCTCATTTACTGTGCGCAACCGTGTGCTACACGACGCAAAAGGCCTGCAAGCGTCAGCGACAACCTGGACCAAGGTTAGTGACAAAAACGTTACCTTGTCGTCGGATGGTAGCATGGAGGAAATTCAGACACCAAACTCTGCAACAAATGGCGATGGTAATAAACTTCGTCCTACTCACCACAAAGACGTAGACCTAAAGGAAAAGCTTAAAGTGGCCTGATTATTTGGTGGAGGAGGATTATTAGCGCGAAAGAGAATCTTTGAAGCAAACTTCTTCTAGATCTGGGCAGCCGCTCACAGACATCCGGATGTATACTTGCAGGGCCATAAAGCGTGTGCTAGGTAATGCTGTCCAAACATTTCCTTTTTGACAAGAGGCTTCAACACAAAGCTGATAGTAGTCAGGGATTTAGTGGTGGGCAGTTGCACTAGGTATCATAGCAGGCGAGCTTTCGTACGATTGTCTCAACAGTGAATGTCCGCGGCTTAGGATTCGTATGCAGACTCTTGTTATTGGGCCTAAAATAATTCAGGATAGTAAGGAAAAAAGTCAGCATATGATGCCATTATTGCAAAATTGGGATCATGGGCATAGCCCACTGCTACACGAACGTTGTGTAAGAAAGGATAGAAAAAGTTTGTGATCTCCTATGTTTTCAAGTGTGCAAACAACAGGAACGAACCTTAGCGGGTTGACTGTTATTGCCACTAGTTTATCTTTAGGAATAAACAATATTTGCATATAGAGTGCTTGCTAGCTCTTGCGTATAGTCCTCGACAAAAGAGCTGGTATCAGAACGCGTGGATGTCGCTTAGCGACATCTGATCAGGGCTTTGAATTTGACTGGAAAATTTCATATCAGACCAATTTGCAGGTATTGTTATGTTAACTGACATTTATCCATATCGTACTAATAAGGGCGAAAAAGCTTATCTCGTAAATGATCTTGGAGCTATTAGCATATACTTGCGCCTCTAGACTTAAGGCACAAATGAAAGGACCAGTCTGATTAGCTTCAGTACATTGCGAGACAACGACATTTGAATGCAAATTTTTCGCATTAACCCAATTGTAATCTAGACTGGAGTGTTTGATCGCAACCCACAAACTGATCCTCTCGATGACTGTTGCAGCGGTTACATAAATCGGTATGAGCGGCAATTCTCGAGACGTAGCACTAGTTTTCATAGTTGCGCCGATAGTAGTTACAATAGGTGGGCCGTAGCTACAACAGTCGCTGCTGTTGCGACACCCCCGAAGGCCATAAGACCTTTCGGAAGGATATCTGCGTAGGAGATGCTCAGGGGCGAGGCGAAGACACGGTGGGGATAGTCGAGTGTGTGTGTGCGTCTAAATTGAGCTCTGCTATCGTCTTCTTTTTAGTTGCTGGGGTATCTGGTTTGGCTATGCGTGCTGCTGTTCCTTGAAGTTGTCTGTGTGCTCCTTGTTATAGTTGGAGGACTGTACAATAGCGGGCAACCGGATCTACACGGATTTTAAGTTCTTCCTTTCACCCGTTGTCATGGGGCTGGCGGAGACATCGCTATTTCGAGCGGCTGTCGGCGCCGTTGCCATTCGCGGCCCAGAACTGCCGCCTCGCCTCACTACAGTGAACACCGAAACAAATCCACCGCGCACGCTCCTCTCTCGGTTCGAATAGTGAAACCTCTCTATGGATGGCGCCCGAAGATACTGCTCACCTGCAGAATCTCGCATGCACACATGTGCACAGGTAAAGAGATTTGCCAGCGGCAGCAGTTCTCGGGGGAGATCGCCGCCGGCTGCGCCCGATGGCGGCCGTCAGTTTCGTTAGTAAAGGCAAAAAGAGGGCTCAGGAGCTGTACTCGGAGCCGAAGCGAAGGGGAAAGGAATGAGTCTCTACCTGAACGACCACAGGCGGGGCTGTCGTTGCTGCTGCTGGGAGCGACGTCTGCGTATTTTAGGGCATGTACATGCATAGTTCTTACTGTTTCTCTTGATCGGCACTCCGCGTAAGCCTGGAGGCCCGGCCCGCCCAGCTTTAGTTTTGGGCTTGCTCCTTTTGATCTGCTCTCGCCAAGCTAGCTCTTGGCTACCTATAATCGCCATGACCATGAAGATCATCAACAAGGATCTATCTAGGGCACATACCAAGTATGCAGCGACAGGTACCCGCAGATAACGTAGAATCGAGCTTACTAGTAGTGGCTGTATTTGTTGTTGGCATCGAGTTTGGAAAAGACCGCCGGACCTTTGCGCCCACGCATTGGGAAACGTGGCTAGAAGTGATGGGCATTCGAAACCACTCCGTCACTGCTCTTGGCGTGTTCGATGTTAGTACTGCTCGTCGGACGGTGCAAAGACCTGCCTTCTTTCGTGCCCTTTAAAAGCGGACGTAGCGAACGATCCAAGGGACGGCCAATGCGGCAGCGTGTGCGTCCAAAGTCTGCCAGGCTTAGCCTTCGCTGTTCGAAGAATAAGCTGAAACGTTGTTCTGTTCTTCAGGGTATGTCCTTCAAGCTACCGTTTAGATCTCGTTAAAAGTGAGGATACATGGTAGCGAGGCTAAATTAAGAAATATTTACAAGAACGTTAAGATTTGCAACTGACACTTCCTGAATATGATTTTTTGCTCAACGTAATTTCGATCCTACGTACATTGTCAAAAAGGGATTATCCGCACGTTTGTAGGTTTCGGGCATACAGAAAAGTATTATTTTTTTTTTCATAGAAGCAAACGAACAACCCACCTGACCGTTTGCGGGGTCTCATCTCTTACATTTTAGCAGCGAGTTGCTGCACGGTATTACTTAACTTTATATGCTACTAATAACTTTTTACCCCGCTTTGTAGCATGTGAAGGCGATTACAGTCATAATAAAGGGTCAACAATGTGTGAGCAAAACATTCATTTTTATAATCTGTTATTGCTCATTGTGAGTGCTGTTTTAATGTCAATAAAATCATTGGTCGTTTGTACCCTGTATCGCATTTTTTTGGCGTTCAGCCGGAAAGTTCAGTGGTTGGCATGCCACACCCGTCAGTGGTACCACACCGGCTTCATGCGGCTGTCTCTTCGTGTGTGTGTGTCTCTGCATGTGTATGTCTGTGATGACCTGTGAACGGAGAAGTGCATCATGATGTGACGTGACGTGCCTGCTGCTCCCTGCGATGTCATCTGCATCCGTCAACTCTACTTGGGTGCCAGCAACTACGCTTACCGCCCTTTCTACCCTGTTTCTGTTTTCCCGTTCTCCGTCTATTTTCCATATTATCCTACTCTACCGAACCTTCTTGGCAGACCACACAATGAGATCACAGCAGCAAGAGGGGGTTTAGGTAGAGAGAGACCGACCTGGATCGATTGGCTGTTATCTAGACCTATGTCGGGCCGATTCCGTCCCCGGTAAAGAACTCATCAGTTTAGGTCGGTGACGAATGTCCGTTCCGGTTTATTCCGCTATCTCACGTTAGGTCAACGGTAGCCAACGAAGTCAAAACCTTCCTGTCTGTCTGGTGTCCCTCATGACCGGCCTGAGTGAAAAGTTCTCTTGCTTGCTCCTACAGCAATACGGCGGTAAGCTTGAGGACCCAGTCCGGAACATAGCCGGAGAGCACACCGAACTCTGCCAGACTCACACAGGCTAGCACTCACCCATACTCTAGTTGCTAATACTGATCATAGTGAAGGCAGACATGGTGATGATAGTGATGATTTTGCCTCTCCCGCCTCTGACGGTTGCTTTGAAGAACTGCCACCAGCCGCTTTCATCCTGGCAGCACCCTCATCGTCGACGTCGTCGCTGTCCTTACCAACGCCTGCTCCACCTTTGTCCCATCCGTCTCCCAGCCGTTCTCAGCCCCTCTCGTAAATAATAGACCCTTCATAGTTGCCCCGACGAACGATAGTCGGTGACGCCGCAGCGCTTCGACACTTGCCGCCTCTGCTGCCGCAAGCGGCGCTGCAGACTGACTGAGTGAGACCTGTCTTGTCCACGACCATACGAAACGGTAAGTTGTGGCACTAGTAGCGACTCTCGTACTTCTACTGCCGTTACTGCTATAACGCCGCTTACTGGATGGTCTGGGTCATTCTCGGCGGGTGGACAACCATGGTAAGAAAAGCTCTGCAGAGAAGCAAAGTGCTCACGGAGGCTGCTCTGAAGATCAGGACGTTTTCAGCGGTAAAGAGGGGAGGAAATAGAAGGGGAGGTCAAGGCGTCACCGTTAGGCGTCAACTGCTGGGACGCCCCAAACAGACACTTCACTCCTGTCGCCAATGGTGTCAGGGGCTCGAGAGGGGTGGGGTGAGGGCCAGCCATTTGAGAGGAGCAGCATAAGAGGTATGGATAAGGAAAAAGTAAAGGAGCCCTTTAGCGCGCTGTTGAGAGTGGAGTGTCAGCAGCCTCCAGCCTGCTGCTGCGTGAAGTTGCCAAGCTAGATTCAGGACTCTTGCGGACCCGAGGCGGTCTTCGAGGTAGTGACGAAAACGATGGCCACGAAGAAGCGAAGCGCTGCAAAAAGCTTAAAATCGCTATTTCCACTAACTCTGTAGCCCATTCCGCGGCCCCCACTCATTACTGACCGATGCCGATGTTAGTCCTGTTAAAGCCAAGGCTACTAAGGCGTCTTCTGAAAGGGCGGTCCGCCACCAACGGCCAGTCGTTGCATGAACACACAGAAGCCCGCTTGCTAGCAGATTTTTTCCAATGGCTTTCGGTACAAGAGTCTAAGTGCGTCTTCGATGTTGAAGCGTCCAGGATGAGCATGGCACAGGCAGTGGCACTAAAGAGGTCAGACAGCGAGCCAATAAAGACAGGAAATGTCCGAGGGTCTTGGAATTCGTTGCGTCTCTCCCCCCCCCCCCCCCCCTCTCTCTCTCTCTCTCTCTCTCTCTCCAGTCGTTGTCGTTTCACCATAACGCGCAATGCTCAATTGCTTTAGGCCCAGACACAGGGACGGCTACCGATATCCGTACCCCCAATAGCAGTCCAAGCTACCAAGGGCACAAACGTCGATACTCAATAAGTAACTCGTCGTTTATCACTATCCTCACGAATACCTCGTACGCTTTAACTTACTTAAATATTTAGAGAACCATACATAAAACTGACGTTAGCCAATTTTAAATGTTTTTAGCGAATAGCCATCTTGCGTTTTTCTCGAAGTTTTTAAAGTGTCTCTGAAGGTTCTTATCTGCCTTCAAGTGTCATTTCTGTGGCATGCTGCCATAAATAACTAATTTGCGCCCGATGAAAATGCAAACTACCCTCGTTCGGCCTGCCATTCGTACACACGATACTTGCAATTATTTAAAATAATACGAATGACTTCTGAGTTTAGCTTCGCCAATCGCCGAAGTTGTGTAGTAAGTTCATGGCGCGATTTTACTACACGATCTAATAGTATAGGCGCGTAATGGGTAGAGTATACCATATGTGTCGTTACTCCCTATACATATGAATATATACAAATATGATATCTACATGGTCGTCGATGATACGTCTTGCGATCTCCCGTCTGGTCTTGATTTCTCTATAGGACACAAGTTTTGATGATGATGTTGTCGCCACCACTGGCTACTATTCCTTGCTCTCGGACGAGGGTGATGCTGATGGTCACGTGATTGGATGATGGCTTGCACACGCAGGCCACCTTGACCTTTTCTACATCGTTGGTGTGATGATTGCGGGTATGGCTATCGCAGTCGCAGCGGTCTGCTGACCACTAAATCTCGATTTGGTTGTCTAGCTTCGCCTTTCCTCATCGCTGGCAGAGAAGACTGAATGACTGACTACTGGGTAGGCCAACCGCTTGGTCAACCGCACGGGATGACGAACAGGCCTGTCGAGAGGCAACGGCCTGCGTGCCGGCAGGACGACCAATGGGAGGCACGAGAGGGAAAGAAGGCTCGCAGATAGCTTCCCGCTTAGGAAGCCAAACTGGAGGAGGCTGAAGAGGCGAGAAGCGACCGAGGAAAGAAAAGCACCGACTAACTTACTGGCCATCGCATACGATCGAATACTTGTACGGGACTAAACCAAACAGTATACAAGCAGACGTAGACATCCGAGTCTCCTCTACAAACTGATACACAGCAAAACGGTGTAGCGCGCTTGCCTATGTGTGGCCATCAAGCCATGATCCCCTCGGCCCCCATAGCAGACCATTCCGACTATCCTATCCGCTGATACGAGTACGATGCGGGATTTGGGCTCGTCGTCAGAAACAGCAGCATGTCAATGTATCATAGCTGGTTTAGTTCGGCACTACAGACACTGAGACAGAGACAGAGAGAGAGAGAGAGAGAGAGGGAAAGGGAGAAAAAGCAAAGAACAGAGGTAAGGCAAACAGTCGTTTTGCGACCACCACGAATAAAAATGATAGAGAAGACGCGAGAGAAGGAGGGTCAATGGCGGCCGAGCGTCTACTAGCATAACATGTAGACGAGAAAATGAACGGATCGAAACACCGCACCATCGAATCGAACCATCGAAGAGTGCAGGAGATTCAACGCTGGAGGAATTCGAGGGCATGGCAGCAGCATTTAGGTTGAGATGGAGTGTTTAAGGACGCGAAAGATCACGCGCCGGCTGTCTTCGTCCTCCGCTAGTAGCTCTCTCTTCTCTATCCGTTGCTCACTCGTTCCTGATTTCTCTCAACGGCTGGAGCGCCGTTAGGCCGACAGACTGCTGCGCGCTTGCTCGAACGACTAGCTAGTTGAACACCCGTCGATGGGTCTGTTCGCCTGGCTTACCGACTGCTTCTGCTGCTGTTATTCGTTCAAATGCTAACGCGGCTGCTGGCGCCAGCGGCGAACCGAGTGGGTCGACATCGAATATGATCGATCGTTATGGAGTGCCAGCAGAGGAACGCCACTTGCTGTCATTGCCGTCGCCGAGGCTGCCGCTGTGACCACTGAAACGCTACGAAAAGTATTCCGCCCGGGAGAAAACGACCCGAAAGAGGAAAAAGAGACTCGAGAGAACATTCGAGTGGTCTGATCGTAATAAGGTAAAAGGAGGAGAACGATGGCGGTCGGACAGACCAAGCAGGTCAACGTAAGTTCGCTTGGTTCGGACATGTAAGAAGGACTAAAGGGGTACAAAAGCACTGAAAGATGGGTAATTAGGCGGTAGTACATGAAGATAATTCGATCTGTGGCGAAGCGTTGAAGTTGAAGTTAAATCGCGTCGACCAGTAAACGGGAAGGTTATACAGATGATGTACTCGTGTGCGCGAAAATGTCGTACGAAATCACCCCACTAAGGGGTAATGAAAATAATGATATCGGATTATTTTAGACAGGTCGATGACAGTAAGGCGTGAGTTGGCTTGTTTTGCGCACTTCTCTGTCAAAGAAATAATCGTATAGCCAATGATTCATCGTGAACCGGACTCATTGTTCATGTGACTATGTAGTTGAGTAATTAGAATTATAGATACTTGAGAATTTACCAGATTTGCACCACTCTGATATTACAAACATGTTCATCTAAATGCCGCTATGATTGATTCTAGCTCTCGTACAATATGTCGATAAATCCCAGAAAAAAAAACGAGGATTTTGTATGCGCCCAGTCATTTTTGTGTTAGAGTGGATTGACTTCTCGGGCGTGAACCATGAATCCGTGTTGCTAATATGTAATGCATAACGCATAAAGGACGTCTCGTTGCCGTTGTCATTAGATGTAGGTCAGGAGCAAGCTGGCTAGTGCGCCGGCAGGAAATACGATTTGCCCAGGAACGGGGCATGTCGCCATGCGCGGCGCAGTTGATCACACCCTTTTGCTTCCGGCTGATAGTCGAGTTGGACGATGAGGCTGCATGAACGGGCTGGTCACCGTTTTGTTGGTGTTGTGATGTCATCTGCGAGCTCAGCGCTGCTGCTAGCCTCTGCAGAATGGTGTCCTAGTGCACGCATTTTCGGCGGGACACCCACAACTGGTATCTTTCACTCTGTCAGAGGCCGACTTGGTTTATTTGCTGCTGCAATGCACACATAAACAAATTGACCTTTTTTTCAGTGCGCGAAAACCTATCCCCACTTCAAGCCGAATGGCGATAACGTCTGCTTAACAGCGCTGGTTGACAACACTCAGTCATCCTTCTTGGTTACGGAGTCATCTTGACGTTGTCAGTCACTTTGGACGCTTTCAGGTCTACTGATAGAGGACTGCTTGTATAGGACCGAATGCGACCGCAGACCCTCAGTGAGTTATTGCTTGAATCCAAAACGGGATCAGGACTCGTGATGCAGCTTTCTCCAGACAGTAACGACGATCACCCTGTAAAGATCAGGCACCGAGTAGCCGATAATTACTGCTGATGCCTTACGCAACCTGAAACGATTTCAGTACATGCGTCGAAGGGATACTTGCAGCTCAGGGGAAAACAAAGCAAAAGAAACGCATGTTAAGATCACACTCATACATCTGACGTGATAGAGGCTCGTGCTATCACGGAACAGAAGAAGCTCGTACACTAAAGTACATATTTCATTATTGATTTAGGAACCAGAGATGATTGCGGTTTTGGGTTGAAAACTGCATCTGCATTGATTCCTCCCCGCAGATCTCATACAGCATGCGGTCCGTGGACTGCTAGGGTCGGACAGCTATTTACTCTCGTTTTGGAGCAGATTTTCGATATGTGTGTGTCTCCGTGTATACGAAGGAGTACGTGTGAGGGTGCCGCCTCCTGTGCCATTCTTCGACTAAGCCACCCTACACACTTGAGGCAAGGAAGGAGGGAGGCAGCGGATCAAATCGCAAATCTTGATCAAATTTGGCTCGTGTTCCTCCGGTTCCCTCCTCAGACACTCGCCCATTTTCTCTCTACAGTTTCCGTTCGTCTTTCTAAGTTGCTTTCAATGAGCACAGCAAAACGCAGCTCGGTGCTGATGCATAGCCAGAAGGTTTGAGTCGTGGGTTTGAGGGCAGGAGTGAAGCTAATCCTAGTAAAATTAAATGTTGTTCGAAAGTGCTCTTGAGAGCTAACCCGCCCTCTAAGGACAAACCTAGCATCAGCATATAGAGAGAGATGCGTAGACACTGTAGTCATTTCGATCTTGCCTTAGCTCCTTCAAGCCCAACGTGCACTCTCTACGCACATTCATACTGTAGGTTGGCATGTCCTTCTTGTACTTTAAAGCAAGGATTGCAGCTAGGTCGCTGAGCATAGGTCTCGTGCCCTTTCGTGTCTGCCTTTCGTTCCCTGTCTGTGTGTGAGCCCTTCTTGTATACTTATTTGAGTCTGTTCATGAATAAGAAGACCAAGAGAGCTTTGGCCCGGACCACTTTGCAAGTCTCCTGGCCGGCCGCGATACAGAACAGGGTCGGTCGACTCCCACTACTAGCTACTGGCTATCTAGATATGATGTGCATGTTCGAGTATATGGCTGTAGTAGAGCCAGTATCTATTGCTGTGCGGAAAGAGAAGGAGAAGTGAAGGCAAAGAGTGTGTGCGCAGCGGCCGCCTGCTCAGCACTGAGGTACAAATGGCCATCAGCTGTTGGGCTTCGTGACGGATCACCTCTTTGAACACCCTACCCAGGCCAACACCAGCGGGCAGGCTACAACGAGACGTATAGAGCTGAGAACGAGGATAAGAAGAGGACCACAACAATATCAAGGGGAGGGGGTCTAGAGGGGGACAATAGTGGCGGATGACGCTGCGGAGCATTAAGACCCTCGGGACTACAGAGTTGTGCAGCAGGCGCCGGGCACCGGGCGGTTACAGCAGCTCTAGCCGGCGTTCTGGGGTGCTTTCGAAGCAGAGGCAGGAAGAGCGAAGCATTGGAGACAGCCCGAGAGAGTACAGGGGACGGATCTGGGCAAGGGTCCACTGGCGAAGGGCAGAGGCAGCAGAAGGACTTTGCGGGAGGCAGTTCGAACCACGAAGGAGGTGGGACAAGAGACCACGTGGTTGCTGACTCCACCGATGATCGATGCGCGTTCTTCGATGCGCGATAGCTCTTTGCTGCACGGGTACTCCTGCGGCGGCTGCTGTCGCTGTCAGAGCCTTTGTCGCTCGGAGCCTTCGCCCGGTCGACCGCTGTCTGTAAGCAGAGTCTGGCATCAGAATCTTTAAGGGGAAGAGGAGCAGCGGCAGACAAGCAGGCCAGTGAGTGAGTAGTGAAGTCGTGCGTCACGTTTGGAGTCGTCTCGAGATGGGAGTCGGAGGGTTTGAATTTACTTGCGATAGATGAAGAAATAGCATGGAAAGGCGATAGTTCTAGATCGGATAGGGGCTGGAGAAGTGTCACAGAAGAACATATTAAAAAACATTCTTTAATACAGCTTCAAGTATTTTTATTATGATGAACAAACACAGAGCACAAGGTATTGTTACAACCTAGGTATTCAAGAGGTTTGTGAGTGCAGAAAGATGCGCCAAATTTTAAGTTTATTAATTTTGTTCGATCTATTTTATACCAAATTTACGGACGGTCCTAACATTTCTAAAAACGAGCGCAAAAGAAACACGTTCGGTAAGATCTGACAGTGCTGGTATAATCTCGCTTGCGACGAGCTGAAGTGATAAAACAGAGGAAATCTTGGCAAATTCCCTTTCCAATCACCTCGCATTGCGTAATGGCGTATCGCATTGCTCGGGGTTTTTCCCTGTTCTTCACTTCTGAAGAAGCCGGCATCCGAAATGTAAGGCTCTATCCAATATTTCATTGTATTCAGTCTGAGATATCAATGTGCAAAGATCCTATCCTGGCAAGACAAACCCAAAACTTGGGTGGCAAAAGTTTAGGCCTGACCGAAGTAACCACAGTGAACTGGTGTTGTCTTGAGTCTCCTGAATAAGCTTAGCAACTTAGGAGTTTCAACATTGAAACTCAAAATCTTGACTTTGGACGATCTAGGATATACAAACGGCTCAGAGCGACAAAAGCACTGACTACCTTTGTACAGTCATACCGAATGAGTTGGAGAAATTACACTGACCGTCTATGTTATAATTGTATAATGCTGCAGCAGTATTTAACTGGTCGTTGTGAGTGCCTGTCTTACTGGCGAATATACAGTAACTATTACTGTAAATGTAATACTAGCGATATACCTCTATTCCAAAATCACCGGCTATTACATATATCATCTACATGAGCCGAGTCTCTAAAGGAAGAATCTAATAAAAATATACTTCATGAGTATCGACAGTCCATTACCATTGTCATTGTTTGTCATTGCTTTGATCAATGTAACAAGTGCTTACAACCATACTAAATAAGATTTTTGTATGAATTATTAAACCGCGTCCACAAATATATACTTATATATATAATATATATGTAAGTATATATATATATAGTACGGCATACAATGGCTTAGCAGAATACCCCACAACATCAGAGTCGTCCGGATATGCGTAAGCAAACACGGCATTTTTGCCTGCCTTCGTGAGGTATCAACGATGACGCTTCCCGCTCTTTACAACGGCTCAAGAATTCTACGATGGCTGAAGAAGCGATAACAACGGACTCAACTGTACGCCCCCTAATACGGCGACAAAAACGTGCTCGACACATAGAACGGGCGGCGGCCAGCAAAGCACCCAGTAACAAAAACAATAGCTATAGCCCCAGTAATGATAAGACTGGTAGACGCAATATCTTGGTAGGATTTCAACAAACGCTGGCCATAGAGCATCGTTTTTACTGACATCTGTACTTATTTATATATGCTAAAAAAATCAACCGGACAAAGTTATATGGCAAAAACTTTCGAATAACACCGAAATAGCCTTGTGAAGCGTCAGCCAAACGCGACAGCAGATACGAGTCAAATAAAAAAAGTCGTGCCAGGTTGGCGCCTACGTCGCCATCTTCGGTTGTCTGTCTGCACCGGTAATGGCAGTAGCCAACTTAATATTTTACTAGGTCCCGCTGACTCTACTCCTTAGAACATCATCAAGTCAGTTCGCGTCACTGGATATCCGGCACATATGGAGAATAACTTACCTCTGTACTTCATTTAGTTGAGGTTCGAGACTTCATGGGGCATCACCTGTTCGATGCGAGGATGGAACGACTACTCAGTGACGATGAGCTCTGTTTTTACATTCGAAGCGAACGAGACAACGAAGTAACTGGAAGCGTACTTCACCCGGCGTTAGCACTTCGCTAGCGATTTTGCTGTTGTCTACGGTGTGTATCATCGCAGCATCACCGGCAGGAATAGTAAATGTCAGCTGCGTATCTCGTTATACAACTTGCCGTGTCCTTGTCAGCTACTATGATGCTAACGCCAGTTCAACTGTTGTTGATGGCAGTGCTTCACTGTAGGATCGCTCCCAAAGGGCAAACAATATTGTTTTAAAATAGATTAAGATATAAGTATGCCCATATGTATAGATAAAATTTGGAGATGTGTGTTCCAAATAATGTTAGTATCATTATGTTAGCGGTCATCATGAAGACAATGCATTATGAATAGAGGCCTATCGAAACAGTATCGGTGCGTTTCGCTATGAAAGAATACCTAGCATTCTTAAATTGATTTGGAAACCTATTCTAATACTTTAAAACGTTTCTTTTCTGTATGTTTCAGGCGCAGTTATTACTAATTATCAGTACTCGTATAATTCGATCATCGTGTTTTTGTAGGAAATAACGTTATCGACTACCGTTAATATCTTATGGAGGAAGGTACATCCTCAATGCATCTTCCTCACTACTGTCCTTATTATCATAAGTCCACTGTACAACAGACACACGGTTTTAGTAGACACATTAAATTAACAAAGTAGAATGTTATTAAAGCAAAATTCACCATAGACCTATCACTAAGGCCGTTTTAATTCCATACTCGTTCTTTTGTCTCCTTTCTCCGGAGATCTTTACGTGTTTCGTCTGATTACAGCAACCAGACAGAAGGGAGTATCCATGAAAGCTTTCGACCCATAATTGCGCACCCACCAACCGAGTCCTGATATTCCATTCTCTTTCGTTGTAGCATCGCAGTGGCTCAGCGCTGTTTGCTCCTTTCCATGTGGCTATGCAGTCACATCGTGCTCGTCCGTGTTGCCGCTGGTGAGCTTCTCGAGTCGTAGTTCGCCCGTCTGTGGCCATAGCCGACTCGGCTCGCCCGCGGTCTCCTCCGCTCGACACGCATCCTTGCTTCTTCCTCCAGTTCCTCCAGGCCTCTGATAGTAGCCTTAGCTTGCAGGATCTGCCTTCGTATTCGGCTGGCCTTTTCAGCTCTAACTTCTTGCTTGTCATCCCTTCTGGGTTCCTTGCGGGGTCGTCACCGACTCCTCCCTAAACTCTCGCAGCTCCAGGTTGTCTTTCCATTGGCTTGGTGGACCGGAATCGCTCTTCGGCGGGTGGCCTCTTTAGGGGTTTGGTCGTACGGGGTGTGCGAAAAAAGCGGGGGGGGGGGACCTAAGAGAGAAGAGGGTTAGAAGCATGCTTTTCCTCGCACCATCGCCCCATCGCAGACTTTACTGCGGCCGCCACCGCCGCCGCTGTCATCGTGAGGGAGACTACTTCTCCGATCCTTGGGGTTTTCTCCTCTCGTCACATTCTAGTCTGCTGCTGGTTTATATCCGAAGCGCATTGGAGCTCTGGGGAGCTTTTGAGAGAGAGGCGGGTTGTTCTCTGCTTCTGATCTTTTACTTCGTTGCTACCATGGACGACAGAAATGAGCGAGCGAGAGTGAGAGAGAGAGTAGAGGGAAAGGAGGAGGAAGAGCAGGATCGAACACGTGCGCTTGACTGATGGCGCCGCCCCCGCAACGCCGGCGCAAGCGGGAAAGCTCCAATAGATCGCGCGCAAGTGGGATCGTCGGAGAAGCGATGAGAATCAGGGAGAGGGAGAGAAAGAGATACAGATCGGGAAACGCGCAAAGAAACGCGTCGGGAATGGCGACAGACAGGCAAACATCTCCCACTACAACGCAGGAAGCGGCAGCAGCAGCGCATACAGCAACAAAAGCGAAAGATCCCGAATGAAAAGTCTCGGAGCACACACCGGCTCGAATCTAGCAGATAGCGATAGCACAAGTGAAAGCAGTTCCAGGCCCTGTGGCGAGGCAATGCGTCGCGCTACACAGACATCTAACCAGAGAGCGGCCCTTCCGAGGCAAACTCAAATTTCATTTCGGGAACCATTGCTCACATTTGCCGACGGTAAAATTAATTCAGCTCTTCATGAGTCCTTGTCTCTCCTTGTCGTGCATTCACTGCTGGTAAGGCTTTGCTTTTTGCCCCCATTTTTCTTGGATACTTGTCCTCAAGGCTCTGCCTTCTCTACTCTTCCTATTCTCTACTTGTCCTACGGGATTTTCTGCGTTCGTGTTGAACACCCGCTACGTCTTCTCATACTGTGTATGGAGGTTGCGGATTTTGATGAACGCAGCCGCAGTGCAGTGGGCCTGGTTCTAAGCTTCGACCTAGAAAAACAGGCCTGTCTTACATCTACCGCCTCCCGCTCACATACGTGGTGTCTACTTATGTCAATGTGTCCTGCACTTTTTTCGTCTTATCCCAAACGAGCCGCTGAGCTGTTATGCCAAGCCAATACTACTACCACTTCAAGCAGCCAAGTGAGAACCGACGAAATAGGAGAACTCGTTTTGGGGTAGCAGCTTGTCCTTGCATACATTCTAGCGGCATATTCGATATTTCTACAAGTTCGCTACCTCTTTGACCGCTTTCTCCCTTACGTGTTCTGTCCCTGTGTGAGTCTCAACTTCGCTTAGATACATTTGCCGGCAAAGATTTCATGCTGGTGTGGGACAAAAATCCAGGGTTGATCAGAGCCTGATTTGGATTTCTAAGGCCAGCAAAAGCATGCAAGATGGATTTAGCAGTCTTAGACTGGTTGTGCTTAATTACGATGGTACATTGCGGTGTTTTCGTTTTTGTCTGACCCTGCTTGACCCCCCACTGCCGCCGCCCGTTCCTCGGCCTAGTTATCTTCTTGCAACTGGAGGTGCTATTATTGGTAGGACGACATAAGAAGTGTTAGCTAACAGCATATCGCTGTCCTATAACCCCATATTCAATGGATTCCTGCATCAATCTGTGTGTACGTGCGTAAATTGATGCGTCCTATACTGATTCCCTGTGGCCTTCCTCTTTAGAAGCTGCTTCTCTGTCCAGGTGTTATCTATAAGTCGCCTATGAGCCGAGCAGACAAACGGCTAGAAAGCCAATCGCCCGCTATAGTTGGCTATGCGCTTTCTGTCGACCGTTGGCAACATCTAGCGCGTTTGCTAGGGCTGCTGTTAGCTGACGGTTCAACATGAAGTGACTGCCCAGTGCAGAGGGCTGCCCACTCCAGAGGCTGTTGTCGTTCTTATCCTGTAATGGCCGTATGTGTGGCTGTTCTACTGCAGTAGAAGTAGTAGTGCTAGTGAGACTAGGGCTGGTCGTCTCTTTTTGCAAACTTTCTCTCGGTCGCCACCACGGCTGCCCTTGCTGCACGTTGGACCGCCAAAGTCAGCAGTACGAAGGAGGCAAACCCGCGCTTCCCTTTTCACTCTTCTTTTCTATGTGCCGGCCGCTGTCGTTCTGTTGTAGTGGGCAGCGGGCTAGCCGCGCGAAAAGGGGGCATTTTGGAGAGGGGCAGCCAGAGGAAGACGGCGCCACCCTTAGACAGGGGGTGAGTGAAGTTCATGCCGCCTTCCCACTAAAACCCACCGGCAGTAGCAGCAGCGACAAACCTACGGTCTATTCATCCACTTAGTTGGGACGGACCGGTTCGTAGCGGCTTCCATGACTGGGCGAGCACGAAACCTCCAGCGACTGGAAAATGAGCGGTGCCAGGGGGATAAGGTGGGGTGCACGGGAAAAAGCGGAACCATAGTATAGAAGAACAAGATATTTTCACTCTATTCTGCTCGAACAACAGCAGCAGCAGCAAAAGCGCGCCAAGCTCACATCTCATGTAACTAGTCCCATATACACACATACCCTTACCCAGTCAGCACTTCCTGTTATAACACCATCACTTTTTTCATCTACTCTACACTTCAGTGGAATTAGAGTAATGCTGGCCACAGTAGAAGCAGCAGTAGCAAGCGGCTGTCTTCCTTCCACCATACATCACTGCTAGAACGAGTGCTTTAAGCTATTTTTTTGCTCCTTTGCCACCGTTGCTGCCGCCAACTGGTCTCAGTCGTTGCGGCTACGTATTGTAGTGCTCCTGCTACTATCCTGAAGCATCGCTGATTGAGCTAATGGCCATAGGCAGCTAGTCCGCTAAGCTTCCAACCAACGGACCAATACCTGAGGTCTTTGACTTCGATAAGGAATGGCGGCAAGTGACTTTAGCGGCCATGATGCTAACGCTGGTTTCGTATACCCCTATCTTTGGCTTTTCATTTAGGCTACAGAGGGGCAGTACAAAACGAGAAATACGAAAGTTCACTTTGAGGGAATGGTCCCTGCCAAAAATCTCCGCCTGGTCCTATAGCGGCAGTAGTAGCAGGGGCTTCCAACATCGCCGAAACAGTGTTCGCTTCTCTTGATTTAAGAGTGCTAATACCGTCGACTAGTTCCAGTAGCTGGCTGAGTACGTGAGTGTCTGTAGAACGGTGAAGAAAGGCTAAAAACAAGGCAGGGAATAATCGATATCTAATTTCGACTTGATCCTTGGTCTTTTCTTATTCACAGAGAAGCTAAGGAAACCAGCTCAGCCGCTCTAAACCCTTGCCTTTTCCAATAGAAAGCATCAGCCACATTTCCGCTTTGTGTCCCAGTCACAGCCTCTGTGTGTCAGAATCCACCACTTCCCGTCCGCGTGGAAGAAGTGACCTTACGATGTCTTTAACCTACACTCTGGTCGTACATTCTTTGAAAAAGAAAAAAGGTTTCTGGGAGTTTTATTCGCATTTGATCGGCCCTCATTAATTGGTGGTATGTTGAGCTGGTACAAAGAAGGTGGCGAACGAATTGGGCCATGGCCTGAATCCCGCAAATATCTCTTGGGCTCTGTGCCTTGCACTATATACTTGTGGTCTTGATTCTGGCTATCCCGTTCCCTTTTTTCTCAAGCAGACGAAATGGGGGATGCTGACGTTGAGTTTGTGGACTGATTGTTTCCGCGATTTAGCAGCAGCGGATGCACTAGCAGTAAAAGATTAAGATGGAGAAAATCAGCAGATATTCATTATTTAGGAAAGGCAAGCAGAGGAATCGGACCAGCAGCCTGGCAGATACAACAATTCATTGTGGTATATGCGAATCTTGATCATGTGATGAGGCCTCAAAGATGACTAGTGCCTGATAACGACAAAGCATGTCGGGATGAGGCCACGGGCCGGGCGACAACAGAAAAAACATTTTAGCAGTACACACGCTCCTCACCGCCTGTGGTGGAAGTCGGGTGAAACGCCTCTTCATGCTATGTAATATTCGGAACAAAAATGATTAAGAGAACAGTGCCTGCCAGCCAACGAACACTGAATATGGCAGCGTGCAAGTAGTTTGCCCAATGGCAACTCCCGATTGGTCTAAGAGCTCGTCTTCATTGTAGCCTAGCTTCGCTTCTGAGCGAAACCGATAAGCGTAAGAACAGTTCTAGAACAACATTCACCGCGAAAGAGAGAAGGACCAGGAAGAGAACGAGTAAGTTACTTCGAAGGATGTCCTAGCAGCTTGGTGGAGCAGAAGCCCTGAGCATTGGTCGCGTCGTCGCCGCGATCGCCACCGTTGCCGTCGTCGCCATTCTCATCGTCGTTGCTGTCCGGGGCCAATGCGACTACCGCTATGGGCGACACTCACTGTGTCGTCCGCGACAGTGGAACCACGCAGCTTGTCTAGCCCAGAGCAGGGTGTAGGCTCCGAGATGCATCCGATAGCGAGCAGCTTCCTTCCGGCGACGGCGCGAGTGCCCCGAAACTCTCGGGCACCATTGCCACCGCCACGGCCATCCGCCGCTATCCACAGTCATAGCCCGGTGCTGCAGGGTGCTCACTTCTCGTAGAGTAGTAGCAGTATACTCGCGATTCTTCCGCTTATGCAAACGTTATGCTCCTCGCTACTGCCGTCGCTCAGGGGTCTCGACACAATCCCCATATTCCGCTCGCTCCCCGAGTCAGAATGGAAGGATAACACGACGTGGTCGGATAGCTGAAGCGAGGAGATGTCATGTCAGCAGCCTCCGTAGCAGGCAGGCAGGCAGCCAGCGACGTCGCTCAGGCCTCCAGGGAGTAGCTCGCTGTGCAGCTACTAGGCCAGCGAAAGCAGCCTTAGTAACAAAATCTCCCGCGGAACTATAGCACGACATGTTACTCAGCTGCTGGATGACATTGTGAAACGGACGAATTCTGCACACACGCCGAACACTGAGTGAACAGAGGTAAATAGCATGTGTGAAAAACCAAGAACCAGCCAGTGTTACTAAAGCTGAGCATAACGCGTCTCGGTAAGCACCCGTTGCAGTGTACGCCCCTGAACTGAACGAAGGACCCAACTAGCAGCAGCAAAGCTCGTAGCTCGAGGGAGGCTGCACAAGTCGTTCCTGTCTATCAGCGAGATGAGAACGAAAACGAGGAAAAAAGGAGCTGAAGCTGCCGTCGTTGCCGGTGCCGCCGCCGCCGGCAAGAAGCAGCGACGAAACTGCACGAGGAAAAGACGAAGAAGAAGTCTCGTGTTCATTTTTGAGAAAGAAAACCGTTCCTTCTCGTCTTTTCGTCGCCTTCTATTTCATGGCTCTTCTCGGTTCGCCTTTCTGTGAACAACGGCGAGTTCACCGAACGGAACCCGTTTCCCCATTTGCCACTTTTTCCCCACTACCAGAGAGAAAGATCCCTTTAGAAGGGGAAGAACTGTACCGGTTCCATCAGGCGATAGGCGTTCCTTTCTTTTTCTTTCGTTGAAGCCTTCGGAAAACCTTTCGCATCGAAGCTGGCTTGGACGATCCAAAGCCGGGCCTGACGTCAAGGACCACCTCAAGCTCGGCCAGAGCCTTTGGATGGCACCGAGTCGAATATCGACGCCGAGCAGCTGTGTAGCATAGTTTTGCAATGAAAGTATTGTTTTTACCAGCAACGAGGTATTGTTTGCGTGACAGAGACAGCAGCGCTGGCGATCTCTCTCTTGAGCGAAGCTGGAGACATCATTTTGGCGCCAAGTCGAAATGAACCGCTTGTCCAAAGTGCATAAAATTAGTTGAAAGTCAACGTGATATATATTTTTGGATGATTGATTGGCTTGTGTTACTGGTTGGTATCACCAGTCTGAACTGGGTTGACCACTTTTTTTATTTTAAGTGGAAACTTGTGGCGTTCAGTAATTATATAGGCGTATAAAAAATAAATTCCAGATTGTTCTACAGGTTATGTAGATGTATTGTAGAAACGAAAGGAGAATCATGGAAAGGTGAACGGGTAACACAAGTAGTATGTTTTTGTAATATGTGACATGGGTTTCAAGCAGAGGATTCCTAACCGATCTGGACGACTAAAGCACAGAACTAGCAAGAGGAATACATAAGAGGTAATGAAACCGATATGATTTTTCATCACGGTATGTTTCGCCGGATTGAAACAAGTTCTTCATCGCACATAATTTTAGCAAACAGGTCAAAGGAAAGCAAATGAAACACGACAGTGCAGTACCGTAACTTTTTGTTTGACACCATCTACAGGCCGAATCTGTGACATAGGCCATTCAACTCAGCACAAAGCATGTCCTCGAAACTAGCAAGACACTACAGATCTTCGGTACAGATATGCAGTTACGTTTTGATACTCTCGCTAAAACGTCCCTCCTGGCAGCAGATTTCTCAGCTGGCTTCACCTACTTGGTTTGTCTTGGAAAGTACATGTGCGATGGAGTGTCCATGTGGTCTTAACCGTGCCTGCAGGCTAAAGTGTGCGGAGTTTGTTAGGCCGGTGGACTCTTTGACGAAAAAAAAAGGACCCGTCTACGGTATATTGGAAGCCAGCGGCTGCTCGTTGTCGTCGTCTTCGTTTTCCACTTTGAAAATGACGGTAAGAGAAACGGGATAAGTGAACTTATGCCGGGGAGCCAGATAGGAAATCCAGGCCGAGGGGTGCAGGCACTATAGCGATGCAGGAGTCCGTCCAGTCAGCCATTGTAGCAAGAGCGCCACTCACTGTTTAGCTGTTTGACGGCTCTCCAGACACTCCAGCATCCCTTGTCGTCGCACAAAAGGCGCTGCGGCTGTTGTCTCCTCAAAGCAGCCGGTGGATGAGGGGATGGAGTTCCTCGTTCCTCAACAACTGAAGATCTGAGCCAGACAGAGGCAAAACCAGGGAGACGAGCGGGCAGCGCGCGAAGCGAGGCCAGACTAACTCCATGGCCACCATCTAAGAGTCTGCTGTAGCCCCGAGAGTATAGAGGCAGGGGTGTCAGGATACCCCTAACGCAGCCTCTGGAGCGCTGTCGACGTCGCACCCAAACGGCTCAGCTAGGGAGTTTCTCTACAGACAGCGTACGCTGAGCTTGATGCACCACTCTTCTGTGGTGTCCGTGAACCTTCAGTTCAACGACACCGTTAGCGGAAAGGCCGGGGCGCCGGCCGGCGCGGTGATAGAAGCGTCAGCGAAGTGAACACAAGAGAAAAAGCAGGACGACGACCACGCCAAAGGCGCAGCAACCAGGAGAAAACTTTTTTAAATAGGAAAAAGGAGATAAATGAAGAGAGGGCAGGAATAGTTTCGAATCTTACGTGTGTCTGGACGCTCAAACGACTAAGAACGGATTCTGCAAGATATGAACAGACAGGAGAACGAAAGAAGTAGGAGGTGAAAATATCCCTAAAAAAGACCAGGCCCCAACTAGCCCAGCGGGTACGTGGAGAAAAATCAGCCGGTCAAATCCCGAAAGTCTCTGATAGGCGCCCAAGTCGGAGTTGGGTTTACACAGAAATGTAACGCTGTTTGCTCCTGCCGCTGTAAAGTCCGCGTTGGACAAGCTAACTGCGTACTATTATATTATTATAGCTGATGATTATCTTAGTTGCGTCTAGTGAATTGGTAATGACTTTAACTAAACTTAAGCTTTAATTCGTTATGGGTTGTCGGTGTTTCTTACGCTTTCATTGTCACTATCGTAAAGTCGAAACGAACGAGGTTCACTGACTTACCATCCTGAAATGTCTTGGTGTGAACGAAATAGCTGCATGTAAGCTCTCGTATGATATAACGAAGTGATGTCCTTTCTACGGAAGACGATCCTTTGTAGTATATTGAGATGACACTCGTTACCGCTTCTTGGCAATTTGAGCCAATTTCCCGTAGATATAATTATCGGTTTTCTCAATGGACGCAAAGGGAGAGCGAGATGGCCCGTATACCACCGACAAGGAACTTGGATAATATTGGTACATCGTTGATGATGCTGTTGATAATGTCGTATGCGATTGCCGCGGACCACGTCATCCGTTCTCACGGCCTACTCAATCAACGCGATCGAACCTACTCGCCAAGGCGAAATGTCCATCCTGGATCCTGACAGCCCCGGGTTACCACAAACAATTTATTCATTATCCAAAATATACTGTCAGTACGGTTAGTCGGTTATTTAAGTATTATCTATAAAAAAATACATATTCACATGTATTATTTTGTTTTTTTTTTGTGTTTTCTTTTATAAAAAATGAGGTTGCCCATGGTTGAGTGCAATGTTTTTATTCACGCTCTGGTAACGTTACACAACAGTGTTCTAGAATAATATTTTTTTTTTTTTAATTGAAGGCGCACGATTCGTAGTGGCACAAGAATGAATCTATTCGGGGAAAAGTTTGTCTTTTATGCGATCTCTAGATCCAGCAATTTACGTTTTGCTTTACTTCGTAGTTTAGTGCAAACGGTTTTTTGTGTGGCAGGCTGTGAGTCCAATGGTACCAACGGTTTCGCGGTAGGCTAGGGTGTGTTGAAGACACAGTTCCGGGCAATCTGCCGTAGCGAGTGCGGAGCGCTAATTATTTTCAAAAATTCGCAGTAGAATGACGTATTTCACAAAGGCTACGTAGGGCCGGCTTAAGAGGCCGGCTGCGGGCGAAAAGTACAGCAAGGATTCTATCTGAGGAGCTTAATTTCGAGAAAATGCACACCGTCAACAAATGTCTAAGGAGGACCCCCTAAGCTACGGGACCTAAGCTTCTTCTTAACCGCCCCTTTCGAGTACCGGGAAGCATGCACTGTGTATCTATGCACCAGCTTACACATCGCCACTCTCATCGTGTTTTTTTTTGCCGAAAAAACGTTTTGATGTCTGTATTGGTACAATTTCCATATTCATTAGGCCTAGTTCCCTTGTGACCTTCCAAAGCTCACGCAACTCTCAAAAGAAAGAAGCTCCATTTTGCTGATTGGAAACAAATAATGATTCATCTGCGCCAAATCTGGCGGGGATCATTCTGACTGGACGTTCAAGGACTATATAGCTAGCATATAGCGTTAAATTTTAGATACCTGTGTTAACTCAGTAGCGTGTACCGGTATCCACTACTTCGGCAGTGCTAGCTTATCTCTCTCTCTCTCTCTCTACGAAACGTCCTTAGCACACCTTATTACTATATGCTAGTAGAAAAATACTTTCGTAGAATATGTTTTCATTTAGTGTTTGATCTCTGTAGAATTCGAACCGCCTTTTGGACCTCGTTTGCCTGTTACCGTTCACTGCTCTTTTACGTTTTGCGCCATAGCCCATTCGGTAGCATGCTGGTTCATGGAGTAGCTCCTTTCTTGCCACTCCGAAGCCTTACTCGACTTTCTTTCACGCTAAGCGGGTCACTCTGAGCCGCGACGCTCGCATCGGGGCTGATGTTACTGCGAGTAGTGGTATATCGACTAATTCCTGCTTTTCGCACGCTCGAGTTCCTCTTTAATAGAAAAAAAAAACAAATTAAAATCCGCCCCACTGGCGCTCGGCCGGCGACACTTTGCCGTGTTCGCGTACGAATACTGCGCCCGGCCACACATACACCATTCCCTTACGCAGATCGCATATAGGGCCCGTGGCGATGCCTTGCGTATGTATAAAACCGAACGGAACAGAGTATACTGCGTCTGCAGCCACACGCTTCCCCGTTTAGAAATCTGGCTGGTTTTTGTTGTCTGTTCTGCCGCTTGTTCTCGTTGACGAGGATACCTAGACAAGTGAAGACGCGCCAGCAACGCGACAACGGTACTCGGTCGCCTATTTGGGGTAGAGTACATATCGCGCATGAAGGAACAGTGCCTATTGCAGGCACAGGCTCAAGCGCAAAGCGTTTGTGAAAATAGTACTGTGTGTGTCCTTTTCGATCTTCAGTCGGCTTCCTCGTGCGATAAGCAAGCTACGTTCGAAACTGTGTCAGAAAAGTATTCTTACTGCCAGCTCCGACCGTTTTTGTCTGACATTGAATTAATACAGACGACAGCTGCAGCTCCCATCCGACTTGCATTTGACTAACTAAACCATGCGCTAGTCGTTCTCCTACCTCGTAGTGAACTTAGGCAACGCCCAAATGGAAGCAATATAGTGTACTCTCACTTAGAGTGACTCTGAAATATCTGTCTCGGTAGCATAAAGTACGAATCAGATGGAAGGATAAAAAAAATTTCAGCCGATTCAGAAAAGGGTAGGTTTGCTAATCGGAACACAACGAGCGATAAGTGAAAGCGAAAGATAGAATTAGGACTGGTGTCTGTCTACTTTTTAATCTATAGAGAACGCTAGATTTTTTGTTCCTGTGACAATAAATAATCGTTTTCCCCGTCGTTGTTTGCTCCAATTTTGCGACCAAATGATGGACGCCGCCTTGTAGAAGACAGTGGATATCATCTTGAAGAGGTCCTCCAATCACGTTTTGAGTTGTTGTCGATGCCTGTCGAGTAAGGCCGCGGAGGTAACTGGCCAATGAACAGAAAAGGTGATAATCCGTCTGGAAAACAAATATACAAATAGAAAAAGAAGAAAAAAAGGTGAAAATCTGGAAAATATGGACTGTACAATAAAACTTTTCCATTTGAAGTTCAGCAGAACAGCTTTGATGATGCTTTCCGTGTGTCTGTTTACAAGATTAGGAAGCAAACTGATCTGACCCAGTTTGTCGAGTTGTTTTCATTTAAACAGACTCTTTTCCTGGACGCAACTGGACCAAATAAACGTGCTGGTCTGGTTCGCAAGAGGCAATTCTTAGCAAATCAAGTTCTTACAGTCTTGCCGAACGCAAAGCATAATCTTGTTTAGATAGAGTTCTAGCTAGGCCTTAGGCCTTGAATTTTCTCTTGGGGCCACGTTGTTGGCCAAATTCTACTATTTCTTATCATTAGCGACGATTCTGAGCAAAGAGTCAGTCATTATGGCTACGTAACGATCGATACGGGGCAAAGTGTTGAGATACAACATCAAATTATTACTCTTTATTGGATTCAGAGAGTCTATTGGGTACCCTAGCTCCAAATTTTTGTGGAAGGCCAAGGAACATGGGGTAGTTAATGATGGTCTTTTGGTTATGGTGTACCCTTTCGGCCGATTCCCGAATCGTCTTTCTTCCAAAATGCCTTCAGATGTCGTCATTAAACTCAAAGGGTCGGCCAGAGCTGACAATACGCCCTAAGTTCGGTGTCCAACCATCCTCAAACTTGGGAAACCATTCCTGCCATAAATAAGGCAAATGTACCGGGCTACTTCGGCGGCATTTTGGCCTCGACGAAACGCATAATACAGAAGATCGTCAATTGTCAAATAGTTTTGTCCCCTTTGCCATTCGCCTTTAAGCAATTCGTGCTCGTGAACACCGCGCTTACAGCATAAAAGGCGCTCTCAAACGGTCATCAAGGGTAAGTAACGGGTTAGTGATAATAGAAAAATATTTTTTCTTTTTTCAACAGCGTGTTTCACTTCCATTTATTATTCTTCACGCTATCGATGCTAGTGTCTATAGCTTCATGTCTCTTCGCTGAAATGCTATGCTCGAAAGGAAATAGGACAAAACGAATACTATTCTTAGTCCAGCGGAATACGAAAGAAACTTAGGCGGCAGAGCCCATCACATGAAAATAATTAACCATCCTCAAGAGGGTTCAAAGACAACGATGTTATTTGGGCAATTGTTGTTTGCTGAGTGGTAAGTACCTGTGACTCAAAAGACGGGGAGGAGATGCATGCAAATGCCTTCATTCGTCGAAATCATCCCGAGAGACAATTGAAGACCCAAATAAGAGCCTATTTGCATTTCGTGTTTAGGGTTTCTTTGACACTGGACATAGAATAAGTAAAGCTACCTTTAATTCGAAACAAGTTGGATATGCATACTCTATCGGTTAACGCTTTCCACGTAGAATGCTTCATAATGAAGCAAAGTGAATTGATCGCTTAGGACCTCAACAACTCCAGGTTTTATTATTTACAATATCAAAACCCAACAATCATGAAGACAACCTTACAAATCACACGTTTTCATACGCGCTTCATCTTTTTTGACATCCGTTCTCTTTATGTCTTCAGCTTGTCCTGTTCGAAATTCGCGTTCGATAGTTCACATAAGAAAAAAAGTAAACGGCAGATTTATTTTTATTATACAGATACATTGAACTATGTTATGTTTGGTTTTCTCAATACCGTCATTATCCATTTTTTCTAACGAAAAGATTCCACTGCGCCATCGTCGACTTGTTGCCAGTTGGCCTTCTGCTGCTGCCTTGCGTCTTTCAGCCTAAGCAGCAGGACTGTATCGCATTTGAAAGCTCTGCCCCATCTTTGTCGCGGCCCGCCTTTTTGTGATGTAAAGACAAATCTCCTTTTCCTTTAGGTTCCTTTATTCTTGATTATTGCCGTTCACTGAATTCCTGCTACTTTGCGCTAATCTCCTCGCAGTCAATTGTGACTTTTTGCTGATTGCGTCGTGCTGCTCGACGTTCCTTTGTGCCTTCTTTCTTGCTCCAATTTGTCTATCTCCTTCGTTGTTACCCTGTAATCGATACTTGGCGTGCATCATTAAAGTGGTCACGGGTTTATTGGTCGCACCGGTCTTGACGCGGATTTTGAAACTTGCGCCATTTCGTCAGGTATTTCAACACCGCTTGAACCTCTTTCTTCCTTTTCCTCTGTGAGTTCAAATTAAATTCTCTTAATCAAAACATCAAAGAAGAAATTTTGGTGAAGAGACAGAAAACTACCTGAAAACGGCATCCGGGAATCGCTTCCAATCGACTGATTATTATATGAATCATGCTGAACTGCCGCAGACGACTTCAGATTTCCAGATCCATTAGCTTAGACATCTGTAATGAAAATTTCCAATGAAGCAGCAACTCAGCCGGCTGGCTAGTAAATGTGATATGGAAATGTAATAGCAATGTTAATGGCTTTAAAGGAGCAAAGCTTGATAGAAACGTTCTTGTTGGGGTCTGGCTCGATCAGTCTGGATGTCATGTATACAAACCCTACTGTGGGGACTTTCAGCAGGATCGTGCTGCAACCGATCTCGTTCTGCATAAGTTTAGAGTATGGTATAGGAGATTAGCGTGCTACTGTATTCAGCTTATAAAGTCATTGTATTTAAAGATCTTTTTAGAGAGATGTTTTTTTATCTCTTTTCGACTCTTTCCATTAATTTTTTCCCAGATTGGGGCTCTGTCTAAATGAAGCAAAAAAAAAAGATCGAAATGCGGCAAAAATCAGCTAATTGAAAAGCTAGACGCCGGTTAATGGTGCCTATCAGGTTCTTGGAGATTTTATTTGACAAAACCCGCGTATATATTGTATCCAGGTGTTCCTTATAGTCTATCGGTTCTCCTATAAGTCAAATAGAAAAATGCTTGGAAGAAGTCATTAGAACATATATGAAGGCATATGTGTCAGCTTTCACATAAGTTATTCCCCTTGGTTAGTGTCGGTGAAGTCTGTACTCTGACTTCCTTAAAGGCTGCTAGCTATGCTGCTTCGAAATCTGCTCCAGCTATTTCTCGGTCTGGTAACTTCTATAAATGGGGGGCTCGATGGAGGGGCTCCCGTAGCGTATCAGAGATACGCGGAAGCAGTTGCTGCGGCGTAGATGCATACACGGAGATCGAACACGGCCGACTCCCACTTGAGGAGACATTTTAGGACATGTTGGTCGGCTGCCTGACTTGTTGGTTAAGAGCATGGAAAGGGAGAAGTCAGTTGGCCCTCGTCGTGGTGCCATGACTCGGCGGTGTAAGAGGTAGCAGTCTATAGTGAGGGGATGAAAATCGGGCTTCTTGATGCGCAGCCCATATAAGAGCTCCCCTCAGACGTCGGCCTGGCCGCCGACACCGTACCCGCAACGAAAAGGACTCGATGCATCGAGTAGACGTCTGCGAGCTTCGCACGAGGTCTGAGAAGAAGCGGCTTGGAGAGAGAACAGTCCAGTTGGAGGGTCGAAGATTCAACGAAACAATGGGATCCACTGCTCCGTCACCGACGCTGGTGGCGGCAACTCGCTGGAGAGTCCAAATCTATATTTAAACACTACTCCTTGCTCGCCCCGAACCCGATCCTCGCCTCAATTCCCCCTATATCTATCCCGTTATATAAACGAGATGGGAGGTAGCAGGCAGCCTTCTTCGAAGCGACCGCGTCCACATTTATCCTGGTCTCCGTCTGGCTAAGTCTGTGTGTCCCTTAACTTCGCTAGTGGACCCAAGAAACGCTCGAGACAAACACACAGACACGCTCCGGCGACGTAGCTGACCCTCAGTTGTACGCTCGTATGCTGGGTGGATTAGCTAAGGCACTTGTACATGCTGCCGGACAGTTTGGAGTTTCTAGCACAACAGACGCATCGCCGCCTCCGCCTGCAGTTCTGCCTTGAAGCCTTTAAGTGAAATTATGTGTCCTAAGGAGCTCTGCGAGGGAAGGAAGGACGAATAGACCAAACTGTAGTGCCTGCTGTCAGGTTCAATCTGCGTGAAGTTAGGACGCTTGCCGTCGCTAGAGCCGCGTCAGATGCACTGTACGCAAAACCTGGTGGCTGGTAGCTGATGGGATGGGCATCTCTGCGGCGATGGCGGTGGTGGCGAACATTTGGTCAGAGACAAACAACTAGTGCTTGTTTGCCCCCCAGGTCGGTTTAGGAGACTTTCCAAGAAGTATTCCGATTTGGCAGTCAGTCTTGTGCATAGAGCACTAGTGACCTCGCGTCATGGCTAGATAAGGACGCGGAGAGAAAATTGTCCCGTGTGGCATAATATGCCATAGTGGTGTCGTGTGGACGCTGGTTCGATTAGAAGCAAACGTTTGGATAAACAACAAAAGATCGAGCGGAGTCTAAAATAGAAATCGCATTTGTTAACTCCATGGGGATATACAATGATATTGGCTAATTGAGGCGAACAGGATTCAAATGGTACGCCACTGATTAAACGCTAACTAGAAAATAACGGGTATTTTGAGCTTGTTTTATCAATTAATTTGATGAAAATCAATTAAGATTGATCATTGATTTAGACAATCTCTTAATCGAATAAGGATGCAGAAGCTCAATCAAACCGTCGGCTAATTTTTTTGTTTCTCGTACAGTTAAGCTACCTGCGTTTATTTACCTAATGACTTTTGGTCAAGAAGATTGAAGACTAAGATTGTTCTCTATAGAGCAGTATTCTATTATGATATGCATGAAGAATACGTTGGTAACCGTTTGCAGGCAATATTCAATATTCACATCTTTATCGGTCACTGTTTTTAGCCAACTCTGAAGCATGGAGAAATCATCCTCCATATCGTAAAAAAATCTTCTTTATTTCCTATGGGATACAGGCATGAAAAGCTTAAGCGCTGATTAGCATTGCTCGTATTCGTCTAGCAGATAGATGGGTGACATCTGTTGAATTAGTCACCGTGAGCGTTTTGGCTTTCGGCTGAGAGAGTTTCGAGCTAAGGGGCATCGGCAACACGACAAGAGAACCACTAACGTTGACTGCTATGCAAATGGTGGCCTACGCATATGCCCTCCTATGCGGCGAGTCTGGTAACCGATCCTGAAAGAGAAGAAAAAAGCGTGTGGACAAGCGAACTATTGAAAAAAACCCTGGTAGGAATTGAAACAACTAGGCCAGCCAGTTAGCCAGCCACAATGGCCTAAACCCTGTAATGGGCATTGGAGAACAGGGGAAGGCGTTGGCGCTGGAGGGTATTTGATTTCTTCTTATCCGTCGTCCGTAGTCGTGCTGGTATAACTTCAACTCTGCTACCATAGCAGTGCTACTATTATTATAATGCATATGTAGCCAGTGATTCTCATAGCAGCAATGAGCCACGTGTGTTGACGCAATCCCTCGTTCTAGTACTCGTAGACAGTAAAGAACCCTGCATATCTTTGCTTCCATCTCGATCCCCTTCTCTCTCATCCTCGCTCTTTATAGAGGAACTAGCAGCGCATTTGATCCTTCTCTAATTGAATAATATTTACATCTCATTTAAAGCCACTAGAAGCTGCACGCAGAGCGGCAGCCCCGTACGATGCGTTGCCTTGTTCTGGGCCTAACATCCTTAGATATCGCATTGTCACAGGGATAATGTAGGACGCTCCAGGCTACTAAACCCTTTTTTCTGCCACTTTGTCTCAAACTGCTATCCTCCCTCCCGCCCGCGCGCGCCGCACCTAATTTCCCTGACTACCTTCAGAATCCACCAGCAACAGCACGCGTAGTGCGGCTCCATTGAAGCTGCTCTTCTCGTTCTGAATGCCACTTTACCGTCTTTTTCACTACGTTACCACCGTGGATGAATCCTACTACCAATTTACGTTGTTCTGTTTTTGAAGGTTCAGTCTCTCCGTTCGCCCCTCGGATAGCACCGACTTTAGGTTCCGTCTCGTACTCATGCGGCCGCAAGAAAAACGTAATTCCCCAATTGCTCGTGCCCTGCGAACATCCCTTAATTTGTGCCTACTTCGAGACGAAAAAGAGACTAAGGAGCAAAAGTTGCTAGCTCAACCAGCCGCTCGTTAAGAAGTCAAAATGTGTAAATTTGCATGAATTTGCCTGCCTTCTTGTCTGTCTGCTACCAGTTTGCCTGCTGCTGGCTGTGTGCTTGATTCGGTTGAGTCGGATCGGTTGATTTCCTCTGCAGATCGACAGCACGCTGTATATTGTCGACTTCGTACTAGAAAAAAACACAGAGAGACAGAAGGCGGTATGGGGGGGAGGGGGCGTGGCGGGTAGAGGGGAGTCGACACAGCTGAGCAGTCTGGGGGGCTGGCTCAAATCTTATCTGGCTCTGTTTCTGATGAGACTAAAGTCGCTCATTGCAGTTTCGCTTCCCCCTAGACTTTTTCTGATTTTGCTCTTCTTGTCAGCTGCCTGTTCCGGAGCCAACTGCAGAATTAAGCAGTTCGCTTGGAATTCGAGCGAGTCAATGATGGCCGCGGCTACTGCCAATGCCTTCGCCGCGCACTGCGGTTCAGATGCAAAAGTCGAAGCTGCTTAGCGTCGCCGTCTAGCGTCCCTGCGACCACGGGTAACTGTTTGACCCGCTTAAAATGCTCTTTCTATGTCTCCTTGTCCCTCTCTTTTTCTTGCTCTCGCCGTCTGACGGGGGAGCAGATCACGAACTGGGGGCCAATGTTCACACTGAGGAACGCGCGGGGGTCCATGCAGTGGAGTCCAGCCACTGCTGCATTTAATGATGTTGACCAAAGCGATTTGATCCATTATTTCGAATCCGCTCCAGAAAGAAGAAGCGAGAACGGAGAAAGTAAAAGCAAGCGTACATATAATGTTCGCGCAAGCCTGCCCCGGATGCGAACATTTGGTGAGGGCAAAACCCACGAGGTCGCAATCGTCTAAAACAGAACTACAGAAGGGCTACGATGCTATTCTAATAATATATCATCGTTCGTTTGGCCACTCCTGCATCTGTCTAAACATAATAATATAGAACCGCGAGTATAATCCGGGCACTGGATGAGGTGCAGTGAATCTTTACTTTGTAAATTCGAACTGTAGCAAAATGGCAGTCTCAGAATCCTATCCTTTGCTCATCCTCAAGAGGTATTGTCGTAGGGTGCGAGTAATTTTTACGGGAGCGGCAGAACTCCATCTCAATTTTTAATAATTGTGAGGATAACACATCATCACACAATCACAATAATTAGTGCGGAAAAGATTCTAATTATGAAGTACTAGTTAATCAAGTCACGCAGTACCCATACGTCACGAATTAAACTTGTAATTATGTGTACTTCAATAGGCGTGGGCGTAAGGTTAGCTTTAGTAAACTGCACATCATACTACAGTTTAGGAAATAGTTTTTCATGTATTGTTTGTCTGTGACACTTTGGATTATCTTGCCACATGCGCAATTTGTGAAGCGGACGCTGGCGCCCAAACTGATCGATGTATTTTTTGTTTCCCTGTTTACAGAACCACTGACTGGTGAGAACGGGATGCCGCGACGGCTCCGCACCGCCTACACCAACACTCAACTGCTTGAGCTGGAGAAGGAGTTCCACTTCAACAAGTATCTGTGCCGGCCGCGGCGGATTGAGATCGCCGCAGCTCTCGACCTCACCGAACGGCAGGTTAAAGTGTGGTTCCAGAATCGGCGAATGCGTCATAAGCGGCAAACAATGGTATCGAAGAGCGAGGGTCAAGGTGGCACCGATAAAGAGTCAAACGCGTCGGAAAACGATGACGACAGCAGTGCTACGGTCACTGGCGTCATGGGGTTGAGTATGGGCGTAGCCGTCGGGGTTGGAAGTCTTAAAGGAAAAGGAATGTGCGGGATGCCTGGCAACGATTGCAGCCCACAGCCCGGTGTTGGTGTAAAGGATTGTTGTACGCCAATCCAGGCGTTACCGCCGACCTCGAATGCGCCCAGTGGGCCGCCGGCCGGCCCTAACGGTCTGGTCGCAGGCGTTGGGCCGAGCCCAAGTGGGCCTCAACTTCTCTCACGTAACACATGCTCACCAAGCGGTAGTGATCACGGATCGATATCGTCAGACGATCCGAAACCGCATCTACACGCCGCACTCACCGGAGCATCCGCGACACCATCACCAGGTTCAGCAAGAGGTGTGTAAGCGTAAGGCATAATAAGATGACTATGATAAAAACAACATTATTTTAAATTTAATACAAAATTGAACAATCTTTCAAATGGCATGGGTGACGAGGTCCTTTTGCTTGAGAGTATAAGTGGGTATATAAGCATTAGCTAATTTTTGATGTGGACAAACATTCTTTATTTTCTATTATTTAACCAATATCCCCTTTTATACCGTATTCCTTGTGACGCTGCATGGTATGGAGGAAAAGCTTTTACTTCAGATGAATCAGATTAATTTAGTTCTGTTGTCTCCTCCGTATTTGCAGGTGACAAAACGCCGACACCAACCGGAACACCTATTTTACTTGATCGGGCAATCAAGCCTGATCCATCGCTGGCGTACCCTGGAGGTCAACAAACCACACCGTCACCCCCTGGAGCTGGTCAACGAGGTCCGTTTCCTCAGATGGGCTCTCCCATGCACTCCAGTCCTACACCGCTGTATCAGCAGAAGGCCCAGCAACAACAACAACAAACGGCCCAGCAACAGTGTCAACAGTCACAACAACAGCAGCAGCAGCAGCAGCAGCAACAACAATACTACGGAACGCGTCCTTCGGGAGGCACAGCGTGCTACCCTAGCGTCACGTACAAGTCAAACCATATGTTCTACCACCACGCCGCTGCACCCCAGTCGAACTCACCTAACTGCGGATCACAGTACCCCGCAGCAGCAGGCGGACAGGCCAGCCCGAATATGGTTAGCGCACGAATGCCTCAGTACTTTGACGGGTATGGGGATCAACGCTTTGATTACCAGGGGGGTTACTCAGGACCAGGTAACCAATACACGCAAGGATACACGAGCTATGGCTCTGACGACCTGTCCGGGGATCAGCAGTACTACGATCGACACGATTACTCGTCGCTCGTACACAAACAACAACAACAACAACAACAACAGCAAAGTCAGTACCCATGTTACGAATCACAGTATCATTCGAGTGGCGATACAGCCAGTCAGCACTTCAACGGCTTTTCTGATGGTCATCAACATGGTGGTGGAGTTGGCGGAGGAAGCCAACAGCAGAACGGAACTAGAGATGGAGATATGAACTTTAATATGTATTATAATAACGGGAGCACCGGCTCGATGAGCGCGTGCAGTACTCCGGGTACCCCACAGAGCCAATGCTATCAAGAAGGCTTGGCTAACGAGTGGTCGAATGGCGCCGGTCAAGGACAGTTTGGAAGTGCTGAATATTACCAACTTGGCTAGATTGTCACTTACCTCAACGCGGCTGAAGTTAACCGCTTCGACTGGTTTGCTTGCTTTTCAACACTTGGCTGACAGCTCACATAGTGCTGGATCGAACGGAAAAAAAGGACAGCAGAGAGATCGTAACCGCTAAAAGTCCGTCTTACGTCAAATGTTCTATCTTCAGATTGCTTGCCGAAGTATGCATTACTTGCCCATGTGATGGGTCGCGCAACAAATGTGGATCGCTCTAAGGAACCAAAAAGAACTATGGAAAGCATTGACATGTGTAGCTAACGGCGCCGCATCGTCCTACGATCTGCGTTGAAAACAATAGGAGAAAAAATGACAAAAGGCGTTGAGTGGACAGGAGGAGATCCTGTAAATGAACCAACTCTGTAAGTCCAAATCCATGTAGTGACATGTGGCCTTCGGCCGGCCGGGCACCTAGCTGTGTCCCCGCCAAAAAGAAATCTACATCCGCTCTATAATATAATTGTTGACATTCTGTGAATATTCAGATCCTTATTACTATTATTATTATTGCGATATTATTGACATGTGTCTGGTACAGAGGTGTAGGTCATCTGGTGAAGAATGTCGTCAAGCCAATTAGCGTCTTCTTTTTGTTTACTGAATGTCGCTTCTACCCGTTCCACAACTTCTACCCAGTCCGTCATCAATTACTGTGTTTAGTCGCTGTATATAACGTGGCCGACGTGAGAGATGACGCAAAACGAAAATAGAGAACGACAACGAAATCCGTAGGCGTATAATGTACTCCTGCTATTATTTTATTGCTATTATTATATGCGTACATAACAAGTAGTCGTTTATCTTGATTCCAGTGGTCGAGTCTGTGTGCGATGGTGTGCGGACGTGTGTACAACGACGTATGCACGCTTATCTATATAAATAAGATATACATAAATATAAATATCATATACATAATACAAACATATATATATATATATATATATAAATGCGATTTTAATTAATTAAAGGACTGATGAATAATATAATTGGTTGCATCTTATTAGTCGGTGATGATACATTAAAATGGGAGCGTGCTTGAGACGCGCCAATTCCTTGTTACTTTGGTTGGCCGTGTCCTACTGTCGACCCGACGATAGGGTCTATGAGCGAGCGCGCGCGCGCGTGCGTGCGTGCGTGTGTCTGTGTGTGTGTGTGTGTGTGTGTGTGTGTGTGTGTGTGTGTGTGTGTGTGTGTGTGTGTGTGTGTGTGTGTGTGTGTGTGTGTGTGTGTGTGTGTGTGTGTGTGTGTGTGTGTGTGTGTGTAGGAAGAGACTGGATGCGAAGATGTGAAAAAAAAAAACAATTGCAACATATATGAGGTATTTTCGTCGTGAATATTGTCGCGGTTTAGTAATGGGCGATGGACTGGGTAAAAGGCCACAAACAGTTTTGCCCTTGGCTATTGTCAAGCCTCCCTCCACCGATCGTGACCACCGTCAGCGAATTCCCCGCCTCTAGGAACTATCGAATCGAAACGAGCGCGATATCGCGAACACATGACCGTTCTCGGCGGTGAGGGACCCTTCTGACCATCTCTGTAACCAGCAAAAGCAGCATTACGAAAATGAGCTGATGATAAAGTACTGAAAAAACTAATGGTGCATTTAGTTTACAATAACAACTATATACACTAGATCTAAGTATTATTACGTTAAAACAATCACTATCATACCGGCAACAACGGGGAACGGCCACTAAAGCAAATCGCCGCTGTCGAAAGGCAAACAGTTCATCGATGTTGTCTACTTGATGCTGAATGATGTAATAACCTTACGGAAGGTATGATGACAGAATATAGTAAATAATAATAATAATAATTTATTATGATTATTATTACTGTATAACTTTATGGCTATCGTGAGTATAATGCATACATTGGTGCACGCAAGGCGTCAATTGGAAAAAAAACATGTTATGAGAAAGTGAATGAAAAAATGCAAAAAAGACTCCGACTAAATAGAGTAAAGGTTGAAAGCAAACGGGACGAAACTAGAAGTAACAAAATAGGCATGAGCGAGAACATCGTGGGTACTAAAAATGAGTAAAGTTACGAATTAATCTCTCGAATATTAATAGAAACGACACTATTCAATATAAATAAGATGATGTTTTTGAACATTCCGCGTGGCGGCAAATCAAACCTTTCCTGTCAGAAGCAGATGATAACATAGCGCGCGCCAAATTTAAAAGAAAAAAGGTGACGTCACAAATTCGAAAACAGTCCCATAATCAATGCAACGGTTCATCGAAAAATCGGAGGCGCTCTATGTCCACCGCTGTTGGCACAACAACCCTTCTCTGTAACATGTAAATATGTCCTAGTAATTATTATTGCTATAGTGGTGAAGCTGACAATAATAACTATTATTAATGATGATTCATTATTATGCATGAATTGACTATTATGTCTAATGACTGTCAGATAAGACAGGCTTGGGTTAGTCGGTTGCACTCGTATCGGACTGTATTGGTCCCGGCATACAATTTTCCGGTCGCTAAATAATAAAAGTAATGAGATAATAGAAATCCGATAGTGATGCTGAACCTACTAAGGAGATACACCCTCTCGTGTGAATAACGTGTGGGTCTCTGTTTGTGCGTATGCGTGAAATATGCGACAACAGCAGGTGATAATAAAAAGAATTATAAATACCACTACTTGACATATTACTTGAGGAGAGCGCGTCTTCAAATATAACAAAAGTTGGTCTTCAAATCATTCGAGTTACGAGCCGCTGGAGCCGTTAGCAGAACGTGACAGAATCGCAAAGCAACAGACAACCTACATAAAATACAGAATACGTACAGATGTAAAGACGTCAACAGCCGACGACAAAGACATAACTAATACCACAAATACACGGACGACAGACAGTGGAAATATATACATGGATGGCGATGGGAAGTGTTGGCGACACGCAACGACATGGAACATAATTACGCTGATTGATAACGGCGATCGAAAACAATTGGAGATATTGAATAGGCTGTATGAGCGATAGCAATATAAAACGGGAGCCAGAGAGGAAAAAGTAATTGAAACATGATGTACCCGCGAAAAGGTAAAAAAACAGGAGTTAAATACAATAAATAAATAAATAAATAAATAAAATGGGCTACCGATGCTCTAACAAGAAGTCCAATAGAGTTTCATTATTTCAGCCTCGATTGTGTTTTTAGAACCTGCCTCCAATCGGTTTCCCCTTATTCCTCAAGTTAACCATTTTGTTGTTGTTGTTGTTGCTATTTCCACCGTTTGGTTACAGACGGCCGTTGTTGTGCTTAGGGCCGGTATTGTTGTGCTGTTGTTGTTGTTGCTCGTGTAGTTCCAGCAGCTGTTCCTGTTGCTACTATTACTGTTATGGGGGATAAAGCGTGAGTCTGTTTGCGAGTGGTTTTCACTGGCGTGGCTAGTAACAGCACCACCGGAATTGAGGTGGTTGATGGCTACGAAACACTCACTGGTCGAGTAGGCGCAATACGGGGTTGGAGCAGGCGGCCTGGCGGACCCCCTTACTTACCACTATAATGCCTTTGCGCAGCCGCATGATTCTTAAGGGACAAATGAACAGACATATAAACAGATCGACTACCACAGCAACGGCAGTAGCGGCGTCACAGAGAGACACGAGCTGACTGAGATGGGCGGGGGGGTCATGGGCCATTAACCAAGACTGAAGGATATGTAAGAGTCTCTTGGCTGAAGGGATCTTTGAGTTGTTTGTGAAAGTATGTCCCGAAGGAAGGGGTGGTAGCGGGTTAAACGGAAAATAGGCTAGACAACGAACGAAGGATTCGCTGCAGTACTAGTGTAATGCAGTAAGCAAGACAACGATACAAGAAGGCTGTAAGAAGTAGGGCTCTACTGGCGGATGTTTATTTATATAGAAGTGGGCGTCACTATGCGACGTAACGTTGCCGACCAACGTGTAATGGCAAGTGGAAATCGGTTAAGGTTAACGGTGAACCGAATAAATGTTAAGTTTAATTAGTACTAGACCGAGCATGAATTATAATGATACGATTGATGGAAGAGTGCGAGCGGTTGAAGAAGGCCAATGCTGCATCGTCTTCCAAGATCCTCTTGCAGATTTAGGAATATAAGTTTATATAGGCACATATCAGCGTATGGCGTCACAATAATTTTTGTGTTCAGTTTAAGAAATCTGTTATAGAGGTCACCTTAAAATAGGTATATGAGGCTTGCGGCGTGGTCAGCAGGTAAGTGGAAGCAGCCAGCCGATCTACTGTTATACAAAGTCGAATTAAGCGAAAGCCTATCGTTTTTCTGCTACTGGATGACCTGCTAATTAACGAAGGGTACACGTTTATTAACGCCATCCATTTTACGACTCGTAGTTACACTTTATGAAATCAACTGCTTAATATTCAAATTGGGTCAATAAGGGAACTTAACGTTGTTAAGTAGTTGTGTTGATAATGCGTTGTGTTTGTCAATTTATTTGCATGATCCTGCAATATGGCAGGTTCGTATAAATTGGGCCTGTTGCCATTTAGCTGCGCAAGATGCCCAGGAGCGAAAAGTACTTTGCTAGCTCAATATCCAACTCTCTCGATCTGTATATTACTACATGAACGAGGCAAGTCTTTCTACGATGTTAGCTTTGGTTCCGTTTGCGTAAGCTAGCATTTTAATTAGTATCAACGACTATTACAAGGTAGGCCGTAGCAGCTACTAGAAGGAGTAAAATCTGTTTCTTCTTATAACCATTCTCGAAAGCTATTTCCTGATAACAGAATGTGAACAAACATGTAAAGCGCTTCTTCCTGTCTCAGTATTATGTATTCAAAAACGCTCTAAATTTTACATTGTCCTTGTAAAAAAGAGGGGCCTTATCGATCCTGTATTTTGTGCAGTTACAATTAGCCGTAGATTGATAGACAAACAAATGTACTATCATATGTACCACATACCTATAAGATTAGAGTGGGAAGAGCCGAACTCGTTCATAGGGCTCCATCCAGCCAATTCGAAACTCACGCTCACTAGAAAAACAGCCGTAGTTGTGGCAGTAGCGGCAGCAGCAGCAGTAGAAAAAGCGCGCTTTTGATCCCTTTAAGAGCAGAGCGTTAAACAATCATATTTGGCCAGGGCGCTGCTTGAAGTGACAGCTCAAAGACTCGGCATATATTTGAATAGGATACAAACCGACGAATTGGCTAACAAGAACGCCGTGGCATGCAAGTATACACATGCATGTATCTGTAGTACCGTTTCCATGAGATGACTGGTAGCTCGCACTGTTTCTTCTCTACGACGCCAGTGGGGTCGTCCGAAGTTTCTAGCAGAGAGCCGGCTTTTTGCCGCCTCTGTACGAAGGCGACCAAGGAGGAAAGGGAGGAGGACGAGGCACGAGGTCAGCAAAAGGTTTTTTAGTGTATCGTCCCGACAGTGGCCGCTTCATGTCGGGCCGAACTATTCGCTACTCGTTCACTCGTCGTCCTAGAACCCCAACCGTCTGAGAGAACTGCCTCGTCGAACAGTCGCAAGCATTACAGGCTCACTGTCATTTGGTGTCTTTCTCCATCTACCTCCTGTGAGCCTTCTCAGTCCGTCCTAGCGTCGAAGCCGCCATTTCTCCTTGTCGCTGGCTATCAGTCGTCGTTTTCGCCATCGTGTTGGGACCGGCGTCAAAGCAAACGGTGAGAAGAGACGCAGCCGGAGGACGATGAGCAGTCCCGTGCATGTAAGTCGCAGAGTCACTGGACAGAGGTGGCCTGGAATGGCCAGACCGATACAGAGCGAAGAGCTGAGGCAGGATGAAAAGGAAGGCAGAAAGGAGCTCTGAGAAAAAAAGATACTCTGGCATGAATGTATGTATGTGTGTGTGTGTGTGTGTGTGCGTGTGTGTGTGTGTGTGTGTGTATGTAAGCATTATAAAGAGAACAGGCTCAGGGAGACAACGATTCTTCTTCTTCTCCTCTGTCTTCCTGCTCCTCTCTGTTCTCCTTGAGTCGCGTCATTGCGCAGATGGCCGGCCATCTTACGGGAACCAGCCGATAGCGTAAGATGGGATAGCTGAGGACGATTTTACGCTATCCTATGTAGGAGGGATATGGGAGCTATGCCTGCGATGGGGACCCAGGGACTCTGGGACCACGGCTACGCAAAAGAAGAAGGCGACAAGAGCTGGCAGCTGGCTAGCTAACTGGCCGCACTGAGACAGAAGGTGAATCCTGTGCGCACGGCGCTCCGGTACACATGAACGGGTAGCTGGCACGGGACCCTAGAACAGTTAACTTGCTCGATACACACACACGAACAAATATACAGTAATCGACACAAGTGGAGCAAAAAGGGACAGAGCAGCTGACGCTACACAGTGTCACGTAACCCAACACAGCCGTGTCGCTGGGCAAATCCGGGCCAGTTCCCATTTGTTCGTCGCGCATTTTCCTCGTCGCTATTCCGCTGCTCAAATGCCCCCTTTTCCCTTCTCTCTCTAGTTTTTTCGTCTCTCTCTGTCTTCCAGTCGTAGACGGTATCTCGCCGCCGCAGAAGAGCGCCTCACCTTTAAAATGCAGCAGTTAACAACATGCTGCAGCTTCAGCTACTACGCCAGTGCTGTTCTCGAAACGTAAGGTGGACAGACATCACACCGAAGATGGTGACTGGAGATTTTTAGAGATGGTACTACTGCCTCTGTAACCAGGCGAAAAGATTCGCGCCGGCAATGTCTGTGTGCGGAGTTCAGCGAGTATAGGGGAAACAGGATGGGACCGTTGTTTGCAAAGCCTGCTCCTGCTGCTGTTGCTGCTAGTGCGGTATTGGCACTAGTAGTGCTAAAAGTACTTGTGCTAACCTTCGTTCTGGCCGTCACTCCCTCTGTGCGTCGCTGCGGATGGATATGGTAAAGCGTGGGGGCTGAAAAATGCGAATGGGCAGCATCACAACTAACGACACCGGCTGATGGAGGAACTCGAGGGGATGTGGGAAGAAGAAGAGGGACAAGTACTAAACGGACTCGGAGGCCCGGTGACCGTCGGCTACTTGTGAACTCCTGCTTTCGCTGTGTACTCCTGCTACTTTACCACCATCGCCACACACCATGTCCAATGCTGTTGGCGTCACTACTACAGGGACTCGAACCGCCGCTTTCAGCCCCTGTTACTACCTCTTACCGCTGTATATATCTGAGACATGTCGTTGTATCTGTCCTTCTGCCAAATGGTTTGAGCAAAGTGCAGCAGTTCGGAGTGATCTGAAATAGTCTTAGCTTAGTATAGCGAGGAACAGGGAGAGAGATCCCCGCGCCACACAAATCACACTCGTCGTTGTGCTAACTTTCTGATTAGTCGCTGGTGCGTCTGTTTGCCATTTCTCCCTGACTAACCGACCGATTGCGACTATACACTCGCGCCATCGTTGAAGCGTTGTCGGTACTCTGTTCTGTCGATCTACTGTACAGCAGTGTTGGACCGGTTGCAGATGGTGACCATTGAAGTCCAATGTAAATGAACAATGAAGGTAACGACGGGAAGGAAAAGGGACGAAAGCATTCAATTATTCGTTTTTTCGTATATGGCACTAAGTGGCTTTAAAAATTGGCGCTAGACACACAATGGGAAGCAGTTAAAAATAGGTGTGAAGAGTTTCAGAGACGTTGTGGCAGTTAGTATCGGCATTTGTGACTAGTTACCAATATCATCTTCGTTTCTAATGGGTTTGTAATGGATGATGTATTCGACCGGCTGGTGTAAGACACTCTCTAATCATACGGTCTAGAATTGCAAAATCGGTAACAATTCAGTAGGTTCCCATACAAGAAACGGCAATCATTGTCTTATATTATACATACCACTTACCACGGGATAATTTAAGGTAGACCTGTTTTATATAAGACGCTAGCTACAGCCTCCCCACCTATTCGAAGATCCTGACACGACGGCCAAAAAACGGTGAGAGGATAAAATCCAATTGTATGACTTTTACAGAAGATGTTTGATGTGTGTCTATTTTAAAGAATAAAATATGACGTACTCATACTGTGACAGGAAAACGTCTTGACCTACCCCGTTTTTCGTATTTATTTAGCCGACACCGCTAAATGTGTTGAAATCTTAGAAATGGTGCAGCGTGATGTTTCTGACATGGCATGATATGCGCTTCAGAATTACTAAACGTTTGATGATAAGGATTGCCAGAAGCAAATGCTATGCTCTTAGCAAAAATCATTTGCTTCAAATACTTCCGCGTGAAAAATTACACTAACTGTCGACAAAAACTTAGTTTAAGTTAACGTTTATTACGAGATTAGCTTAGTTACATGTGAATATAGCGTTGTATCTTGGAACTTGCGCTTTTGGATAATAAAAAAATGCGGACATACGTAAAGTTTCGACGCTGGTAAGTATGCGTGTTTCTTTATTGTATAAGGCATTAACTTGTAACTAATACTATTCTACTCAATATCGATAGTTACTTCCATAAGTAGAATGTTTCGCTGATTAGAGAAGTTGTTGAAAAGAGAGAAATACGACAACTACGCATTACAAGACGAATTATATTTCGAACGATCCTAGAGTTTTTTTACGTGTGATTATAAAAATTCTATTTTATGGGTCTAAAAAAACACTTGATAAATATTCACAATTTGTTTAGTAGTACTTTGAAGCAAGCTTTCTTTTGTATAAAGGAACTATCCCTTGATACCTGCCGATCTCAATTCAAACGAGTTTGTTACCTTCGTTTCTAACTAGTCAACATAGCTTTCACTCCATTTGCCGGGACTAAAAAAAGGGGGCCGCTGTTTAACTTCCATGGTACTGTGTGTATATAAGTTTTGTTATCGCGTACTAACTCAACTAAAACTGATCATCAAAAAGTAAGTGTCTATGGTACTAATCGTTCCCATACGATCTTCAGTTTCTTACCACTTTCATTCTGTCATGTTATTAGTAATAAAGATAGTCTGCTTTAGATAACAATAAAGTAGCGTCACTTCACATATTTTGATATACGCATGCGTGTCTTCACCGTACAGTCCATTCCTTATCCTGCTAAATGGAGGAGCTTAATTCGATCGACACTTACGGCATTCAACACTCACGAATCTCGAGTCATTTGATGTGATTGGCAGAAGGTCCTTAGGCACAAGAACGCCCAGCAGTACGGCAAACAGCCGTGATAAGTGCCCACTATGACTTCTGTTTTATACTTGCAGATTTGCTCAAACAAGACAAGCCGAACATTTCTCTCTCTTTTTCCCTCCACGTACCCTTTTCTACTTCATAGCCCCCGTATTTCGTATGGGGATCTACGATGCAATGTCTTTAGTGGGTGGGCTTTCACGAGCCATGCTAATGACAAGCATGGCTTGGCAAAAGTGGACATCAAGTAACCCAGTAACAGTGGTAATGGCAAAAACAGCAACAACAACAGGTCATAAACGATTCAGAACCCGCAACGCGGATAGTGCAGCATCTTAGTGTTCTGCTACTTTTCCCTCCTGCCCATGTTGCTAGTCTAGCCTGTCGCAATCGACACTTCTGCAATATAAAACGGACCTAGTCGTCTCGATAGCTAGCAGAAAGTGATGGCTGGCCTTCGGTAAGTCCGTTTAGTCCCGAAAAGGCTCTAACGGTATTTGTGGGAAGCGAGCGGCTGTGTAGATGCCTGCTACGAGGACATGCCACCTAAGCGAATGGTGAGAAATACAGGCGAGTTGATGCAACCATCAGCGTATGTGTCCTATGGTCGCGGTTGCGCCTAGAGATCAAGACGCTGACGAGTGCTCAGAAGGGGGTGCGAAGAAGGCCTGGCAACGGAAGCGAAAAGAAATAGACGCGTTAGAGAAAGAAAATAAGAGGATAGATACAGAAAAGGAGAGAAATGGACAAAGAGAAGGGGCTAAAGAAAAACAGCAAGAAAGTGCATCAGCTCATCAGATGCGCAAGACAGGCACTAGACATATAGAAGATCTGTAGTAGCGTGCTGTTAAGCTCGCACCGTCCTCAATGGCAGAAGTGGAAAGGATGTTACTGGACGACAGGACAGGGATGCCTGCGTTCCTCGAAGCACCTCTCATTCGCTAATGCGTCCCTGTTTACGGTAGGTAATTGTTGAGGTCAACGTAATTACGCTACGGAGTTAAGCTGAGACAAGGTAATTTATCCTGATACGAAATCTTTTAGGCCTGTTTCGTCTCCTGCTATAGCAGCGATTTCGTGAACCTTTCGTAGGGCCATGCCTGAGAATTTGCGCCTGAGGGATCTCAGCCGAACAGCGTAGAAGACTTTGAAGCTTTGAATCATGATTGGATGCATATACTCAATATATGCTTGTTAAGATACGCGTAAATGGTAAATGGATAGCAAATGGCATTAGCGATGCCCACCTTACCAAATACAACGTCGTACTAAATATACTGTTCACTAGAAAATATCGTTTGGAATCTCGTCATGATTCTATATAAACCAGTTAGTACAATGTAATTAATTAAAAGGTACCATAGACTTGATTCCTTATAAGCGCATATTACGCAGTTGTATTATGTAATGTTAAACTGCACGGTTCCATCTATACTCGATAAATGGTTACTGCATTTACTTTTGAGAGAGCATATATTGATTTCTTCTTGTATTTTTTTCCTCCTGATCTGTCTACCGAGTTCGTATACGACAAAGAAGAAGGGAGAAGGTTACGAGTAAAGATGGTGAAAGCCACAGAGGGAGGTTACCAAGGGGGAGGCCGTCCGTTTAGTCCCACTGTGCTGCTTCTGCTGCTCTGTGGCGATGACGATGAAAATCGGTGGCAGAACCATTAGCCGCCAATCAACACTTGCTTACTGCCTCCTTCTCTAGGCTTCCGTGGCAAGTCACATCGTTTTCACCTCGTGAATGACAAGCTGATGAAGGACCTAGCAGCTTCCCCGAGGTCTTGCATTTACTTCAGGTCTGGTTGGGAGGCACGAGATTTAATGGTGGGCCTCCTTGGTACCAGAGCGCAGAAAATAGCGCAGCTACCGTCTGACGGACTCGTCTTATTTTATTTGGTAATGCTCTTCCTTTTTTCATCTAAGTTTAGCAACCACGAGCCTTGTTGCTGCTGCCGCTGCTATCGTTTTGCATTGCGGCCTCCTGCCGAATGACTGGCAATGGAGGCAACAGCAGACGTCGCTACACTGGCATGTTGGCCCCCGATTCCATCAGGCCACTGATGAGAAAGGTGACAGAAACGGCGGCCACACCGGCAGACATCAAGGTGGCAGACTTAGTTAAGCCATCGTAACACGAGCAGGTAGAGGAGCCAGTGAGGACGCACAATACGGAACCAGCGACACGAAGAAAGAGAAATGGTACAGCAACAGGAACGTACAAGTTCCTTCTAACTGTAACGGCAATCTTATGCTAATACTGGGGGCCGTAGCGCTGCGATTTGTGGCTTGAGTGCGTGTCTCTATGTATGTGTGTGATTTGAATGCAGGCAGCATTGCCTTGTCGCTCTTTCACTCCTACTTCTTTGTATTTGCCTTCTTCGTTACCCTTTTTCATTGCTTTATCCCCCCGCCCTCCCTCGAAACGTTTACTTTCTGTAGATACTCTAGCGTCCCACCATACTTCTGCTGCCTGGACTACATAAGTTATGCTCTATTTCATCGTCGGGAGCGGTTCACTCGACTCGTCCACCCCTTGTTTGTTCCCTGTCCGTACCCTCGTCCACGCACAGGACAGCAGAACACAGCAATAACAACGACGACAACAACAACTGCTACTACATAAAGCTCTACGCCCAGTCCCACATAGTGTTAGCGGTATGCAGTCATACACGTCGTACAGCATTATGGCCTACTGATAGGGATCCCACTATGTGTAGGTACGGTCGTGGATGCTGCAACCTTGCTGCTTTTCCCCTACACTGACTTCTTGTTTCATCGGTCTCCGTCAAAAGGTGAAGAGTCTGTGGATGAAAATAAGGCAGAACAGATGCCTTACCGCGTGAAAACCGCGACCGGTGCCTATGTCTGTCAAAGACTCCGCTGAAACAGCTTCTGTGTAGCACCGAGAAGGGCATGTTTCTGCCGCCCAATAGGTTCTTGGACCGGGCACACTGCGATGCTTGTGATTAATCAATCTTCTCGCCATGACGGTGCCCATCATGTACTTGCCAACTCTACCCTTCGTTGCCTTTGCCCTTTGCGGGCCATCTTTGCGTTGGCCTCTGTCGGAATCTCTTCCTGTGAGTCACCTAGGTTTCTTAAGTAGACTACTACAGCAAACTGTTGCTCCTATCGCAAAATACTACTAGGTTGAATTGTTTTGTGTGGTACTACATGCATCAGTAAAATTTGTATAAAGTTGTATAAATATGAGTGAAAAGCTGGATAATATCTATGATTTATACGTCTATTCGTTTAAAAAATTTTAAATACTCTTACAGAATATATTTTGTGTTTTAGTTCAGAGAAGTATAGGGATGCTGTTATATTATTATATGTATTACCTAATAGTGTAAGCAATGCTAAAACATTACTTATACTTTTTGATGTATCCCTATTACGGGCTACGTAATCAAATTTCTGTCAATTTTTCTTCGGTTTTTTCATTGCATAACCTTAAACACCCATTTGTCAGGACTACCGATATATCACTAGAGTGATCGGACGCAGCGTTTTCTTCTTTCCATTATTGTTATTATCAATATCTATATATATTGTAGCGCTGGGCCCAATGGTCGCAGACCCCAGGACATCCCTGTCTTTGCAGAGCAGCAGGGAACTGAACCACTAGTTCCTGCTGTTAGAGTTCAGCCAAACGCACAAGACAGGCGGCTGCGCGAGGAAGGTATTGTCCTTACAGTCATCGTATGTAGAGATGCATAACGCTGCGAAGGCGGCTGCTGGCGCCACCACACAACTGTGGTAGCTCTTGTTGGCCGCTGCCAGCATCGGCGTCTTCGGCCGACAGACCAGGCAAGAAGGAATGAAGAGGAAACTGGACATGCAAAAGGAATGGACATGGGGTGGTCACGGTCCCCGGTTCACGAGCAGCCGCCGCTGGCGCAGCCGCTAGAGCCGACTCACCCAGCCAATAGCTTTGGGTTGCTGGCGCTCCCGATGAAAAATGGCGGACCGCTTCCGGCTTTTTAGCACTATGCACCGCCTCCGCCGCTACATTCGCCTGCTCCCGCGAGGCATTGCGGACTTCGGACCCGACGAACTCCCAAAAGCCATGCCACGCTGACTAAGTCGAGCGAGCTCGCGATTTAGCTCAGCAAGTAGCGGGTTGCGTGCGGCAGGAGCAAGCTATTCCAAAATGTCCTGGCGCTATGTCGTGACGCTTTAGGGATACTTCGGTAGGGAGCCGTAAATGGGAAATGGGAAAGAAGGAAGGTTGAGGGAGCTTGGGGAACGGGGCAGAACTTGTAGAATGGACGAGCGCCAGAAACAAAGGCAGGCCCCTTCTTCCTGTCGAAGCAACGATTCGCAGCTAAGAGTCGCATGCCCGCAGTGTCTACAGTATAGACCCCGAAGGCTCATCGAGTCAAATGGGGGCATTAGGGGAAGAGACAAAACTGCTGGATCTTCCTCACACTCTCTCACACACACTCTCTCTCTCTCTGCCGGTTTGCCTGCTTTGCTTATGTGCCGTGCTGCACGTGAATCAGGCCGACACGCACAAGGGGCAGCTCCAGGGCGGCTAGAGGCGGGGGACCTTGTCGACAAACTGGTGCGTTGTCTCGGTAAGGAGCACAGTACTATATCAGCACCGTTGCTGTGCCAGTGTACACAACACCAGTTCGACGCACACAGAGACACTCACCATGTTGCTACCAGCACGTTGCTCACAGTTACGATAGAGCACACACATGGAGTGTATACTACAACGGACGCTTGCTAGCGCTGCTGGCAGAAAGCACACATCGACATTGTATGTGCGGAAGCGGATGCGCTTTCGTGCCTGCTTCGTTTGTGTCTGCTGTGATCGTATTCGTGCCAGCTGGCCCCAGTCCCCGTATCCGTCGAGCTTATCATCGGTAACAGCAACGAGCTTTTCAGCAGGCCCGGCATTGCTTAGTCAGCCAGCGGCAGCAAGTGTGCAGCCTCTTGCCTTGCTACCAGGCGCTTTCGCTTCCGAACATTGCACTCACTGCAGCGTTTTCAACGACATCAGCAGCTGCGATAGAAGCGGCAGTAGCAGCAGCACGAGCAAGCTCCGGCTTGCCGTCGTCAGCCTTTCGCTAAGTAACTGCCTTTTTGCCCCTTTCGTCGCGGAACGCAGCGTCTAATACTAATCGCAGTAGCAGTGGCGGGCTTTTGGGTGGCGTCAATCGTCTACTTTCCACAGCCTGCCCTTGGGCGGTGAGTTACTGGTGCTCGATGAGGACCTCCAGTCACCCCGTCGTTCACACACCTCATCCAGAGAAGCTCATTTCGTTTACACGGGGTACAACGATGACGCTGACGAGGCGCGATCGACGATAATGGCATGCAACTATGACTATAGCCATGGGGCGCCATGAGCATTAGTCCCAATCGCGCTACTGCAAACTGTGTGGGGTTGTGGCCACTGAACAAGCATAAAATTGGATCCAATAGAGAAAGAACCCTAAGGATAACTTATTACTGTTCCACGTAAATAGAATTCATTTTGTTGTAGTTGGGAAAGAGGCAGAACCTAAATACTACTACTAAGAAAATAGATTTGTATCCTATTTTTGATAGTGTTCTGAGAGGTTCTATAACTTTAGTTAATTGGCGATGTTCGTCGATCTTAGTCAAGCGATGTTAAGCGGTAACTGCGTGCACCAAAACGGTACGAACTTAAGCTTAAGAGCTAACAGTACCTTGATATCATCCATACCTTTACATGAGGCAGTGTTCCAAAATTAGAGTCTGATAAATCGATCTCAGCGCGAAGAAGGTCGTTAACACAACGATGAACAGTGAGGCAGGAGTTACCTTGCAGTTCTATTTCTGTTTCAGCTACATTGTCTGACAATCATCACAGTTCCTGTCTCCATCAGCTATAAACTAGTTATAGAAATTCATCTTTGACTAATGCCAACATTAGACGATGCTAGATAAACCTACAGAGAAGGGCTATTATGGTGAGCGATTATGCTAGCCAGCTGATGCTGCACGCCGCCATTCAGTCACATGTATTTGCAGAGATAAACAGGAGTTTCGAGATCGGCAACGTCTATGTGGGTCGAACGGGAGAGAGAATGCGTGGGCTGTGCCTGCATAAGGACAGACAACAAACGGGACCAAGGCAGCTTCGAGCTTGACGGAAGCTGACGGAAACGCAGCGAATTTCCGCTGTTTGCATTGTGTTTGCCGGCCACATGCTGGTACGCTCTCTCGCACCCCCCTTTTCCCCTTGTGGTGGCGAGTTTTGTTCTGCTCGGCGCGCTGCACCGCCGGGTGTGTTGTGCAATGCCAGCTTCGACGACTGCTTTTGAGCTTTGAGGCGCACAGCCCGGGTCTTCCGTTCACCGCTTGAGCGGCAGCAGAGCCGACAGTCTAGCTGCCCTAGCAGCAAGCGAACCGACCATCGGAGCCAACTGCAGCCGCTGTTACTGCTGCTGTGAGAGGGGCGAAAGCCAACAAAAAACTGGTAACTGCTTCGGCACCGTTCTGAAACAATGCTAGTTTCCTGTCGACGAACCGAAAAGAACACACAGGAATAGCGTACGGGGGGGGGGGGGGGGGGGTTGAAGGGGGTAGTAATAGTAGCGGCGACGCCGGCTGCTGTGCGTGCTTTTGTAGCAAACACGGAAGCTGTCCGCATCGAAATCACTGGCGGGTCGGTTAGTCCGTCAGTCGGTCAACACGAAGAGGAGCACAGAGCGGAGGGGACCCGCTTTGGTTTTCGGAACAGTGCGACGACAAGGGCGATGGCAACCAACGAGAAACGGGCAGGAAGAGAAACAGAGGGAACGTCAGGAGTAGCTAGGGTTGGGTCGGACTTCCGGTGAGGTTCCGGAGATTCATCGCCAGCGGTCGCGGCTCTGTGATCCTCCCCACTGTGATTCTCAATGGAGAAACATACAGGCAGTCCGTCGAGTCCGTGAAAGCTATCCAGACTAACCCCTCTAAGCGAGGCTCTGTCCCCTTCTGCTACGACAGTAGCATCATCAGCAGCACTAGAATGGTCGCTCCTGCTGCTGCCTGGGGTGACATTGTGGTTTTTGCTTTCCTTTTCCTCGCATGCGATTCGCCCTTCCATACCGTTTCTGCTGGGTGGCTGCTTTTCCTTCGTTCCTTCTCGTTCGCTATTCGTCCGATATCTCCACCGCCACCGTCAACGGCGCGGGTTGTTGTTGTTGTTGTCGTCGCGTGATGAGGACAGCTACTGCACTAAAAGGCAAAAGTGCTTGCCTCTTCATGCTATCCTGCGCAAGCAGGATAGCAGTCTCTACAGCCAACGGTGGGTTCTACCAGTCGCCAGCCGTGTTGTGCCTGTTAGGCTATGCATCGATATGAGTCAAAGTATAGCACTACAACGATGACAACAAGATGACAGCACCGGTTTCTTGGATATTCTGATCGGACGAAAGAGTCGGGTGATGCCTGCTGCGTGGCACATATACCTGCAACGCAGACACAGGAGAGCGCCTGCCGGACAACCTCCTGCCGTACAACGTCCTGTCCGCTGCCGCCGAGTTCGCTGCCACTTTTGCCGCATGCAAACGACTATGGCATCTCCTCTTACAGCCACCGCTTCGACCATCACCAGCAGCGAAAAACAGGATCTCTTTTGCTCCACCAGTCGCCTAGTGGATTCGGCGCCACTAAACATAAATCCCATAGACATGTTACTCGGTTAGTCGTTTGTCGGAGCTTTGCACACTGACGAACACATATCCAAGGATCGCCTGCCGTCTCCTATTGGGGCGTCCTCGAGCGGCCGTTCACCGCTCGCCAACGAAATAGCCCCCCGCACGTTGCAGATGCTGATACGAACGGTCCCAAGCGGCCAACATTGACAAAGCAGACGAGTGGCACTAGCAGTAATCGTGCTAGTGTACTACCAGCAGGGAGACCTGGGAGGAGAAGGACAACTCGCCAAGAAAGAGAGTATCACTAGCAGCAACGGCGGTCATGGAACCGGTGTCCTCGCCGACAACAACAACAACAAAAATGACGACCACGAGGACAACAAACGCTGCCAGAGTGGCGAGAATGTAGCACCAGGAGCAACGTCGAGGTGGCCGAAGCGCCCGCGATAAGTAAACTGCTTGCCGCTCCTTCGATGCTGCTTCTTTCTCGTCCATCTCTTGTCGAGTGTTTCTTCCTTCTTCGTTCGCTCGCTTGCTTCACTTCGTGGAGTCGGCCCGCCTTGGCCTTCACCGTGCCTGCTAGTGTCATAGACTGTTCTGGTAGGCTGCCCTAAGCGAACGAAGAGCTCTTGTGCCGAAAGCCCACTAACCGGGACGCACTCTTCTTCGAACAGCAGGCGGCTGCAACGGTGTGTGTATGTGCAAGAAGCAGGACTCTTGGATTTTTTTGCTTTAGTCAAGTCGTCCAAAAGCCCTTCAACAGCCCTGTTACCCCCTGAGCATTAGTTGCACTGCCCTGGAGTTCCCACTACCCGTCTACTTCTTTCCAAACTCTGCACCACTCAACACGCGGAGTCTTCGAGGACGGCGCGGCGACTTCCGACACTCGTCAGGACTTGTCAGGCTGAGAGCAGCAGCGTAAACTATCCTCACTCAGCCCAATGTTAAGGCGGGACGACACGACGAAGTCGGATAAACATGTATGCTCCACGCTTCGAATACGTCGTTCTTGGCAAATCTTAAGGAAATTCAAGGCAATAGAGCAGGCAAGAAAAGGACAAGCAAACTGCCTTTGGCAGCCGAGTCATAGAAAAAAACGCTGTTTATAAATAGGTGTGTGTGTATTTTTCTGATATTTTATAGCATTTACTAAGAGGAGCTTAATGGAGCACCATCAGGTCGGAGCAGGCCGCGACCATGCACTAAGTGTGTAGTAGTTTAGCTGAGTTTGAAGTTGACCTAGTGTGAAGAATATTTGCTTAATACCACTTTGAATCTTTACAGACACGCTCTTGTAGAAATCAGAATAAGTGTTGTGGTTTTTTGTTATCATGAAATAGTAACGCTGGTGACGATTACGATAACCAGAATAATATTGATAATGAATGTTGCACAATATTTATCAATAAATGATAATTACTTTTTTGAAAAATAGTTGTTTCAACATTACCCTGAAACAAAAACGAAGATCATTATTCGTGAACCTGGTTTGCACCTCGTATATTAGGGATTCACATTAGATAATCATGAATCGATCGTTTTTGGATCAAGCAACGACAAAAATAAAGACTCTTCATGGAAACTCTTTAGACTAAACATTCGCAGAGTGTTCTCTTCCATATCTGAGTTAATGTCCATATCTGAGCTTCTCGATGTAGCATCCGAAGCAATCAGTCAGGTGAAACAAGTTATGAAGGCTAGCGGATAATCAACGATCATAGTAAATGTTCTTCGCAGCCCTGTCGATCCGTAGAACGTGCATGTGGCCAATAATAGCTGGACTTGATTTTTCTCTAATTGTCCACATACTTTCTTACAACTATTCCGCCACTAACGTCCTCGTTTATATCGCATTCATTACAAAGGCCAGCGAAAAGAAGCTTCGCGATACGCTTCGCTTTCCTGACTCTCTCTCACTCTATCTCTAGGTCGCATCTCTTTATGTAGCCAAACAGAAGTCGAGGGAAGTTCACATTTTGTCGTCTACATAATGCGATCGTATCCGCCCTGCACAGTGTCCCATTAAAACGTTGAATTGGTGTTGGTCGTCCCCGTTCTGTTACTTCTTTTATTTCCTCCCCTTGCTCCCTCCTTCTCTCTGTCCTTCGGTCTCTCCCAATTTTATTGCTACCTTAACGAGCTACGTCCGCCGTCCTGCCAGATCTGGAGATTCTGCGCAGACAGCCATAGCCTGGCCGTGTTGTATATCCGTTTAGTAGAAAATAGCGGTATATCCACCTACATCCAACTGGCAGGACAGACCAGCCGGCCGATATGTTGTGTGGTGCGAAGACACTCGAATGCTCTTCACATCCTTTCTTCACGTTCCGTCGCTGGTGCTGCCAGCGCACTCGGTTGTCTGAAGGCGCCATGAGCTCACCGAGTGAATGGGAGGCGGTCCATCGTGGACTCCGTTTCTCCTCCTTCCCGAATCCGCAACCGGCGAAAGCCGTAGAAGTCTCCATCGAAGGTTGTAAAACTGTCGTCATAAAATCACTTATGCCGCAGCTGCGGCTGGAGCAGGAGCAACGACAGCAGTCAATGTAGTGGTACAGCAAAGCTTTTTTACTTTTCTATTTGCCGCTCTGAAACATAAGTACGATTTGTGATGCGGGTTGTGCTTAAGCAGACGTAATGTCATATTAGATAGAACATTAGATAGCGACGTCGAGACTTCGTTTTACGTTCCTGATCCAGCAGAAAAGCAGATGGATAAATTAAGCTCCGATGTTAATGTATGTTAAAAAAACGTATCGAACCCCAGTTGTAAACAGAACACGTTGAATATATGCAGGTAATCGTCGACGTTACTTGTTTGGACAGCTTTTTCTCTATTGAGCATACGTATTTGACGCGTAGTAAATTGAAGATCTATAAGAGCTATTCTTGGATAATGCCCCGCTCTTGGAATAGGTTGGTGCCAGTGAGGCACTTCATGAGAACAACTAGCATCTTTTTTACCGTAATGTGCGGACGCAACCCATTACATTAGATAATGTGTCGTCTGAACAAACCTATTTGTGAAACAGAAAGTTATTTTAATCATATTTCTGTAAATAGTCGTACGTCTAATAGGCAGGCTCTAACCATTTACCCATTTTGCTTTGCGTGCTTTACCTAATTTTAACATGCTTTAATCCATTATTAAATATTCATTAATTACGCTAACGAATATATTTTTTGAAGCTATCCAAGTGAGGAGAAAGACAGCTATATGTGGCACTCGAAGTCAGGCCTGAGGTTAGCATCTACCGATATGATTGAGCCTTTTCACGCAATTCTCTTATAAATGTGAGATATCTGTATGAATTGTACTTTCTCTAATGTGTCGGTGGCTTCGAAAGCAGACGATTGTGCATATATATACAAACGAAAACGCAGTACGGTTGGATTTCAGTATACAATTACAAATAGTAGACATACAATACATACAAATAGACATAATGTGTCTCAACTCTAAACCGCTTTTTTCCTCTGGCTGGACCCATGTTTTTTCTTAAACTGTAAATTTGGTCCTACGCAGCTTAAGCCTTACTCTTCTCTTACATCTCATATTACTTTAGACGGCAGGGCATTGTTTTTGCTATCACAATACAAGTTTCTCGTCCTAAAGCACAAGAATTGATACGTACCATATGGGCAACCCATTTGAAGTCCCGCCATTAAATGCCTTATGACACTCGAATTCCCAATCAAAAGTGGTATTAACGAGGTCGTTTATCATTATTTTCAAATGGTTTACCATCTGAGTAAATATTTGTTTTTCCATTTTAGGGGCAGCGACCCGTTTTTCAGAATATATTACGAAAAATATGATTACACTTTTTGCGGTAGATCGCCTGTTTAACAAACACGTTCATCTATCATGGTACCCGCTTCTCCAGAAACAAAATCATACATTTATGTTTAACATTAAATCGATTTATTGACTATTTGAATTGAAGATCGGAACACCGTAGATCATTGGAGCCGCACAATCACGAAGCTTGTACAAGGTCAGATCCCTGCAGAGGAGATGCAGCGGAGCTGTGAAGGAGCTATAATGTTGGCGCTCCTTTCCCCTGTGACTTTGGACCGTATAGACGTCCTCGTGCTAAGAGGGACTTGGGCAACTAGCTTTAATAACTGATCGCGTTTCTGTTCTGTGCAATGAGGATGCTACGGGCCACGCTGCTCTACTGCTCCTTGTTTGACACAACCATAATATAGACGACCTGACGTCACTGTTTTAGGAAACCAGCTACTAAGCTTAGTAGTAACCTAGGTTTGCCTCGCTGATTTGGAATCAGTATACGTGCGAATAGAGAAACTTGTCAGTGGACTGAAAGCTCTGCCTCGTATTCTGCTTTTCCTATGGTCATTGCCGGCGATTTCAAAGCCCTCTTCAACCAGCCAAGCATCGAGCCGCACAACGACCCTTCTAGATATACTTGCGAACTTTGGTTGCTGGGTGGGCAGTTCCACTTCAACATCGACACGTTCAGGACATATAAGAAGCTCGGTCATCGATCGGCCTGTTACGGTTAGCGATAGGGTAAAGTTTCAGGATGAAAATTATTCTCTGCTTCAAAGCGCAAGCATCCGTGCTCACATATGAAAGACGATAGCCCTCACTGTCCAAGTGGCACCTGCCCAGGTTGTCAAACGCCAAGCTTCCTGGCAACGTTTAGATATAGGCCAGCCCTGGAGCGCACTCATGTAGTTCTCGCTGACGTGGTGAATGCCGAAACTTATGTGCAGCGTCTGGTCAATATTCCCCAGTCTGCAATGCAGCTTTTCCGTCTCCCCTCGAAAGCATGGGCCGTGCTTCTACTATAGTTACAGCCTTTCCCGGAGGTCTTAAATGACCTTCAAGTTTATGGCCGAGATACAGTTTGAGTTGTACCCTTTAGCCTTTATTCGGACGACGATCCGTCGAAAAACGTATCCACCATAAAAATAACAATACTTTGAATGGCTAGTGATCCGTTTGATTGCGATGCAGGACGGCGACGATACAAATCGCTAACGTATCACCGCAGCTCGGCGGCTCGCACGGTTAGCCCCCCATCTTTCATAAATCACTTCTCGGAGATGATTACATCGACGCATACGATCCCATGCGCAGCGCCTTTTTTCGCCACAATGTGTGGAAAGAATAGCTCGGTACAACGCAATATCCTTCAATAACACTTCACAGTGCGAGACCTGATGCAAGATTTTGAGAGCTTACGCAATAAAGAAACCGCTAGTCCAGATACAGTCTGTGATCAGCGTCTCAGATGCGCCGTCATTCTCGCCCCGTGCTAGACGGCACTGTGTTTACATACCAGTACATTTCCAGCTTATAAGAAAGGTGCTACCCTATTAGTGATCGCTGATGGAAGAAGCCGTACTCATGGCAGGGAATGGCGAAAAAAAGCGTTTTTGTAAGCTGCTCCCCGGTTTGCCGATTCAGAGACCGAATAACTATTTAAAGAGCGATGACGGCATCTCGATCGGAGGACATGGTGTCGAAGAGAACGCTTCATAGAAACAACGCGCAGGATCCCGGCAGCTGATGTCGAAACAGTACCGACCACGGTGCGCAATCCGCTACACGCGATCTTGTTCGATTTTGAAGCAGCCTTCGATTCGGTGTCTGGAGACAAGGTTATGCTCACGCTCGTTGAGGTGGGTGTCTGTTTAGGTGTGGGCAGCTTTCTCGCTGCGATTACGCAGAGGAACAGAATAATGATAAAGTTTCCGAATTTCCGCCCTTCACACAAACAACCGGCCTAACTGAGGAGACAATCTAAACCCATCTTTGCTCTCCATTTTGTCGAAGGGCTTTTCTGATAAAATAATGAGGTTGAGGAAAGCAGTCGAAGTCATTTTGCATGGAGACAACTTAGTGCTATACGGATCGAACAGATTTCAAGTGTAGCCCGGCTCTAGGTGGTAGTGATAGATTTGGGACTGACCGTCCTTATCTTATATATGAACCTTATCAAGAAAAAGGCAACAAAGTTTAGAAGGGCCAGCGGTTTCTGACACCTTGTATTTGATCAGGTTCGCCCTTGCCTATATAACTCGATTTTCGTATTTGGGTTGCTCTTCTATGCAAACGGCAGGAGTTTTGTTGTGCACGTCACCAGAACATAACATAAAAACATAAATAAATAAAATAGTGTTGCTCGCAGGGGCCGTCGAATCCCCTGATCGTTAGTCTCTCGCAGTCGCTATCAGCTTATTCGAGCTCAAAGCAGCTCTGACCGAAAAATATGAAATACAGGAAGATCATACAGTAAAGAACAATGAACAATTAAATAGCGTTCAAATCTCTTTGCTCCGACTATACATGCAGTCCAAAGCCGCCTCGCGCACCTCCTCACCAACCCGTTACTGCTGTCCAACGATCTACGTTGTTCCTTGGAGTTCCCAGCAATGAATGGGTTTAAGAAAAATTATAGAAACTGGAAGTAAAAATTTGCAGATATCAATGAACACCTTTTCTGCTCCAAATGCGAAGAGAAACAACGATTGATAAGGGGTAGTCCGGCTGCACAGACGTGTCGTCACTCGCTTCGCCGTACATGGGTTCCAGGTAGACCCTGCAGGTTTCCATGAGCCAGATGACACATGTAGGTGCCCCGAATAGCAGGGAAATTGTGACACATATGATGCTGCTCGATATAGCACTATTATTAGGATACCTGGAAAATCTCTCCAATTAGGTTAGTACGCTTATCTAGACTCGTGTAATTCGTATGACGCAAAGCGTGTCGGTCCTGCTATGCACCCTCTCTGACATTGGAAAATCGTGTTTGTGACCTGTACCTGTCAAGTTTTTGACTACTAGAAGCAAAGGTGAATAAGTAAAATATTACTAATTCATAAAATTTATTAAAAGCTAGAATAATGCTACATACATATTTTGAGATTCGATGTTTTCATCCTTATTCCTAAAAATCTAAGTTCTCCTTAAAAATCTGATTCAGTAACAAGTACAATCTATTCCAAGTATGACAACACTGCAACGAAAAGGCATTCGGGTTTTGTTTAGGGCGCGATAGGAGTTACTGTAGATAGGGAATCCAAGAGTATCAAGCAAGCGGAACTCGTAAACGGGCATGTTCGCAACGCTGGCTGCTTAGTCGACTTACTTTCTGTGTGGCAGTTTCGCCGCACGAAAGGAAAGGAACACTTTGGATAAACGAATCAAACTACCAACGACGCTCTAAACAGGATCTCCCACATTAATCCTCTTGCTATCTGTCCCCTGCCGATATAACCCCCTGCGACCCACCCTATACTTCACTATCCCAGGTAAGGCTAAGCTACATAAAGGTCGGAGTACACCTAACACCTCCAAGCTGTGCAAATGGGCTCAGCATCAACTGTATGTAGTTTATCGAGCGCCTTTATCTACAAATGTAGACCAGATAGTAATGGCACTACTCAATTCGACTTTTCAATCCAAATAATCTTTGAATAGACCGATGCTAACTGAGAATTAAGTGACGGTCTCATGTAACGTCACTGGCATATAGCGTCAATATATATATAGCGATTTAAATGGCGCCATCCGAAACAAAGCTGAACGGCAAAGTTAAGGCGTATCAAGAGAACGCGAGCGAATAAGCAATTGGCACGTAAAAAATAGAGGCATCGAAACCCTCAAGAATCCTCTAGTTACATTTTCTTCCCGGGCATACGTTTCGTTGGGCGGATTTTGCAGCTGAGCCATGCGACCGGTAGACTATATATGTATGACACTGCACGAGCGAAAGACTTCGAGTTCACGTACACTTATTGAACAGTTCCTGGCTCAAATATCGATGCTTCTAGCTAGTTTCCTTCATACTCAGTCGGCTTGGTATCGCGCTCTAGGTACGCCACTGTGTATATGTTGTCAGGTTGCAATTCTGGTGACACCGCTCTTGATTTTTTAGCTTGAAAACGTCTACATGTTTTTAGCAATATCCTGTCTTATGGAGCGGGTATATGTTTCAGAATAAGGTTGTCTACAATAAATCTGCATGATGATGTACTTAGGTATTCACGTACAAATAAAACTCGCTCGTATGAATCATTCTGCCGAGGGATGGAAAACTTATCCGTAGCTTTACCTAGCACTATTTTTCCCGGTGTTTATCATTTGCTTTGTCTCGAAGCAGGTTTCGAAATACCAAAGTGAACATTAAACCTTTCTTTAAAGTAATTGTACTAAAATAGTATGTATATGTATATATATATATTAATGGTTGGTATGATAGTCTTAAAGATCTACACAGCTAAAAAGCAAGTAAATAAACTCTAATTACGTGAATCGATCGCTCGATCCACCGTCGTAGCCTTTTTATTCCTTTTCTAACGAAGATATTCCTATAGACAGCATATATTTGTCAGGTCAAATTGCTTTTGTTCAACTTAATCCCTCTAAGGAGTTACACCGTCGTTTTCTTGATGTGTTCGTCCGGGTCATTATTACACTATCTTCCTGCTGATATTTCCTTCACCCCGAAACAACCGATCATTTGCTCGCAACCTAATGTTTACCTTTGGTAAACATTGATCGAGTTGTGGGTATCCGCAAAAGTCAGGATGTGGCGCGGTTTGGCTTTCAAAGAAAAGCGTTTAGTGTGAGTACAAACACTTTTCTATTTGTTGTCGATAAGCACTTGCCAAACGTATCCCCCCCACTCTTCCTACTTCGCGGCCTGCGCCTAAGCTCGCTCGATCGGGTTGCTTCTTATCCAATCGATCCGTTCATTCGCTCGTATCAGTAGCCTCTTGACCATCAACCTAACGCTAATAGTAGCGTAACGAAAACGTGTGTAGTTCCAGCCATGGATAAACGAATAATACTACAAGTAGTGTCCGGAACGAGGACAATTATTACTATTATTTTTAGCCAGTCTACAAAAGGCTCTGCGAGATCAGACTTTAATAAGTGCAGTGGAATTGTTCAGAATGTTAGGTCTTCTCTATCGTAGTGTCATTTAGCAAAAATATTGTTTTTTCGAACACATGCCACTCTTACCCAGCTGATGGCCTTCGTCCGTCTTTGAGAACCCTGTTAACAATTTGCCTGCTAATTTCTACAACTTACCGCCAGCAGCATAACCACTATCCTACATCATTGTTAAGCAAGGGCCACATACAAAACCACTTGTCAAATTACTACGCGGCCTGATGGGACCTGTGATGATGACGATGATGTTGTTTAGCACAACGGTGGTCCCGGTAATAGCTAAACCTGAAGGTGCCTCCGGATTATGTAACAGGATGTAGTAGTCTTCTGTGGGTTTGTTGTTTCGTGGGCTGGGTTGGGTATCCTCGCTAGTGGTGGGCGCTCACTCGGGATCTGAGGTGTCGGCGCCCCCTGGTCCCTGGCGCTGCTCGTTATGGTAGCAGTGGTATGGCTGCAGTTGCTGTTCCACGGGCTGTTGCGTCTCTTTCGACGCCTTCCGTAAGAGGCGATGTGAGTCCAACCCCAGTTCTGCCCGGTCTTACTCGCTTTCGTTTACCACCAGTGAATGAAAGCAAGAAATAGAGAGATAAAAAGAAAGAGCGACTAAAGGCAGTTTATGTAGCTGCTTTTGCTGGACGCGGCAGCAGTGCCAGCATCGCTTAAGCGTTCCGCCCCTTGCCAACAGCCTGTTAACAGCCGCTGAACGCCCCTCCTTTGGTGTCTTAACAGGGACTCAACCAACGCCCTGCCCGTCAGCATCCCAACCGCCAGCACTATTCCTCACTGTACCTTATTCCGCGTTGTTCCCTTAGCGCTCACCGCCTGTCTCCCAGTTTGCCTGGCCTCCTTCTTTAGTTGCGTTTTCTCCCGAACGATTGCCACCATCGCCAAACCGCCACTATCTACATTTGCCGTAGTGCCATATCACCATACCACACTCTAACCACCCTGAGCTGTGGCTTGCGACGACGTGTACTTGCTTGGTGTCCGATTTTCCCCGCTTTTGTTCTCTTCGTTTTCTGTTGGGCACTACAGAGTAGCGGCAGTGGTGGTAGTAGTAGCAGCGGTATTAGGGCGGAGCATTGGCAAGCTGTAGCTGCTGCCACTGTTGCTGCAGTCTTCCTTGCCAAAAACGTAAGAAAAGCGGCTTCTTATATGTCTCTTGCCACCGGCTGTATGCTGTTTCCACGGCCGGCATCTCGTTCTCCATCAAGGCCTGTTCGCTGCTATCATGATCTTTCCCCTCTTTACCCAACAGCTACACGGCAGATATCTGAAGGGCAGCAGGGCCAGCAGCAGGGCCAGCAGCTCGTGGCCAGATCGTGGGGTGCTCGGGTGTCAGTGGTTAGTTAGCTACCTAGCTAACTACCCCTTAGCTACTATTATCGTCTAGCTACGGCACGGCTGCTCCCGCTGCCGCTCCTCAAAGCAACCTGCAGCACCCCGAGCATCACGGTAAGCAAACCGGGAGCATGTCCCGTTACTCTCTGCTCGTCTGCTCCACCTAGACAGCGAGGGTGATATGTTCACAGACCGACAAGCCGCTGCGATTCTCGTCTTACCATCTCACCCCCCAGGTCCCTTCTTCATCCTCGCGTTATTCCCCAACTAACCGCTATTACTGCTACCACTGAGAACGTTACTGTGCCACGATGTTTAGCTGGAGGAGTTATGTAAGGGCAGACGAGAGCGAATGGGGCGACCGCAGGGGCAAAGCGGTGACGGTGAGAGACGACAGGAGGCAAAGGAGCAATCTGCTCACCGTCACAAAATGGATCGTACACCAGGTCACACTGGCTCACACTGAGTGAATCGCTGGTCAACTAGCAGCTACTAGTGGACCAGCTAATCAACCCTTAGGCCGAACACAGTTGGGGTAGTGGTAAACCGGAGGTGGCGGTGATCTCTCTATAAAGCAGAGGCAAAGCAAATTGCGTTGTGGACAAGATGACCAAAAGGCGAAGCCCTAAGATTGACTAGTAACTAGACCTGCTGAGATCAGATGAAGCGATCCGTATGCAACAATTCCAATTTGCTTCAACCGATAATTTAATGCAGCGGTGTTTAAATAAGAACGGTCTAGATAGTACAAAGTAGTGTTGTATAGGCTTGCTTGTGGCATCCAATGTTCAGGGAGCTGGATTAGGATTAGGATTAGTTTTTACAACATGGATTGACTGATTGATAGCGCCATTGTTTCACTTCATATAGCCCGAGAACTGTTGTTGGTCAGTTCAGTTCACGGACACGTCTTTAGATTTGAGCCGATTTGTGACTAAAGTGAATCTACTTTCAGGTAGGAGTACGTACCGGAAACAGATTTTAGATCGGTTTCAAGATAAGTAGCTCATAATATTTTTTCTTTCTCAGCGGAACGGCTTCCCGCCTACATGATCTATTTGTTGGCTTCTCCTAACGGTTTGTCCTAGTGTTTTCGATGACACCTAATATGCTCGCAGTTATATGAAGGGAAACATTACCTGGGATTGTGTGCGTTTCAGGATATTTTTACACTGCATATAAATAAACTGCATTATGTTACTTAGCCATTTGGGCCGCAACATCGCTATAAAGGGGCGTCGGTAAGTAGAGACAAGAGTCAGGAAACGCACAGACATATCTGGTAATAGGTGGAAGCCGACTGGGATGTTGAAAATCGTGTACTGATTTTGGTGGAATAAAAACGTTCCAACAAAATGAAGGAGTAAAGGAGATCGAAACGACATTTCCCTTGAAGGTGTGATTATGTTTTGCAGCTGGAACCTTGAAAGTAGTTTCCACGGAGTGTTTGGGATCAGCCGTAGACTCATGTAGAGGAGTATTCGAATTGGCCGAGCACAAAACAGCATTTCTGCACAGGCAGTTGCGTAGCAATTGCGAAGAAACGACCTCGAACGAGAGGAAGTACTGTTAGTCTGCCATCAGCCAGAGTAAATCCCCAGTCCGACCCACTGATACCGTAGTTGGCGGTCTCTAGCGGTGCTTCCGGGGACGAAGCGGTTTGGCCGATTTACGCGGAGTTCAACACCCACGCGCGGACCATATCACCTTCACCCTAACGAGGAATGAAAGAAAGAGAACGAGCGAGAACGGAAGGATGTTCAGTGATCATAGATCAAATATGTATGGGCGACGTGGTCAGAGTAGCTAATGCGCATCTCCTTGAGTACGTTGCCATGGTAACCATGAACATGAGGCCGACGTTGGTTCAGATTTCAGCTTTGGCAAGTGGTTATTATAGCGTATGGTTATAATACCGTTTTATAGGTTTGTTGGGAAAATCCTAGATAAGTCCAAAAAGACACGCCTCGTCTGGACGTTCTAGTAAGGGTAAATCCTTAATGCTATAACGACAGAGTGATCCCAAAGATTTGTTCACATGGTAATTTGTCAAGTACCTGAAATTGAAACGCGACAATACCAGAAAACGTATGTTAACTAAACAAGCTATATATACATATATATAGCAATGCCCTACACATGCCCTATTGCCGGAGGTTTGCTAACGCACAACTGCAAGCAAAAAGAAAAACTCATTTATCGGGATGTATAATGTGTACCTGGCTAAGCTTCTTCGTCTTTCTCCAATAATTCTTGCAACCCTTAAACACAGGCAGAGCCACAGAGCTTGACACGTACCAAACCCAAATCGGTATACGCTGGCCCTTGCAACTTATACGCCAGATTAGCGTTTGAAAACTTCGTTGTCCCACTTTCGGGGATTTTTCGTGCACTCTTAGTCAACACTACTGCTACCACTACTACAACCAGACAAATGCGACAATCCTTGAAGGTTCGCCAACTCGGACCAACATCCAACGAACTCAGGAAGTTGCTGGCGGTAATCTACACACAAACGACATTTGAACGATCACTCGAAGAACAAGTCCTTCAGGGTTCAGATTCGTAGAAGGACCGAGTGTGATTTGGCCGGTTGTTGGCGGCCGGTAGCCCCCGAACACTGTCGCTTGACTTGATCGCTTCCCCGATCGACTACTGAGCCTTTTTCTCTTTCTTAGCTGCTTTTCTGTTGATTTCAGACCACGAACTGCGATACCAACGCTGCTTCGAGCAGAATCCCCTCCTCTGTTATTGTACTTCACGTTATCAGCGGTAGCGGAACGGTACAAACAGCATACCGTTGCTGCATTGATTCGTACACTGATTCGTATGTTTTTTGGCGTTGCGGCTCGTGGCCCCACGTCGTTCTGTCGTGTCTTCTTTCCGCCTTTTTGCTAACCGGAGTTGTTTTATGGAAAGCGAATCCAAGCCACGATCCAGTTGCCGAATTTCCCGTGCAATCGTCTTGGCATCCATGTCCGTCCAACTGTTCACTTCTCATCTTATTTTGCAATGTCTAAGCAACAGAACAACAACACGATTGCAATTACTACTGGCTGCTACCGCCACGAGCCGAGTCTCTCTAGAAGCCAAACAATAAACAAAAACGATGTCGACAACAGCCTGGTCGATAGGGCACGACGCTCGGACCACCTTGTCCGCGTCAGCCTGCAAGAGCTTCGTTCCGATTCGAATCAATAACATATTTTCGCTTGCGTCTTAGTCCTGAACTGGGGCAGGACTAGACGGGGGACAACGAACCCAAGATCTGCTCCTCGATCCAATCGGTTTCTCTGGAGTTTCGGCTGGCGGTTTACTTGGTGCTGAAAACTGTGCCAGCGACTCACGCGTGAGAGTGATGGGCTTCGACGAACGGACCCATCGAGCCGACTTGACGAGGCAGCATGTTAACAACATCATTTGTTATATTGAAAGATGCAATTGCTGCAAAAACAGAAGTAAATGCGGCAGTAACAACGTCGTCAGTTGCAATCGGACCATAAGTGAACATATAAACGAGCGTATAAACGCTCTCTCAATGCCAGCCACACATAAGATTACAGGCGGAACGATCAACTATTACTGTCTTTACGGGGGTAGCAACAACAACAACAACAACAACAACGCTAGTGATGGCGCGCGTAGCACACGTACTGTAATGCATAAAAAAAAAAATAATAACTTGAAGCGTTTTTTTTTTAAATCCAAAAAATATGGTGCTTATTCTACGAAGTAGCGACCTTTTGAAAAAAATATATTTACTTCAAAGTCTGAACTCTAGACATATTTTGAGGATTAGCATAAAGTATAGCAACAGATTCATAAAGCAACCGACTAAGTTGATTTGAAGGGTAGTGAGTAACGTATTAACGAAAATAAACCGTTGATTTTTCCTCAATGTCAGAAAGGGTTTGGTAGATCAGATAGCTATAATTGTAACTTCGGAAGCGGTAATGAACCAATGAAATTGATTGATGGAACTATCGGAATCGTGTAGCTACCTGTTGTTCGCCAAATGCACAGGTTCCGTTCTTCAGATATTTATACCCTAGTAGAGTAAGCGGTAGCTGCAGGTGCATCTGTTTCGTGTGACTGGTAGGTCCGTTTGCCTGATAGATCGGGGTAAGTGGTAAGAGGCGGTATGGCCTGTTGTTGCTTTTGCTTTTATGGCTTCCGTGAAGCCATCCCCTAGCGAGGTGTCTGCTATGAGGAAACGCCTGTTACGCCGAAGCAATCGAGTCTACTCAATACAATGCTCATTGTTCTCAATGAGTATCAATCAGCACCTCAAGCAGATGCTCGCAATACCATATACAACAACGATCTCGAACAGGCTTCACCACAAAATACACAAGCACGCTTTTTATTAGTGTATGACTATGGCGTGCACGCAGGGTATCGTCCCATTTTTCTGCACAAACATTCATTCTAATTTGTGCATCTACCGCCATAGATCGCTCTGGATGCGCACACACAGACAGAATAAATTGAATCTAACTATATTCGTTTAAATTAATACAATGACTATAAATTACTTTTTAAATTCTTGTTCCTACTGTGATTGTTACATTTACAGGAGATCGACTTATCTCTCGAACTTTGGGCACCTTTTTCATACAGCTTATAATAAAAGAAATTTTGTTATTGAACTTAAAGAGCAAAACGAAACAACTACAGCGGACTCCGTTATGGTGCATAAATTATGACCAGGTGTTTACGGGAAGTGTATTTTATTATAATAATTATTGTCATTAATATCTATTTTTGCTCTTGAATCCAAATATTATACAATGTATTATATGCGATATACTATGGATTCCGAGTTGTTCTTTTCAGTGTTTGTAGCACCACCTATATGTGCGTATTTCTGCTGCTTCTGTTCCCTATTTTAGATTTCGCTGCTATTGGTAATGCTCCTGGTGGTGGAAGGATCTGTGATTTGACGAGCTCTTTGAAAGCGTCTGTCTGAACTAGAAAAGACGACCGTTTTTCCCCGTCTGCATGCCGTCGGTTGGCTGACTGTTGGTTGTTGAGCTTTAGCCTCGAAGCCTTAGAGGCTGCCAGTCTTGCTGAGCTAGGTCTTATTCGGGTCTTGCTGTTGCCGCTGCTGGAGTTGAGCAAAGTGAGAGGCAGCTGTCTGATTTGATTTTAAGGGCGGCGCAGGAGAAACCGACCAAAAGGAAAGCGGCGTAAGGGACGGCCGATCTTCGTGTGCTCCGGTAGAGCTCTAGCGGAGTCCCTTGAGCTGGCGAGGGCGGGGCAACAGAAAAATAACGGAAAGAAACAGAATCCAATCCCCGATCCGTATCCCTAGCCAGCAGGTTATAGCCCCAGTTTCAGCCGAAGCCGAGCGAACCGAAGTGGCAAAGAATGCTCAAGCGACGCGGATCCGATGGAACGACGGCAAAGGACCAAACCGACGAAACAGAAAATCAGGGAACAGAGGAACAAGGACGAAAGGAATCCTTTCTCATTCTCTTGATTTCTGCCGATTCGTTCGCTAACTTGCCTCTGTCGGTCACTGGATGCCCCTGCTTACTTCGTCTTCTTCCTCGTCTTCGTCGTCGCCGCCAGCGCCGCCACTGTCTGTGTCCCATCTCTGTCCACTAGAGAAGCAGCAGTGGCATTGGTAGGAGCCATCAGAACAGCCCCGTGCTGAAGGTGGTACTGGCAACGCCTTAGCAGTTCAGATTTTCCCGCTCTGAATCTTCTTTCGTTTTTTTTCATCCCTATTGCCTTTTTCTTCCTGGAGGGCCTGGATAGTCCTTCCCGTTGTCCGTTCCAGTTCTTGTGCGAACCATTCTCAGCCTTTCAGTCGTTTCCGGAGGGTGTGCTGGCACTTTTCACTGGGTTCCCTTTTCGCTTTCTTTTTTCTTCGTGCTAAAGGCACCGTGAAGGCAGAGGGGCCAACGGCAGCTGCGTAAAAACCGCCTAAGGAATCTTTTGATTCGTTGCTTGCTTCCACCAGGTCTTCAGCTACTGTTGCTACTGTCGATCTCAAGATTAAATCTCGCGCCTTACTTCCTCCTCACTACCCAACGAGGTATGAAGTGAACCGAGTCAGCTAACACGATCAGTTCACGAACTAAGACGTAGGACCCGAGGAAAACGACCCTTATGCTTTTACTTTTCTAGACATTACCGCTACCATCGCTTCTGCCGCCGCTTTAGCCGCTCTCGCAGCGGTAGTCAGCCGTAGTTTAAATTTTAAGGAATTTTCGGCTGTAACATCCGCAGCGTTCTTCCTGCGTTGCGGTACAATTTCTCAGTTGGCTTAGCGATCGCTACGATGAAGATATCTCTGCGCCGTGCCTCCCAGCCTACACCACCTTCATAGCACCGTAAGAAACTTGTTCTAGAAGACACTTTGCTGCTCCGAGTATTCAGATGTACCCAATATTATATCACTAGTTTCCGTACCACTGCGAAGCTTTCGCGCAGAACCACGTTTGCTGCCTTCTGTACTTCAAGGCTGCCGCGACCGTTCTCTTCTAAGCTGGATTGGAAATGCGAATATAATCTCACAACGTCAAGCAGAACGGGAATTCCCGATGGCAATGAGGATACTATGAGGAAGAAAATTATGCTGGCGTTGTGTTGTAATCGTCAGTGGCCTATTCCAGGCCATGCCCCACCTGCTTATACTTCTTGCAATGGTCGTTGAGGGCTACTGTAGGTAAGAACATGAGCAATTGGGGCTGAATGGACTGTTTTGCGCGAGCTGCCCTTGCAGACGCCACCCTCCTTGCCGGTGTAGCCAACTCCTGCGCCGGGTCGTAGAAGAGAACCGTTGCATTCAATATGGTCCGTGCTGCTAGAACAAACCACTAGTAACCAACAGTAGCTTTGGTATTTACTAGTCTTGTTTCCGCCATTGGATCTGTTGCCAAGAAAAATTTTGAATTCAATTTGCGTTGCTACTCAGAACCCGCTTGCGCGACCACATGTGCTTCAGCATTACAAAGTTTGACTTCCTCACTTGGTCCACTGTTAGTACCGTGCTCGCGGAGCTCCTCTCATACGGCGTTGTTAAATTCATGAATGAAGATCACGGCCAATGTAAAAGGAAAAGTTGGTCGCCGGTGCTATCACCTCTTTAGTGGCGGGATAAGGAGATCTTCAGTCTGATTTTGCACGTCCTTTTACACCCATCGTTGCAATGCTATTTCTCCTATCAGTAGTACGATAACATATGCATGCATGCATGCTATGCATATAGGAATTTTAATGCGATTTAGTTTGTGAGCGAGGCGATGGTGAGTGTGGCTGCGGTAGCCACGTATCATTTTCGAGCACTAACAACTGTTATAAGCCGTACACACCACGAAAACACAACACGATATGAGAGCAAGATAAGGAGGAAAATATGGCGTGCTAGGGCCATATATTGTTTCGTACATGTGTACATTCTGACCAATGATGATGTACCTGTGTCCGTTATGCTCTTGTTCCTTCCTCGTCCTTTCGTAGCGGGGCAAAGCGCGTCAGGTGGGTGCGCGGCGAAATGGGTAATTATTGTTGAGATGGTGCTAGCAGACTTGAGTGTCATCCATTCCGAAATCCCTTTACTGAAGGCACTCCTTTGTATCTTTGGCCGCTAAAATACTGGCTCACCAACACACTCCAGGCGTTGATTGTCATCAACCATCATTAACAACAACAAAATCCATCGAGTAAAATCATCAGCTACCCCTTGCGACCTCTGTCTTGGCGTTGTTCTCCATCGGTCGCTGCCTGCTTGTCTCTATTCGGTAATCATGATACATTGCTAAGTTTCTGCGGTAGTCTCTCTCCGGAACTCCTCTCTGAGCATACGCAAGCACCCCCTAGAGGTGCTGATGGGCAACCCACACAACCACGTTTTTCTGTTCTGTTGTTGTACGAATTCGCCACTAGTATTTTCTCGACGACATTGTTGCTGTTAGGGTTGTCCTAACTTCATGTAGTTCTGGGCTGCTGCTGTTGTTTCTGCTGCTCGAGTATCGAACGGCCGACGTGCCACGCCTAACGGAGGCTGATGCTTTGCGATCGTGACGATTCCTGCGGGCATCTTAAGGTAAATATTACCCTGGCGGTCCTTAGTCGACCCACCAGACGCGTTGTGTAACATGCTGCCTGAGATCTGAACGTTGTATACCGCCACAGACGCACCAAGAGTAGGTCATATACATGCAGCGTTCGCAAAGCCACCTGCCGTAGGTGTGTCCTGTTTTTGCTGATTCAGAGGAGACCTGAAAGGGCGAGGGGGGAGGGGAGGGGAAACGATTCGACTCAAGAAGGAACGGGACCAGGAGAGAACATTGGTGGCGTAGCAAATACATGAAATATGCACATACGATACCTTTTTGTATGTTTTATCAACTTTTCATTTCATTTACATATTTGATTACGACCATTAGAGTAGATGACGATTCCGTTGAGTAGTGTCGACAGCGCGGGTTTTATTATGAATAAACAGGGTTACTTTCTGCCCGACAACGCGTATGTTGTGTCGTTTGTAAACCAGAACGCAAACAGTGCGTAAATAATATATAGAAATCAGATCTGAAGGTTCATTGCTACACATGCCCTATAATATACATAAAGAAAATAGTTAACTATTATAATTAGGCCTTTGTATTTTTGCTTAATTCATTGACGCACGTTTTTGTAAGCGATTTATCATTAATATGTACAAAGATACGCGTTAGCCTGGTTCAACAGATGCTCACATAGTACGTGCTTGTACTTTATACAGATTACTTTTATATTATGAAACAGGGGCTGATGCCAAAACTGCGGTAGATTACTTTGCTTTCGTTACATAATGGTCAGAACACAGCTCTGCCGGTTGCTCTGTCGCAACTATTTTTCTCGTCGTTGATGACTTCTTCAGAGCTATTTTTTGGCTTAAAATTCTCTTCGCGCTACCGTGGCTGACGCCGACGCGCCGTTACCAGGCCATCGCTCGCTTTTTCTACTTGCCCGTTTTCGCCGGGCCAGATCTGATGTGTAGCTGCTGCTGCTGCTGCTGCGGCGGTCGTCATTCCAGCATCGAGAACAAACGTCATCTTTGGGATTCCTGTCTCTCCCATCTCCTTCTTCACTATAATTCGGATCCATGGCTATCTGTCTCTTTCTCCCTACTTGAAAGTCTTCTATTTGGGTCCCGCCTTTCCTTTGTCGTCCTGACAGCGGCCTACTGGCATCGTGACCACTACTTGTCGAGTCAGTACAAGGCGCTCTGGTGAGTACTCCAGAGGGCAAGCGAGCAGGTGCTCATCAAATTCACGCTGACTTCGTGCTCTCGACCGTCGCTATACGGTGTAAAATGTATGAACGAATGAACATTATCGGTCGGTCGGTCGGTCGGTCGGTTGGTGAAAGTCAAAAACAACAACTGCTTTGAGCTTCACAGACAATAGCATTAGGCGTAAGATAGAGAGAGGTTAGAGGGAGGGGCTTGAAAAGTTAGACGCTGTTCACTCCGACGATGGCTGAACTTGTCTGTTTTTGCTTGCCATTTGCATTAGGGATTTATGACCTTTACATCAACAGGCCGCACAATTGTGTTAGCATATGCACACGTGTCTGTGCGTCACTCTGTGGTCTGGTCCACAGAAATAGGTAGATGGGCGAGTTTTGCATGCCGACGATATGATATACGATGTCTAAAATAGTTACACAAGGTGTTACGATTGGGAAGTCTGTGTGGGTTATTTTACTTGATGTCTCTTACATCTAGGTATTGCAGCTTCAGCGAGCGGAAACACTTCATTGAATCAAGAAGATTAACTTTCTCCATGGCTACATGGTCCTGTTTCATGAATTTCAGCCATCCTAGATGTGCAAAGGCGATCATAACCATAGTGTATTTAAGGATAAGATTATCAATAGCCAATTGGGCGTGGAATGAAAATAGTGAGTTGGGAACACTGTTCAGTATTTAGTGGTACTGTACTATCGTATAGAGGCAAGTATACAGACAAGTAATTAGTGTTTGGTTTATTATATGATATAATTAACTGCCGACTGATAATAGAAAGCTGTTCTGGACAATGAATGATTATAAATCTATTGTGTATTAGTATGAGCAGAATTATGCAGAAAAAGTATATTTCAAATTTCAAACGCTTTAGCTGCAATTTAGTCAAGTACGCCTCGCCTTTAGTTCGCCCGTAGTGGTAACTGTTGAATAATTTACTATGAGAGTCTTTCCATTGTCACAGAACATCGAGACGGTACGAAAACCGCAGATCGATTTCCTTTTATATAGAGTAATTTGTTCATTTATCATTTTCGTTTCTTCTAACCATCCGTCCTAAATTCATCAGGACAGTATGGACATTAGTTAATATTTTACACGCCGATAATTCCAGCCCAAATAAGCTGAGTGGCAAATAAATCGACACGGCAAATTCTATTCCTTAACCCTTCAAGAACAGGAACAAGCACTTAGGACTATAGGGTCGCTAGCGACTATGCTGAATTGATTGGAAAGCTTGACATTTCACGTATTCTAGAGATGGCTTTTCACTATACGACACTCCTGTTTAGTGCGACTTCCTTTTCGTTAGACAGGTAGGCGCTTGGAAGAAAACTTCATGATTTTAACCCTTTGTCAAGTACGCCTGGCAAAAAAGCCTGGGATGCGTATTGCTGGCGACAACGTACAGTTTTAAACATTGGCGGCAATTCCGAGCGCCCTCTGTGGCCGCCACTGTGTGCATCGTGCCTCCGCGGCACATGTTGTAGTAAATGCTTTCGCCATTTCTCTCCGGTCATTGCCTGTTTGAGGTTGATAGCGTGTTTATCAGTACTAAAATTATGATTTTATGTATATATTGCTAATTAGTGACTTCAACGGGCAAACACTGAGTAAAACCCTTTGCCTGCATTCATGTTTCCGTCTGTATAGGTTGATAGTGAGTACGTCATATTGGCGCAAAGATCTGTGAACTAGATTCGTATCGGCAGAATGCAGATAATTTTTTAATACACTTTTTCGCCATATACTCCCATATCAGCAGAAATGCATATGGCGTTACAGCAAACCTGTTAGCTCGATCGTCAAGTGTAAGCTCATTGTGATTAGACCGGGAAACTCGGCTAGAAAGCTGCCATTGTTCAAACTTTCGTTCATAACCCAAGATTTTTCGACGACCTTACCGACTCTTTTAGAATTAATTCGGAGTGAATCTAAAATGATTCATTGCAAACGTACCTACCCGGAAAAAACACGCATTTATTATTATTAAGTATATTATATATTAAGTAAAGTAAATGGTTAGGAAAATTGACATTATTTCTGCGTTGGTTTTGGCAGAGTATAGCACTGACGACGCTTGATGCACCGGTAATTGCAGTCCAATGCAATCTGTAGGCCTGCGATGTTAAAGACATCACGAAAAATGGCAAATAGAAAGGCGGAACGAATTACTTCGGTTTTCTTTACGAAAATATTGCACAAGTCTGACGTGTTCTCTGTGCGTCTCGGATCGTTCCTTTAATTGAACTACCTTTCCAAATTTTTTTTTCATCATATGACAAATGAATTGTGAATGAGGTATAAACTTCATACGCCCCTCGTTGAATCGGCTACTCGGATGAATATCATCCAGTGTCACTTGGTCGGTCGCCGGGCAGTGGGTGCAGCTGTTTTATCCGAACAACGCCCTCGGAAAGTGAAAGATGAACCAACTTTCGAGAATGGACGGACCCCTGAAGACCGGCCTTTAGATGCTTGTCCAGAGGCCAAAGCCGCCTTTTCAATAGCACAACAACACGTTCCTGACCCTATTCGAGCTCGACGACGGGAAGGTCATTCATTGCGCCGTTTGTCATCCAAATTGCGTGCCATCTAGCTAGTTTCTGACAAAGTTCACACGGCTACGTTGACTGACTGACTATACACTATCTTTACATGACACAATCAACTATTACGCTCGGCCATGCAACTCATGCCAAACAATTCATGCAGGACATCGTTATCAAACACAGCCATTTGTATAAGGTTGTATTGATACAACGAGTGGTGCTTTGAAATGCCCCTAGACCTCGAATATCTTTTAAGTTATCATATGATCCACCCCTTCATTTAAGAAACGTTAAAATAACAAACATTTTAATAAAACGTTAATTTACTTTAATACACGTGCGAATTATGAGCGGTCAATATATCGACGTCTCAAAAAGGAGTTAGCGAGAACCGCTGTGCCTGACTGACCATTATATGCTATTAAACTACCTGTTTAGATATTGGGTAATAGATCAAAAAGATCAGGTCGAGTAATCCGGCCTGAGAATTAATTTTCCCTGGTGATAACTGTGGTAGTGATGCAGCGGCTACGACTGACCCAAACGCATGGCTGAAGACTCACGTGTAATGTTTTACCCTTGCAAGAAGAGCATCGCTAGGTAGATGACGCATCGAAAAGGATGATAGGTTTAATTAGCTCGTACACAACAGTACATCCGGCTAAGAAGAATTCGGACGCGGGCCCATTTTAGAGATTTGTACTACGTCCCACAAGTATGTTCGAAAAATACTTCGTGAGAGCGGATTCGCGCCGCGTAGTTGTTTCGGGCTTGCCCTTCGTCTGCGCTTACACAATTCCCCCGATAGGCCCTCCGGGGTTTGACGGTGAAGTTCATGTGCCCACAGCCTATTTCGATAAGGGAATGAGCTAGCGCTTCACATAGCGCCGACTAATCCCAGCTTGGTCCAGCTGGTTATGGGAGTAGAGAGTACGAAAAAGAGGAGGAGCAACAACAGCAGCAGCAGGAAGAGGCTCCTTCTGGGTGCGCGAACGTGCCGTGGCCCCCATGTCTTCTCGGAGCGCTGAACCAGTCAGCGACAATCTAGCTGTCGCCCCTGTGAACCAGCCGAAGTCCGCCGATAACAACCAAATGGATTTCCCCCTCTCATTTGGGCAAAACGCTTAGCACTACGACTAGTGCTGCTACAGCTATTTCGACGACTATGCATGTATTTTTCAAAATGGCCGTACTTCCGGTTCCGACACGTGTAAACGCCAAAGCTGAAGGCCCAGTTCTCTGGTTACGACCCAGATCATGCGTCTTTAAAAACTCGATCATTTATCATATTAAGTGGGTAGTGGAAACTAAGTTCGATCGCACAAGACAGGGTTTCGCTGGTATAATACTTCGTTTTTAGTTAGTTCAGATTTAAACTTCTAACTTGCAGTGGCGTAGAGGTAGAGTACTAGGATTAGCGTGGACATATAAATCAATCCATATGATTCTTTATAAATATCCTTTGCTCTGTTTAAACAATGTTTTTTTTTCTCTTATGCTTTAATCCAAGTTTAGTCATGTGAAAGTGATTCCGATGGGGCAAAGAACTTCAGAGGATTAGTCTAGGAAATTCGTTTACTCATATTAAATATACGAATGTCGACTAGAAGCCTCGCGTAGTGCTTTACGTTAGTGTTAATCGATTTATTTGAGGCGTTGACACCCCAATATTAATTACATATGTATTTTTTTTGTATAAAAGAAACATAATGAACGTTATCATAGTATGTTGATTTTTGCATGATAGGGCAAGTTTTTGCCTTTGATACCACCGTAATTCTTCATTTGAATCTCATAATTTCGTAAATGGGTTTCAACCTCTGCCTGTTCATATCCTGACATTCTATCAAAAAATTCAGTTCTTATTCCATGTATCTGTGTGTAGTTTTTATCAAGCAATGAAAACACAAATATAATAAGCTACATTTACGACTAGAATATTCCCAAATATACATGAAAAATATTGGGCGCTTAGATCATATTACTGCTTACTCGAATAAAAAAGAAAACACGAGATATTTTATTGCATTTTTCTATTGTAATGTTCGAATATGACACTGGTTCAAGTTTAACTACAATCTGCCTGTCCTACAAGCTAGATCAGTTCAGAAATTACCTACATATCATGGCAGTTATGATGGTGGCCACCATTCATGTTATCGTGTGCGTGCGTCTGTGTCAGCAGAGAACGATGCTCCAGTGCTCCGTTTACTCCAACAGAGTACTCCTGAGCAACACAGCCGGACTCGGCGTCTCCGACCAACCCAACGACGAACCGACCGAGCTCAGGCGGGCGTTCTGAGTGTAGCAGCGGTGTTCAATAAAGCAATTTTTATGTCTTTATAGATCTCTTGCTTCTCCCCTTCTACTCACCTTATTTTATCGACCTTTATCGTCCTTATACTCTAGCCCCCGCCGGCCTCTCTGTTTTTCCTGCTTCAATCCCGTTTTCTCTTGCTGGTTTTGCTCTCTCGCAGCGATTCCGGCAGTTCCCTTATACGTCATGAGAGACCCGTAGTACTTCAGGTTCGTCCTCAACCACAGCAGCAACAGCAACGCCACTAGAAAAACTACCATCACCAGTAAAGACTGTGTGTGCGGATCTCTGCGTCAGTGCTTGAGCCCCCCTGCCCCTTACTTGAAAATCCGCGCGTGGTGCCTACGTACGTAAGCAGCCAAACAGACAGGCAGGCAGGCAGGCAGGCCGGCCGACAGAGTAAACCTCCTGAGCTCACTCTGTTTTTCTCTCCTTTCTAAAAACTGGCTTCATCGACGCACACTCTCGCACGGGCGTACATAGAAGCGTCAGTCAGAGACACAGTTACAAGGCGAAGCTCAACCGACGCCGCCACCGCTCCTCTCGAAAGTCCCACAGTCTACCGACTTGTGGTACGGCGACCGCGACGACCATGGTACTTTTACTACTGCTACATCGTATCGATAGAGGCAAATGCTTCGGCTGTTGCTGATTTCAGCGGTTATTATAAAATTTAGATTTCCGTAGGTCCGCTTAGCCTCTCGTCAGCCGCCGCGGCGACAAAGTCAGAATGCATTCATTAATCATGTCCGTTCGCTCGGTAATCGAGGCGGCTCCTCACCACTTTATGAGAGGATAGAAAGGTACAACTACGAAAATACATTCTACTAGGTAAGCACTGCGAAAAATAAAGAGGGAAGGTGGATAGACTTCACGCCTGTGCGCCGGTACTGCTTGTGTGGCACGACCAAAAGCAGTTTATTGAAATTTTTACACTTCGTTCTTACAAACCATGGGGGCATCGAAAGAGAGAGGGCAACAAAACGGAATGTGTGTGGGCGGAGAGTGCCTGTAATATCTATATGTAACGGCCGACTTTCATTGCGCCCTTTGGTCGTTCTCGTGCGCTGTGGCGTGCTGGAAACATAGTGCGGTGAACCGCCGGCGGCGCGGAACTTTGATAGCCTCCGTCGCTGTAATTATCCAGACCAGTCAATGACATAAGTTGTAGAGGTGTACCTATTTGCGACCTGACCCGAAGAGCCGGATTTATAAGGACGCCACTCAGGATGTCGGAAACGTAGCCTCTACTTAAGTCCAAAAGCGACTTCGGTCGTTTAGCTAGCCATAGCCTACTAGTATTCAGACCGACATTCTTTGGAGCGCTGATTCCGTTAGTGTAAGCGTTCTAACACCTGACGAACAACCTGAGGACATAGCAGCAGCTTACATACGGACTTTGCGGCAGGAAATACACACAGAAAGGAAAAACTCATTCGCTTACCTTGTCTAAGCACGGTAAAAAGTATTCGATGAAAAGTCAGCCCGCGGTGGTACCTAACCGAAAAGTGCACGACAGCCAATCATTACCACGATGCCAAGGTGCATGAGCATAGGTGATAGGTGAGAAACCTTGCCACTTGACATTTCGTTAAAGGTTGTGGAAGCGAGCTCGGACCATTTGAGTAAGGGGTGAGCAAGGATGGAGGAATAGCGCATTGGAGAAGGATAATTTGACAGGAAGGAGCGGTTGATGCCTAGCCGCATGTAAATTGAACAAGTTTTTGGCGTTCTCTTAAGCCTAGCGCCGTGCTTATTGCTGCCTTTGCTTGGGTCGCTACGTTGGTGGCCATTAGGATAAAGGGAAAACACGGGCTATCTCAAGGGAGAAAGATAGTATTTGAGAAAAAAATGCTTTTGCAAATGGAATGCGAAAGAAGCCTGTCGATGATAAATGACAGCGGCATTTAATTAAAGATGATTCAATGGGATAATCGATTATTCTGACGTCCAAAACGTTTAAAAGGTACACCCACCAAATATACGATAAGATTATCTAAGGCTGCGAATCATGCATATGCAAGGCTATGCACCGCTGGATACTTAAGGACATTGTGATTGATACTGATCGATATTATGATTATTACTATAATCTGAGTTCAAGCTTTGTTACAACGCTTTTACTAATACTGATGAGCAAGCTCGCATTAGTCAATAGGGTTCCATCGTTTGAATATCGCACGCCAGACTCATCTACCAAGTAAATGGTTAGACGTTCAGAGCTCGATCTGGAGTGAGTGTTACTTTTATGTGTTTACTTAACATCTGTGACTAATTCTAGCTTTATTAGATGCAGCGCTTGGCCGATAGCTGTTTATTTCTATTCCTACAGATGTATCCAGTGTCGTCTCTGATTAATTATGTTAAATCTTGTGTGCCTCTTTACGATGTACCCTAGATATTCATGTCCGCACTTTTCTGTCAAGAAATCCCTCGGCCGCTTAGCAGGTCCGTCCGAATTATCTGAACGCAATCCTGTTAACTATCAGACGAACGAGCTTACTAATCGAATTTATGTCTAGTGTAACGGAGAGTTATTCAGCAGAGGAAAATATTACCATTCTCTCACTCTCTCTCTCCCTCTCCTCTCCTCTCTCTCTCTCTCTCTCTCTCTGACATTACTCCATTCAGCGATGTGTTCTTCTACCCTAGCGTTAGTGCCTCTGAGTCGTTCGATTCAATATCGAATAGTTGGCGCGTGTAGACAAAGCGTCAAAAGCGGTCACATAGCGACCGCCAGCTCACTAGTATTCCCTGGACTCCTCATCTTTGTCCTACCAACCAGCGGGAAGAGTAGCCAATTCAATGATAATAACAGCCCCGCTGTGGGAGGTGCCAGCATCTTACATAAATGCCATATGCGATGACACAATCAGAGATTGGAGCAGGAGCATGATCTTTGTCTACCCTGCCACATCGTATTCGCTGCACATTCGATAGATCGACGCAGAACAGTTAGATCGAGAGACTTGGAGGGATATCTGATCAGCATTGAGTCGCTTGCTATGCCATAATTCAATTCCTCTCCTCTACGGCGAGTTCGATCTACTGAGTACTGGCAGAAAGAAAAGCTGTAACGGAGCGGCAGGACCAGCCGCACTGGACTACAAGACAACAAGAGAGCCGGGGTAGGGGTTCAGGGCGCTGAAAGAAGATGCTTTCACTTCTGTCACCCCATATCGCATCGTGGAGTATAAGCTGAGGATATTGTATTGGTTAGCCTGTGGCTACTGCTCCTTCGACGGCTGCTTAAACGCTGAGAGTGTCCAGCTAAAGCCTTTCCTAGCGGAGGCTAAAAGAGGCGTCCGAAGTGTGAACGTAGCAATCGAATGCAGAGAGTAACGTTTTGTGACTTCTGCGTCGACATTTAGGGATGGTGGCGACTAGCGAGCAGGAGGCGCGAGGATAGGATTAGACGAATTAAAAGAAAATACAACAACTCTATTGAGTTGTGAAAACAGCGTCATGATAGATGAAGGCTCTAGAAGCCAAAAAATAGTATACTCGCATTTGGATAATGTTGGTGACTTGGTTTTGTCACCAACGTAACGAGTCCTACTCTGCACAGGTAGTGTTTGTCTTCTCAACCTGTAATCATGTTTTCTCTCCATACCCATGGCAAAATGCATCCTGTTCTACACGGAAAGTAACATCTGTTAATAGGTGAACGATCGACAGAACAGAGCAACGTCAGCAGCACATGACAGTGTGTAGAGGCACGCTAATCGGCACGTTAATCTGCGATAGACTCCACAATGAAAACAATGGGCCGAGGGGAAAATGAATGTTTCCACTTTGGGTACAACCTATAGCTGTAGTACCCGTTCGTTGGATGAAAGAGACATCGAATTGTGTCAGGGACACATTATAATAGAGGTTCTGCTCTAACCACAAGACTGGCAGAAAACACAGGGTCACAATTGAGATATTGCCACCTTGAAGATGCATACATTCGTAATATATACATTCAGAGGGGCGGGATAGAGAAATTTGGAAAAATACGGAACGGTTCAGGGATTGGTGTATTTTGGTTGGTGAAAAGAACGGAGGAGACGGGAAGAAGGCTCCTCATTTTGTAGGGAATGGACACACTGCTTGCTGGGGTACTCCGAGAGTCAGGAGAAGGAGTGGCAATGAGTAGAAGTAGCAAACGGTATACAGAGGGTGTCGTCAGCGTCAGCTGGATGGGCACCGCAAAGTTGCGCGTTCCCCTAAAAGATGCCCGCTACCCTTGGCAAATCTCCTCGCGTCTTGTCTCCTCTTGGCATGCAAAAAACATTCGCCCGTTGCCACCATGGACCTTCTATCCTCCGCTTCCTGCTACCGAGGCCGCCGCTAAGCTGTAGCTGAGGTGGCAGCTGCTGGGGCATGGGAGTTGACTAAGGGCGGAGGGAGGGAGCTAGGGCTAGCAGCAGCAGCAGTTACCGGTGTGTTCGGAATACAGCCAGCAGGCGAATCGGGGAACCGAGGTAAGTCGGCTAGACTGGTACATCTGGATGTGTCTGAGTCTGGCTGTGCGTATGTGTGTGTCCTGGTAGTCCTCGCTCCCGATTCGTGCTGCAACTAGGAAGGGGAGTCAAGGAGCAACGTGCGATAGCTTGATGGCGCATCAAGCCATGTACCGATGGGTACGCAACCACACTCATCGACTAACAGGGGGATGCTAACTTCGAACAGGCTCCAAAATCGCCCACAAAACAGATGGTTCAATGCGACGCGTACCGCGGATAAAAGGAATATAAAGATAAAGTTGTTAGCAATGATCATTCTCGGAATCTGCCAAATTTTTCACCTTTTCGAATCGAACAGATAAATTCTGTAATGAACTATAATATTTGGATAGTGCTTTAAAATCTACTGAGCGTTATTAACGGATCGTGTAGTAAAAACAATGTTCTTATCAGAGTGTCTATCTATCTATCTCATTTCGGATAGCATTGATCCACGTAAATGCTTCTATCGGAAAACTATTCTGCTCTAGACTGCAACTTATGAAAAACCATATACGAAGTTTTTCCATCCAAAGGGAACAAGTTGAACAGCCTGTGATATAGATCGACAGTTGCTGAATAACATTATAAAGCTTATATAGGATACTATACAGTAACTTATCACGGATTTCTCGGATCTGCGCATCTCTAGTTGATTGTTCTGTACTACTTAATGCAGAGAATAAGTCCACGAGAGTGTAAATAGGAGTAGCTTAAACATTTCAAGATGTCAATTATAAGTTGTTCTGAAAGGAAAAGTTCATACAATAATCGCATACACGTTAACTACGCGTTTTTCTAATACAATATGTATTACGTAAAGATCTAGAGATAGCTAGGATTTTGAAAAGCTGTTACGCCATGATCATTTATGCATATACACAAACAACTCGAAGATCTAAATTTAGTCAAAATAACTTCAAGTCTACAGAACGTTAAATATCTTCTATCGCAATTTCAGCTGTGGATTAACTTTTTCAGGAAATCCTCTCCCCCAAGTGTTAGCTACTGGAATTGACTGTCCCGTTATCAGTCTATGCCCTCGTTGACATCGTTTCGTCTGGCTGATCTCACGTCATGAAGCCGCTCCATGAAGCCACCACTCAGGATTAATCCAAACGTGGAAGCTTAGGGAAGCTTCTTCCTCCTTTTTTCCCCTTTTAACATCTACTTACTCGCATACTTACGCATGCACAGGAACAGGCCGGTGGATAGACGCATAGGCCCACAGCTATACAGCTACATATAGGTCCGTACAACTCTCTTGTGCACAGTCAAACCCATAGACGGCTTGTCGCCTTACCGGTGAATTTAAGTCGCGCACCCGCTTGCGCGGGTTGGACTCGAGCTCTGGTCCGGTGGGTGTGAGAAGCTAATTAAGTTAAAAATGAATGAAGCATCAATGAATAGAGTTAATCACAGCAGTAGCAAAGGCTATGGCGATGGCACCAATATTAGTATTGTATTAACAGAGTTGGGAGTTGTTCAGTTCTGACTCCTACTCCTATGGGAAGCACTTACACACAACTGTGTCTTTGACTTTCGCTTTAGCAAAAGCAGGAAGTACAGACAACGACAGTGTTTAACCAGGCTGTAGTGCATTATGCTAGCTGAAGCCCGTTGTGGCCTTAATGCTGAGGTCGCGACCGTTTTCTTTTCACCCGCGATCCTTCGTTTCTTCCGCAGTTCAACTGAGAATTAAGCGCGCTCTTCGATTCAACGGGAAAGACGTGGCTATGTATTTCCTTGCCGTTACTAGTCTCGCTTAGCTAGGACGTATCGATAAAAATGAGAAGATAAGTTCTACTTAGATTTGAGTGTATAGCCTTTTGGTACAAATCATTGCACCCCTCGCTACTGGAACAACCCCCAAAGAAAGATAGATCAGTCAGGCACACGATACTCTATCCTTCTACAGTGTTGGTTGTGGTCCCATCTTATTCTTCCCTGTCACTTTGCTATTTTCTGCGTCGATAGAGTAGTAAAAGAAATGTTGCTTTGTTTTCTCACCCAATTGTTCGCTTACCGCCACCGTTCAGTCTCTTGTTCGGTTACTTTCTGCACCGTGAAATGGGGCTAAGTCTTGGACCATGAAGACTGAAACCGGGGACTATAGCTAGACGGGATTCAGAGCCGTAGTAGTCGGGTCTTCAGTGGCGTCTTCGCGCTTGCACTACTGTGGTGCGCTAAAGCAATCGAATCTAGCCGACAAAGAGTAATGCAGGGCCGCTGGGATTCGAATGAAGCCTTGAGCGGCGAGTCCACCGTTAGCTGAAGCTCGAGACGGCGGCCGCAGGTAGGATGCGACGTGGCTAAGGCTAAGAAGATGGATGAATGGATTTAAGGCAGGCGGACAGCGCCGCCGGGCCAAACACACCTCGCAACTCCCCTTTACCTGAGTCGCTACCCCAGCGACACGTTGACTTCATCGTTCTTTCCCTCGGCCTTCACTCGTTGAAACCCGGTCTCACTGAGTCGCTGCTTCGAGGGACGGTGCGATAGATGATCCCCATGATTTGCCTTCTTCTCCGCCCCCGAGCTTGATCGGACGTTTATTTGTTTCACGATGGATAAATATATGCGAAGGACAAGTAGATACAGATAGACACTTGTGGTTCGCCAACACTAACTGTGACATAAAGGCTTGAGTAACAAAATAATTACTAATAACTGCGAACCATGGTGCATAACTTGTTGAAATTAAGGAAGTGCAAAAAGTACTTGGAAAAATAACTTCATTTTGCTGACTGAAAAACAGGTAGATGATACACTTACAAATGACTAACTCATAGATACTGAGATAAAAGGTGCTGCCCGTTGTAGCGTTAAGATGAAGTTTAGAACGCTCCAAGTGCACAATAAAACTCAATCACGTAAAAATTGTACGTGGGCTGTTGTAAGTGAAATGTGGTTAGCGGATCATAGTTTGACAAAAAGCTACCAATCTATTTAGGCATCTGTCGGCGTTTCAGGGAAGAGTCTGCTTTTGTAAAAAGATCGGTGACAGGAACGTTTTACTTTGTCCCCTTTTGTATGATGCATAAACCCATATGTTTGAAAGGTGAAACACAAACAATCGTGTAAAGAAAGTAACTTCTAACCGAATCTTCTAATGAAATGCCTAGTGACCCCCCCCCATCTGCAAAACTTCCTCCAGAAGATCGTGCTGTTGTATACACTTACAGTTTCCGAGGCCGTTTTATTCAGCATTTGCGCAGCATCTGATGTTACATGCGGAAGTTGCAGGTATAGAGAGATAAAAACACGCTTCGTTGGAGAATGGCCAGATATCTCATATAAGGACAATCATTTTGAGTTATCTTCGTCGTGCACCCTGCTTTAGAGGCAAGAGTATCAACTAATTTCAATTCTTGAATCTTATTAAAATTATTGGGTGAATCTTCAACTGTAATTGCACCTATGTGGAAACCGAATGACAAAAACACATATGTCGTTAAAAACCTAAAGACACTAATTTGAATTAGCATCATCTCTATACTTGTCCGCTTGTGCACGTACGGCCCCGTGCATCTGCTTCCGTACAAATGCTTGTATATGTATGTATGCGGCTGTTCGTGCTTGTTGGCTTTTTGACGAAACGTTCCACTCTAAGCATTATTGCTCTCATAAAAATATAACTTTCCCGAAAGAGAAAGCGCGCGTGTCTGCACACACCGATTTTCCAGCGTATGCGTCGACAATGCACCAGTCATTTCCCCCGCTAACTTCCCTAGTCAGAGTTCGCAGCTCTACTCAATGTAGCTGTTCCATAGTCTCCGAAACTCCGCTTGGTCTATGACACCCTACACGACTATTTTTTTCTTATCCCGCGAAAAGCCGACAACATCGACAGTGGCGACGCAACAACTCTTTGTGGTCTTACGGACCATTTCCCCAGTGCATGAGTGCGCATACCCAAATTTGCAGACATTGAAAGTCACGCCGTTCCTACGGATTTGCTTTACAACATTTTTTTCCCCAGGCCAGTCTGATATTGAAAGCACGCTGTGTTAGAAAGAACCCAACACGAATACTCCATCGAATATACCTAATAGATATCCTACAAAAAGGTTTCGATACATCGGCTAGGTACAGTACAGATTGTTTTTATTATTTCGACTGAACGCCCAAAGGCCCCATCAAGCTGCCTGTCAAGCGATTGTTTTATACGCATGTTGCAAGTCGATATTACTGAAAAACATATATGTATTTGTAGCACTGTAATTTACTGTATCTTACTGTTTGATTACGATAAAGGCACGAATTCTGCTCACGCTTATTAAGGCAAAATTGTCCTGCTTGTGATCAAGAGGCGCTATCGCAAAAATGACCCTGTCGTTTTCGTTCTGGACAGTTTGATGTGCCAAGGCCAATCATTGATGACAGAGAAGAAGTACTGAAAGCTGAGTAGCACCGATACGTAAGATGCCATAGTGCTAAACATTCACTACCGAAAAAGTTTTCAACTATCTGAACGAAGCTGGCTATACAAATAAGCTCAATGTTTGGGTGCCACACGCATCGATGGTAAGGAAATTGTTCGATCGTATTTTCTTCATCTGTGAAACTCTACGAAAACGCAAAGAAACCAAGCTGCTTCTAAAGCCGTTAATTGGGAGTTGCAAAAGGTGGATCATCCACTATAATAATGCGCAAAGAGACAATCAAACCAGATGACTTAATATCTGTGGCAAAGCCCAGATTCAGGCCAAAGTCAATGAAGTCTGATGGAAATGGAAAGGAATCGCGCATTATGAGCTACTTCTGCTGGGCTAAGTGGCTGACTCACACTTCTGCTATTAACAACCAATAGAATTGCAAGAAGCCATTGGAAAAAATTAACTACAACTAGTCATTGTTGTCCGTCATGAAAATTCGAGGTCACGTAAATCTTTGACCGCCCGGCAAAAGTTAACAAAGCCTGAATTAATGCGTCTACCGAATAACCCGGATCTTAAATTATTTGATTATCGTTTATCTCGATCTCCACAATATTCCTTTTAAATTCAATGGACCAATCCAAAAATCGCTTATTATACCTCTTCGTTCAGATGGGATCATAGTAATAACCAATAAATCGGTAGAGGGTCATAATTAGAAGTTGAGTAAAATCACTTTAAAATATTAAAGAAAAAAAAAACGTTGCCTCTAAAAAACAACCAATACCTTTTGGACAACCCTATATATATATATGGAAATATTCAGCTACTTTTCCTTACACTATCTGCTCCTCTTCTATCGTAAAATGTCGGTGTAGACTATCTGAGTAACGACTTCCGAATAAATAGGGTCTCCTGTCTCCTGAGCACCTTCTGATCAGGAGCCGACTAAGTTGCATGCTCCTTTCTCAGATAGCGCTGAAGCCTCTTTCTAGTGCAGTACATCCTGTGTGCTTGAAGCTACAAAATCTTTCCTTTTGACCGCCATCACCATCACCTCCGGCTTCATCCCTAAAGCGTGTTCCGTATCAGAACTACACACATGCACATTGCACTATCATAGACACAGCATGCGCGTGTAAAATTCTACTATGTACATACAGATTTGTACAAATTGTGTGGCTGATTGCTCGTAAGTCCTTTCCTGCGTAAGCGAATGGATGAGATGAATAAGTTGTCTAAGTTTGAAAGCACACATGCACCCATACAATTCAATGCTGTTGTTGTTCGCTTAGGGTGACAGATACCCTTTTCTTGCAATGTCCGGTTTTCGACGCAGTGCTGAACTCGCGCATCCGGCACCCGTTAAAGTGACGGCCATGACATAAAATGCCGCTCTATAAAGCGGCGTCACGTTTGCTACTGTATCGTTGTAAAGGCTTGTGGGGCAAAACCGCAAGTCATGAACTTGTCATAAATAGGTCGGCCTTCCTTTAGCGCTCCCCTTTTCTTTGAAAACTGAGTTGTTTTGAGCACGTGGCGGATGTTTTCGCCTAAAAAACAGCGGAGAAACAGGAGATATCAGTGTCATGCACGCACTCGTAATATACAAGCTGCGCTAGGGACCCGCGGGGCGGTGGATTGTGGCGCAACGATACTAATCTTTAGTAGAGTTTTTTGAGAACCGAACAGCACATAAAATAGAGCTAAGAAAGCAGGGTCTAAGATGACAAGGCGCAGAAACTACGTTTTGCTTATCACACATAAAACCTGTATATATATATATATGTAAAACACATATAAAAAAAAAGTATAACGGCTATACGAAGACGGATACAGCTCAACACAAAAGATTAGTTTGCATCTAAGTCGCCACTGAAAATAATGTTAGCTCCTCTACCGTATTTCTGAGTACGATATAATAATAACCTGATATTGATTTGTTAAATCATCTTCGTATAGATAGTTCACATCGTGCTTCTCTAGGTCTCTCTATGTTTCAGCTTTTACGTTCGGTATCGTCGTTAGTCATTCCAGCAGACGATTGTCTCCCATCCAGAAACAAACAATGTGTCTCTGCCCACGTTCGAACCTAAACCATAAAGTGTTCTTAAAATTGGCGGGCAACTACGTTACCCACTAGACACGGGCATTTCTCCATGTCTAGTTTTTTTAAAAGTCGCTCTTTCGTATAAACATAAAACATCGAATCGTTTAGATTAGGCCATTTTTCAAATATATTTAAACTGCTTGGCCTTGTTGTCATTCCCAGAGATACTTAATAATGTACGAGCGCATATATTTCAGCAAAAAACAAATATAAACACAAATAACGATTCTGCCTCTCAAACTTTTGTTGCAGACATTTCGTATTGCCGGGCTACCAAGAACCTAGTCCGACGCGCGAATGTTAAGTAGTCATTGGAACAGCTTTAATTAAGTTTAACATTTATTATCTATTTGGGTTTATTTTATTTAGTTGAACCGAAAGGGACATTCATATTATTGAATTAAATATGTTAATAAGTTTCCCGAATTACGTTCATTGGTTCCACTCACTACTGAACAGTACAGCAATTTTGAAAATCTTCTTTAAACTCGCAACGTTTATAAAAGCTACGCATAAAATTACATCAAATCGATTGAAAATAATCATTTTTGTACCAGCTCTAGGCCACCTCTCAGGCCGAACCAATAGCAATGTGCGTACCTCCTCTGAATAATCGTTCTCCCTCGAAACCACGCCAGTTGGGGTTGTCTGCATGCAGGATTAGCCTTGTCTGCTAGAGCCAGTTACTTAGTCCGACAGCTGTCAATCAAAGTCGTCACTCCCGAGCTGAACTCGACATGTTCTAGCCACTAAAATCGGACGGACCTAAAAATCATGAGCCCGAATCACTCGCGGATTGGTTGTGGCTCTGCGAAGCGCCTTAGGGAGTTCAGATGTCACTGGGCCTATTGGCTGGGCTCTGTATAAGTTAGGCTAAACTTGTAAGAAGCGCTCGTTCAGGTGACGAGAGTATGATCCTGGTAGACGATAAAGATCGTGTGCGTAGGAGAAATTTCGAATCAGTCAATTTGTAGTGTATATGAGAGCTAAATAGTAAGCTTTAATTTCAAATAGCAACTGTGACTCTGAGCTGTTTAACGGCTATATCGCCAATGTTAATTAGTTCCGTTTATTCAATCACATTTTTTACTCTTTAACAATTTAAAATAGTCACAAATCCCTTTCTTAATTGAACAAGAATACAAAGCTTCAACGCATCCGCTTGTTTTGTTTGACCTGTGCACACAACAAAATAGCATAGGCATTTTATAACCATTTTAGGCCTAATCAACCTGCATGTTTAGAAATAAATATCATCCTCGAGCGATGAACCGTAAGACATAGTGTATAAAGCAATTACTGCTTAACAGTTTATCTCCAAAGGGTTTATTCCCAAAACTACGGTGGTCTTTGAGAATTTTTTGCGACTGAGGTTGTGTCCCGTTTGCCTCTGGTCTAAGCAGTTTATGGATATCGTGTCCGCTTTGCGCTGAACCCATAGCCAAACGTGCAGCTTAAGCATGAATAGGACCAGATAGTCATTTCATGATTTACCAAAAAACCCATTGCGCGTTGTTAGACATGTAAAAGATTTATAACGAACGATGTTATTAAAGTTAATACAGTTTCCTCGAGCCTTTCCGCCCGTATTTTTCAGGTCCACACTACATACAAAATGTTCAGGTATGCTCGCGGCTCCTTTAAACACTCTTGTCATCTCAGCGTACATGGCTATCATTTGTTTCTATTGTTCATTTCATCACGATCGCATAGGCGCTGCTGGTCGCCGTTGAAAGCCATGCCCCTTTACGGCCGTCTTACTTGACGGCTGGGCCTTGCTTGAGTGCATGTGGCTGTTGGCTGCAACCTGCTATATTCACTATAGGCAGCACAATCTAATCTGGTAAGAGGTGCAGGGCTTCACGCGAAGAGGCCGGTCCTGAATGGTAGAGAAGACAGAAGAAAAACGGTCCTTCCTATTCTTCTCGCAGAGTCGTCAAGGGTCGAACACACCCCACACCTTCGCAGGTTAGTCCGGCCAAGTGTAAAGTGAGGTCGAAACTTTAGACAAATTAAAGAAAAGCATTTGCCAAGGCCCCAGAACTCCCCTGCCGTACTGCCACTACTCAACCCGTCATATTTTCTTTCTTCGCCAGTTTCCTCTGGTCCGACAGGGCAAACTCTGCAGTCGACCGCGAGACCGATCTCCATTCAGTGGAAGGCTAGTGGGGGCGGGGGGGACTGGGAAAGAAACGAGTAGCCAAGCTTACTTTTATTATTCAAACAATAATCATAATAATAGAAAAAGAACTGTAGAAGAATAGTTCCCGCTGAAGCAGGGCGGGGGTGCTGACGTGTAAGGGCGGCCCTTAAAAGGGAGAAAAGTGTTGGGCAAGAATAGGCCGCTGACTAAGTTGCGATGGCGGCGTCGCTACTACCGGCTCTCGCGGCGCGAAACTTTTCCCTGCTCCTTCGTTCAGGGTAGGTCAGAAGGGAGAGACATGCAAAAAAAGGGAGCTATCTCATCGTTGTCTGGTCTATCTATCGTCCTCTTCTAATTCCTGCTTTAGAGTCGTTTGGAGCGATTGCGTAGCTTTACTTTGTGTATTTGCCCCTTCGTATAGCTGACGATGGCTTCCAATCGTGCCTCCTGTTTCGCGTTATTACTTTAATGTTCTTTTATGTTATTTTCATTCGCTATTCCCGTTCTTTCTTTTGCGCGCACTGTTGCCAAGGGTTCTTCTTTAGTTTTCTTTAGGCTGCTACCTTTTTGGTTTTCTATACGGTTGGCTGATTCGCTTTCAGAGCAAAAATGCTCACGATGATGACGACGACGACTACACCGTTCTATGATTGTTGTCCCTTGCTATTCTCGCCTTCAAGCCCCTTTCCTATTCTGTTCGTTCGGCACCTCTGTCGTTGTCTTCCTAGAGACTTCTAATTTGACTTCTCATCCAGAGCATTTAAGGGAATGGAGCATAGCGTCGTCCGTTCTCGATAGAGATGATAATTGTACCAGCAGTTGATGCACGAGTTGACAGTGCCTGTTGGTTTTTTGTCTTCAATAATGTCTCCCTTAGGCTGCTGCTAAAACTAGATCCCTTAGTGGATGACTATTTTGCTCAGATTTCCTATTTTTTATTTGTAGTTCTCACTGTTTCGTGTCTCTCCTCAGTGCGCTATACGATTGCAGAGAAGTAAGCCAGCATGAGTGCATTTATCAGCTTATACTCCTAAACCTGACCGCACTGCTGTACGTGTGTAGGTATATTGATTTTGGGAGTGTTCAAGCCGTCGCGACCACTCGTTTGTGGAAAAGTCGGCGCCAATTATTCGAAGAAACACAACTTTCTACTTATCAAAGGATTTGTTGTTTATTATTATTATTACCGGCCACCTCTGCCTTAAGCTTGGAGTCTTTAGACGCCAATACTCATCATTGCTTTCGATAGATTGGCCTATAGACGTTCCGAGGCTCTTTTTGCATGCAACATATTTTCTTTAAGTTGGTTCAGCAAAAAGCAAAGCAGATAATTATTTGATAGAACAAGCTTGGGCAGATATAGCGGGCGGACGAAGGACAACTATGCCAGCATTCTGGAACCTTTGTAGCCACGTTTAATTGATCTTTCGAATCATCATTATCCATTTTACGGGGAACCCTTGCTTGCAAAGTTGTACCCTTGTTAGTCCATGACTTCTTCTTTGATTACGTTCGTGCAAAGAATACATCTTGCATTAGCGATTATAGTCAATAAACTAGACAGATCTACTGTCGTTTTTTAGCAGCGCACCCTATATTTACACAAGTTGCCGGAAATGGCGATGGTTGAACTCGAAAAGTGTCCCACGGCTTATAGATAGATCCGACACGTGTCGTCTGATAGCACAATAGTGCATTTTTAATAAAATCCGTGAATAGAAAACGTATTATATAGCGAAAATTGTTTTTCCAATATTCCAACTTGTTTCGACCAGAACGATCCGAATCTCAATGACCTTAACACTACCCAATAACCGCGACTTCGTTGTAGGCCCAGGTAAAACGACCGACTCCCTGCCACCTAGAGCCTTTTCTTCAGAGTTAAATCAACTTGGAAAAAAATACCCGACAACTACCGATAGCATAAGCTATCTGAAACAACCGTTGTGTCAGCCTATTAATGAAGATCTTCTTTTAGGACGTGAGTCGTATCCACGTAAAAGGTCGAAAAAATATTTAAAAAATCATTATGCGTGCATTGTTGTGTTTTCATTATGCCACTTAAACTTCGGAATAGGGACACGTTCGGGATTGGTTTAAGCTGCGCATAAACTGGTCCCCATTTTTAAAGAAGAAGGCGGCCGAAATTAGCTGTAAAGCCATTACATTATCGCTCGAACTATTTGAGCCTCACATACATATAGCTCATAGGAAAGCAAAAGATGGTAACACATGTATTTAAAACGCGTCCGATAAAGTATACAAACACCCAATAAATGCGACCCAATTCAACTAGATCCTTCTTCACTGTCGAAAATCACTGTTAATACTTAACGAAACAATCTAGTGAGGTGCATGAGCCGGTGCTCCTTTTAAATTTATTGGATTATCCTCACCGGCTTCTCAATATAACAGTCAAACGGCAAATAACGGTTAGGTTCAGCATTAATTTGATCTATCATAGATTGTTATAACAAATGAGGATCTAATCTCCCTTATCCTATCTAGTGCATCACTGACCTGAAGAAACGCGCGTAGTTAATCCTGTTGTTTGTTTGTTATTGTTTCTTCTCTTCTGGAGATTCCGCCAATGCAGAGGTCCGTCGCTAATCCCTCAAAGGTACGCCTGTTAATCCTTTTGGTGGATCGCGTCACCGCATGAATAGAAGCAGTGTGTGGGCGTTCGCACACGACTTCTTCTGGGCGTTCTTTTTCGTCCCAACTCTAGTTGTTGTCATCATTATAAATTCGCGTCTCGTTGTAAAGTCTTCACATGATCACCTTCAAACTCTTACTTCATCCTCTACGAATAGCGTTCTCGAAATAATTCTTCGCTTATTTGCGGTCTTCTGCACCACTAGCCAGTGCCTCGTTTTTCGAGCTTACCCTTTGCCCCATACTCCAGTTTGCGCTCGCTCTGTTGTGACTCGTTTTGAGGCCTTTCAGCCTCCTCGCTTTTCTTGTGTCTTGTTGATTCTAAAAGGTTTCCAGCTCTTTTGCGTCCTGCTTTCCTCAGGGAGCCAACGCTCATCTGTCTTGCCCTAAGAAGAGCTACTGCTGTCCTCAAGACTGCCTGCGAGCGATGGAGTTATTTCTTTCCCCAGGGGAAAAGACAAAGAATGCAGGGCATTGCAAAGAAGTCGACAATGGTACCTTACCAAACAGCGAAGTGGGCTGTGTGACTGCTCATATCGCATTATGCCTTGCACCTTCATTCACGATCCACGCTTTAATTGTATGCAGACTACGCGCTAGATGGCTTCCTGTCTCAGTTGAACTAAAAACGAGCACAACTGTTGTTTCCTTTTTGGCGCCACTTTTGTCCGACACGCTAAAGCAGAAAAAAGCTAATGTCAGAGACTAAAGGAAGTAGCGCTAGAACAACCAACTCGACGGCACCTCCATACACCGACGCACATAGTATTCTTAATTCTACCAGCTTATCGTATGTAAGCTTTGGTAGGTTAATAGTCCGTTGCATCGTCTTATAATGCAGGTCCCTCTTGGATGTGCTCCTTCACTCTGTACGTTTGCGCGAAGCGTACCCCATATGTGCTTTGCATCAGGCTAGGATAGATGACATCAGGCTCATAAAAGGCACACAACCTGCTGCCATAGGGCCCGTTAAATGGTGAGAACTACGTTGGATCCTAAAGGCTAGTTAGATTAATGTCCATTTTGAACCGGAGAGTGATTCCCAGGCGAGATATGCACATCGGTGTTCGGCAAAGGCGGTGCTAAACATAATAAAGGTCCGCAGAATGCTTCTTCTAGCATGAATGAACGAAGAATAGTGGGTTGCGGCAGTCAGTCGCAACTTATATATAACATGTGGATAGGCTACTAGTGAAAATATAGACTCAAGTGTCAAGGCTGTATCTTGGTCATAATTAGTCATCTAAAGCGTCCAGTTTTTCTCATATTTCTAAGAGACAAAAAAAAAACAGTTTTTCTCTAAGCAAGTATTTCTGAAAAGTATCCTTCTACGACCCCGATACTGCCGCCATATTCAATTCGAAATTACATATTTACATAGCATATAATCTTGCCAGAACCCCCTCTTTTTTTCAAATGTCTCAAGGAATAGATTTTACTGAGAGCTCGGAGGATCTGACAAAGACATCGAAAAGTGCTGTATCTTAATCGCTGAGAATTTTTTTGCGCTAGGAGACGACATATTTTTAGTGATTATCCTATTTCATTTGATTATAATTTGTTGGTCTTCTAAGTTCCGCACTTTCCACAACTTTGCTTTTCTGCACCAGTCTTTTTAGGTTTATGATAGTCTCGAAAATAAATTTGAAAGTTTACGTCATCTTTCTGATGAAACATTATCGTAAACAAAGTCCCTACAAACAGTGTTTCTGAGACACTGCAAAACCAATAAGACGTTTGCTAACCCAAATCAGTCTAGCGAGTTCATTTATTTGATTGACTGCTGATTGTGTCATTCATAACTAATAGACCACACTTTTTTCGAAATATTATTCACTCGCTTAATCTATTTCTTAATTTTTCTGCCGCTCTGATAACAAAACTGGTTTTCAAAAATAACCTTTCTTTGCCGAGATCGAGAAGAAGCATCGTAGTAGCTTTTGAACCCCATTGGAGCACCAACGTCTTATCTAAGCTCGTTTATCTTATCCATCGGCTTCTCCCTTCCACGAAGACAGTCAGAAGCGATGTTTAGGGCCCTAAGTCTGCCGGGCAACACTTCATCCTAGGACCGAAGCTCGTCTCTGAGTGAGCACGGCTCACTCCCACCTTTTTCATTCTCCGTCCAAAGTCATTTCCTCAACAATTAAAGACAACATCGTTGACGGGCCTCTCTTCCCAGGTTTTGCTCTTACAGTATCGCACTCACGAGTTGAGAAAATCGTGTCTCCACTCTCGCACACTTCCTAACCCTCTGGCAAGCCTCTACCGTACAGCCATCGGCAACGAAATGGATACAGAAGCAAGCTGGCGACAAGCTAGCAGGCGATAGTCGTTCAGATCACTGGATGTCACATCCCGAGGTGTGTAAGTGTACGTATGTTCGCATGGTATTCTCAGTCTTTGCCTGCTATCCTCTCGTACAACCAATAGCAGTAACTGGCCTCTGATTGAGGTGACACACAGACATGTCGCGGTACATAGGCGACGCGGTGGTGACATTTGAGTTCTAGCTTCCGGTTTCGAAATGATGATTACACTGAACTGGAACGCTGAGAAGAAGGCAAACGCGAAGATTTAAGATGAAGCTTTGCTTTTGCCCTCGATCAGCTTTTTCTATAAGAGAGTTCTTGCTAGCGTAGTGCATCAAAATGGGCCAACGGATACAAAGCTGTATGAGCTGAACGTTGATTCCATTCTAAAGAGGAACTGCGAAAAGAGCTTGTAGTATGATTTTGTTGAAAACTATAAAAAAAAAAAAAAAAAAAAAGCTTTCAGCGGAATCAGATCTCTGATCTGTAATGGATCTGTGGAACAATGAAACACTGGTGATACAGTCTTGTCAGCTGCAATACTAGCTATCTTTGTTAGTAAACTGTAGACATGAGTACTTCTATTTAACCTTTAATCATTACCCAGGCAAGAGCTATATGTTATCATTTTTACAGCCACATCAAGCGATAAGCCCGTTCTGTGTCACACGAATATGTTTCATCGGTATTTAATTAATTCCAATCTAATAATTGCATTATACTTAAAAGTTGCGAAAACGCTGCGCAATACCTATCATTCCTACAGTGATATCTATTCTTGCTGTACATAAAAGTACCGAACATTACCACCTTTACATTGTAAATTCTATCATTTCATTAATCGTCCCAATGGGAAATTAGAGCCATGCTTAAATGTGCTATATAAGGTCCTCCCCGGTCGTTACTACGCGGGATCCCTCAACGGCATACGGCCTCAAAATCTTGGCCAGATCAGTAACCTGAATGCAGGAAACTGAGTCAGTTCATTTGTGCTTCGTGTGAATCCGGTTCGGCGGAAAGGTTAAGAATGAAATTAAATATTATTGAAGTTCTCTCTTTCTCGCCCCCACCTGACCCTTTGCTTGCGCTTTGCCCCAGGAGAATCCCTCTTTAGTTTGGTTCCCATCAGCGTAAAAGGCATTTTTGTCAAATACAGAGCTACCGGCCGTTGTGTAGTTGCTTCGACAGGGGCAGCATTAGCGTTGGCGCCCGATGTTCGGTGTTGGCTGCTGAGGGGATCAACGACCGCAGCAAGAGAAGAAGGATAAAAGTCGAGTGACCTTCGCCCTACGTTTACATATACTCTTTTTTCTGTCTAATGCAGTTGCAGAAGCAGGCTGAAAACACCAAGAGAACGTGTGTTCCCTTTACATCGTAAACGAATACGGGCTGCTACGGCAAAGGAAAAGACGGGCCGAGGAAGGGATTCTGGAAGCGTGCATTGGCTCTACGCTGGTTGAGGTTTTAGGAAACGACGGCGGTGAGAGGCTACGGATGACGTTAGGAAGTCCTTGTCGACATACTAAACTCACTAGAGTCGGCAAAGAAAGAGAAACCGACGCGATGAGTCCGATTAGCTTTGTCTGTTTGAGCAGAGTTGCTCTAGTAGCAGCAGCAGCAGCAATGAGCATGGCGGCATGCCCCTGTCTTCTCGTTGTGCCCCTTTTTGTAGCCCCCGTTGGTGGCAGTGCCGCCAATGAGAGCAAACAGCGCGCCGGAGCTGGTGGTTGACTGGCTGGCTGGGTGCCTGGATAGCTGACGGTGTAGCGGTGGTAGCGGCAAATACAAAAAACGGACGGACGCGTTCGAGTCGACTCAGCGGCGGTCGGCAACGAGGAGGGGCTGCTGTAGCAAAAGCCGTAGTTCTCCTGGGGACTCATCAGGCAGCCGGTTGGAGGCTTCACGGCTCAACGCTGACTCCAGTGTACGCAGGACCGAGTGATGCTTCTAACCGTAATGCGGCAGAGCTTTTGGCGCGCGCAGATCTCCGGTACCATCGCTGCCGTAATACCAGCATGAGTGGTAGTAGCAGCTGCGTTGGCTGCTTTACTCGCTTCATGCGGCTTCTGCTGCTGCTGCTGCTGTCTAGCTAAGCAACTCCTGAATTCCCACTTTAACGCTGCAGCCAATTCAACCGTACTCTGTCTAACTTCAACCATTCCTGTTGTCTTACCGCTTTGTCTCTCCGGGTCCGCTGTCGGACCCACAGCCGACGACTTTTCACTCTTTGTAGCTTTTCGAGAGCTCCGGCACTTTGCCCCCACAGGACCTAAAGCCCTGGCTTGCGCCGCACTGGAGCCAGTTAGTTAGGTAATGGCATTCGACGGTAGTCGCCGTCTGGAGTAGAAGCTCAGGCACCTACAACGGCCTCGTGAAGCACACAAGGGCGGCTCATCGCAGACCGCATTCGAAGTGCCCTGCTGGGGAGTATTCTCTTCAGGTGCAGTTTACCACTTGACATCCAGTCACTTCTAGGCAAACCACATTGCTCCGCGACTAAATGAAGTCCCAAAATTCCGCTTTCCCTTTGTCTGGAACGAAGGGTTGGAAGACGAGTGAAACGATCGAGAACTAACTTAATCATCCGCATTTAACGAAACGAATCGACAAGACAATGATACACAGTCTAGCTTAACCACTCCTACTGAAAGAAGGTTTACAAATCGCATCTATTTTTCAATTCGCTCTTGCAAATTAATCCGCGTTTCCTCGGCGCCTGGTGACTCTAGAGTTGTCACTTTGTGCTCGCGTAACGGCTGATGAGAAAAGGACTATGGAAGACGGGAAAAGTGTTATGTCTTGAAGTATCCCTATTGCTTGATTGTCTTTGTGAAACGCACAAACTAAGCGAACCATTGGCCCGACCAAGCGTCGATACACGGATATACTCAACTGTCGTCTGCTGGTGGTAAGCAGAGCCTCGTTCGCCCACGAATAGTAGCAGCTGTACAGGCCTGCAGAAGGGCAGAATTTCTCACTAAAGAAAATAGAGAAAAAAGATGGCCAATGAAAGGATGGGCAAACCAGAAGAGTGACAGCACATAGTAAGCGACAGCTAGCTGCCGAAGGGAAGCGGTCTGAATCGATAGGCGGGGCGGGGACGACAGCTAACGGCAGTGGTAGCGGGGGGCAGTAGCTGGGGCGACGGATCGGGAAAAAGAAGGAGTCAATCAATTCGCGGTGGGCTAATGGCCAAGTTTAGGAGAAGAGAGAATCGAGATCGTGCTGGAGAAAAAACGAGTAAGCACATGGAAGCAATAAGAGGGGGGAGAGAAAGTGCGTACGAGATGCCCCACGAGGGCAGAAGAGCTGAAGCCAAAGAGGGTAGGTACAAAGAGGGGCGGTAGAAACACCGGAGGTAGGCAAAAAATCGTCGCTAGCTCGGGAAGTGGAACAAGGAGAAAAGTCACCTCAACCCCAACATTGAGGGGACAGAAGACGAAATCTGCCAATGAACGCCTGACCTCCCCTCGTAGTAGCCGTGAGACACTATTGTGCAGTAACGGGAAGAGCCGGCTGAGGTAAAGGATGAGATATCGAACGACCGCATGGTACAGTGGTTCTAGTGACACAACGTATTAGACGGAGTGCTACCTAGGTTTGAGCCTTGCTGCGGAGGGAAACTGGAATGTGGAAACTGATTAGGCAACAACATGTCATTATGAGAAACAAGACGTTGTATAAAAAGAATTGCTTCTTGTTCGGATATGTAAACACTCGCCTAATTAACGCACAAGTTGATATTCGGAGTCAAAACGAAGATCAATCTTTTTTAGGGGCTCTGCGTGAAGGATGTGCAAACATGCATCCTTTTTTAATTAATATATCGAATATATATTACACAACGCCTGTATAAATAAAGATGTTGTAGATTTAATCTGATTTACTCAGAGTTTTGTTGTGCGACAGACAGCTTCGATTGTTTTGAGCATACTAAATGCTATCCATTGCATTAGCATACGAGGATTCGAACTCGTATAGTCCTGCCAAGGTAACGGACACGCCTACCACTGCGAAGCTGGTATATACTGATCCAGCCGGCTTTACAACTTCGAACTGGATTCGTACATACATAGTTACTGCAAAATACTCGAAATAACACAAATTGTCCAGAAGGATAGAAGCGTGGTAGAGCGTAGAGTCAATGAAAATCTGGAATGTCAGTAGTACGGTAGTTTTTTGGTTTTGCCAACTTTATTACCACAGCAAAGCTTTGTCAGCTTTGAAAGATATCAACAAAAGTAATACTTTACATTCAGTTTACTGAATGCATCAATGTCCTGGTAAGCAGGCCGATCAAGACGTAACAGAAAAAATCCAGCTGGTTCTCCTTGTACAATAGTATTCCAACTTGATCTGTTCCATAATAGATTAGATTATTTTCACGACCACCGGGGCTGCTTCTGCCGGCTAAATTGATAACAAAGTTGGAACAATGTCCTTCTGGCTTACCAGCTAGAAGGCTGTGGGCCTCGAGTAGGTAATCAATCCGTCGAACGATGAAAAAGCTCGCGCACTTATAGGAACTAGGTATGCACTGCAGCAGGGTGAGGTGTATGGAAAACAACTAATTTATAGTATGGTTGTATTTTTTTCTGGGCTAGTGTGGGATGACTAGCACAGACATAAGTACATCCACTAGCAGCCTTAAAGGTCTAAACTGAGGCATCTAAAGTTAGGTCTTTTTTGTCTAGTATTTCTATTGTTTTTACCGATTTTTCCCATAAAATATTTATAACCTTGTTATTATACGTCAAGTATAACATCGTCATTACCTGTCCTAACACATTTACTTATTGCAACGGTATTCAACCTTTAATGTGCGCTTCTCACAACTTCGTTTTTATTGTTGAACGCATTTGGCACTTAGAAATTCCTCCCAAACAAATCGATCTGCCTCATTTTCGCTCACGTCTCCCTCGTGCTTCGTCACCTCTGGCCCCCGAACAACGGGGTCTAAAAACTATGTCCTGATATCGTTCTCGACCCCAACTTCTCTGTCTGTAACCACTGTCCGTCTTTGACCATCATTCGTTGTGATCCTATCCATGTCGCTGATGGCTGAAGAGAGGTATATTATGCTTGTTCTCGAGCAAGCGAGTAAACCTGCGTTCGGCCGCAGATCTTCCCCCGTTCACCAATCCGAAGAATAGTCCTGTTCTTACATCGTGTTCCCGTATCAGCCCTCTAAGTATAATAATAAAGGAAGTACAAAGAGCGGCCGCCAGACTCGCACGCAGTCCACGGGCAAGCGGACAGACCGACACTTAGCGGGCTGCCAGCAAGTAGCAAAGCATTTTTTGTGAGCATTTCAACTTCACCGTTAAGCTTCGTTTTCAGCACTTAACCCCCAGAGTCTCTAGCGTCTTCCGCCGTTTTCTCTCTCCCATTTTGTGTTTGCACAGTATTTCTGTATTGTCCTAATGAATATTCGTGCAAATGGGTGTGCATATTTATTCACTCGGTTTTCGTCGGTCCTGACCGTGCATCCATTCAGAGGTCCGTTTGTTGTTCCCTCTTCAATCCGACGCTCAAGCGAAATCAAGCAATAGCATATTTTCAATAGTATGTACGCACTAAAAGCATACCGCGATGATATAATGACGTCGGGGTGGAGGGTAACGTAGAAAACTCGAACGGAGACCGAGGCTGGATTGGGCGAACGCTTTTGTCCGTCGGCATGGCAGGGACAATGGTGGCCAAAACTGTAATGCTGAATGAATGCAAGGTCTACTATTGAGCTGTCGTAAATTGACATGAAATAACATGAATATTAGGCAGGCAGGTAGAGGACGACCTGTTCGAAGGGCGCGATTTTCGAAAACAGGGTGAGAGTAAAATGAAGGATGAGAGAGCTGACAATAAATTGAATACGGTAAAGGCGTATAGGCACCTAATTAGTAGATGTGTCTATTGGGGAAACGAATAGCGAAGACGCTAATAAACAGACCTAGGTGATAAGATAAAAAGATTTCAGACAATATATAACCAAACGTAATTCATAGAGGGGGCTCGTGTCGAGTTCACAGATCTACGACCAGCAACAAACCAGCGCGGATGTTAATTTCTCATGGCTGAAGCTTTCAAGCTCGTATGCTGAAAAACGGAACGGTATAATGTTATTAAGAATTATGGTTTCAAATAAGCACCTATCCTCACTTGAGAAAAAACAAAATTATTTTTAATCTCGACTTCGTAATTTGTAGTTTCAATTGTGATTGTTGGTACGAATAGAAAATATATATTCGAAGACCTCTGAGTGAAACACTAGCTTAATATATGCTGAAATCCAGCTGCACTCAATTTTAGTTTGCGTTGAGCATATTATGAATAGTGCCTCCTACTATTTCTGTATCTCACGGTGCCAGACGCCTGTCTCGCCTGACCCATGAACGTGACTTAACAAAACCTAAATATGCAGACCCAAGTGCTACACAGCTTATTTTAATGAGAGTTTCAATTTTATAATTGCAAATACGTAAATGGCCCGTAAACGGATTCAACTAGTCGTCATCAGTTTACCCATCCTGCGGCTCTATACCGTTATATAAATGATATAGAACGAGCTGGCCGACACCATATCTAATATTGTGTGTTGGGCCCCCCGAAGCAGTAAATAGCAAGAAGTCCATTATTTGGCTGACAAAAACGTAACAGAGACAATCCTGTTGATAGAAATTTGTTCCTATGTTCCCAAGAGAGGTAATAGGCGACCAGTATATACTTAATCTATCCGATCGATTAATTGTACATTCAGTAGCTCGATTAAGGAAAGTTTCGCTAAAGGAGGATTAAATTTCGAAGAAGGATTAAATCTAGCAACGAGTAAAAGCAATCGAGAAAAACATGCTATGAAGCTGATGATTTGATTCAAGAGCCGACATAGTATGCTTTGCAGATAGATGGATATTCTGATGTGTTTCGTTTCCTATAAAAATTAAGTTTCCTCAGGAAACGGTTTCCATTTGAAACTTCGAATCATGTTAGAGGAATAAGTATTGGACTTACTCCCCTAACATGATACATAATTCAGTGTCAGCAAGTATCAAAATGTAGCTCATCCAAAGTTATCGAAAAGTCGTTTAAATTCTAAGCAAACCAAATAAAATGCTTGATTAGAACGTTAAAATTCTATTACGTGTTCTTTTTTATATACTACAAAATAATTCTTTTTAAAAGACCTACTCAACCCACTTTAATAAGCGTCATTGAACACTTGAAGGTTTAGATGTTATAGTGGTAATGTGTACTCGCAGAACTTCCTTAAGGCCGTGTTTGTAGGAAACAATCTCCATTCATTTCTGGGTACAATTCAATGGGCAGAATCCTAGCCCTGCAATGAGGCACATTGTTGAGCTCTGCTTAGTAGTGCGTATACAAGTTGGACGTGCCTCTACACGGCGCAGGCAGTCACATCCATTCCGGACCGATCAATCCTTTTTTCCTGCGGGTGCCCTCTATCCAAACGTTGGGCATACCACGTGTTTACGTTTCCCCACACTTCAATACAAGCCCTCGAGTCGAACCTGAAAGAAGCAACAGAAGTGCTATATATATGATCCAGTCAACGCTTCTCTTTCAGTTGGCTAAACCGATGCTATACACAAACGACACACACTAGATCGGCGCACGCACATCTTCCACATTGTCGATACTGTTAAGTGCCCTGTTGACTTGGCACCTTGAAATGGATTATGTGGGAGCGCATGCATCGGTCTACACAAAGAGATTCAAGGAGCGGGCCAATCAGTACTCGTTCAGAGTGCCTTTTCCCTCGCACGATGCGGGTACCCCCGTACGCCCGCGCGACAGACCTACGATGGGCTCCTGGCGCTGGCCTACGTTGTGCCGTGTGTCTCGTCTACTTTTGCACAATCCTTTACTAGGAAGTAATGCAACGGTGGACGACACTTAGTCCAAACGGCCGAAATCGCCATGAGTTTCCACCGCTAGGTATAGGCCTAGGACACATCTGCACACATACACTCTCCTGCTCTGAGTATAGTAGAATTTCTGTAGCTTACTAAGAGATCTGAGTTGCAACAGAAATAGGGCGAGAGTTGACCCAAACGAGTGGTAGCGCATAACAACGGGTTCAGTTAATTCGCCCTGCGGAACCGACATCCACCACGACTCCCCTCCGTTTCACCTTTCTAGCATGTTAGCTACTCTATCGCTGCCGCCGGCACGGTGTGTACGACAACGACACGACTTTCGTAAGCCTACCACTAGCCAGTTGATTTTTTTGTGCAGGCCGTAGGTGCTGGTCCCTACAACCCCTATTGGTCCTCCCTGGCGCAACTTGGCTTACCCCCTACACCGAGCTAGCAACCCGCATAGGTGTCCGCGGTGCCGCCTAAGCTTTTTTGGCCACAAAGGGCGCAGGCTTCTCGCCTTGCTTTTCTGATCTGGCATTCAGTTCCTCGTACTCGTCGCCGTATCCGAGAAATCAGACAAAGGCACAGGAACACATGGAGAGAGAGAAAGAGGGAAAGGGAATAGTGCGCTGATTAAGCAGTTGGTTACAATGCCACCCCATGTTTTCAAAGGGCCCATTTGCTTGGTTGCATTGGAGTCGTCGAGGCGAAAGCAGGTTGACGTAGTCGTCTGAGTGGCCTGCGTCCCTCCGATGCGGCTGCTGGGGTTGACACCGCAGCTGACTCTGAATATGGATCATCGGGGAGGTTCGAAGGCTTTGCCATCGCTCGGCTTCGTCCGACACTCCCCCAGAGGCGAAGAAACTCGCGAAACTCTACGAGGCTTCTGCAATCCCTCTGGTAGCAGGGAGGTTAGCGCGTAGAAGTAGGAACAAGTACGTATCTATTGACTGATTATTCGGATATGCTTTGAGTGGGCTTGGATTCGGTTTACTACAGCGTCGTTTGTGCGCCTACGTGACTATATGGTATATTTCTTTCGACTTTTTACGATCTGTTTAAGCCGATGCCGTTGTTGGAGATGCAGCGCGCCGGATTGCATGTAGATATACTCCATTCTGCGATAACTCCTGACTATATTGGTCTTTTTTTAACACCCCCGCAGAGATGCACTATCCGACTATCCAACGATCGATAAACTTTACTTCTGTAAGAATTCAATCTCTTATACATATGTTTATGCCAATAAGTGATCGATAATTAATCGTAAAAGAGAAAACGTGCATTGCCTGTTTGGCTTTCTACGCCGTACATAATGATCAGCTTTCCGTATTTTCCATTATCAGAGGAGCGGCATAAATTATGCTGTTATATTGTTTGTCATTGTTTGCAGCCTTGTCGCTTCTACGGTTGTTACTGATCTCTGCGGCTGTGTCTGTTTTGCTGAAACTGTTGTTGCCTGGCCGTAATAAAGCAAAGCGAACCGACAAGAAGCGATATCAAGGGATGAAGGGGTAGCACTGAGGGCTACAAGCCCTACAACGTAATGGAGCACCCACTAGAGTGTCTTCGACCGGGCGATAATCACACCCACGTGGATTACAGCAGTGCCGATACCTTTCACTGCCACCATAATTTTGTTTTGTTGCTTGTGTCGAGCTCAGGCTGGCCAGCTAGCTCCTTTTTGTCCGGTATTTTTTCTTTCTTTAATGCGCACCCCTGCTCTAGTTTATGTATGAGAAAACGACAGATTTCTAAGAGCTGGATTCTGAGCTAAGTCAATGCTGAGGCGATAGAAGGAATATTGCCGTCGCTGTAGATATTCGTTCAATGTCACAGCGTTTTTTAGTGAAAGGCACTCAGCATTGCCTATTCTAGGGCACGGAAATCCCATAGGGCCGCTCATGCACGCGCTCCTTACTCAGACCAGGCTTACAATCGTGAACTAGCAGCCCCCGTAGGACAACATAATCAGGACGTACTTAGAAGCTACATCGCCATCATGATTCGTTACCGTACAGTATACAGCGAAAATGGTACGCATAAGTGACAAGGATGCAATGGATAAGATGATATGTTACAGCGTATTCCAGCCAGTTATAATACTCGACTGAAATAGTGGCGGCGCTTAACTGAAACAAAGTGGATCTGATAGTTTTATGTATTAGATTTGATTATAGTTTGTTTTTCTGTTTTTTTTTGAAACAATTTTTTTGTTTCTAAAAAATGGTTGGGCTTTCTTTTGTTTTATGGCATTTCACTAATTTAGTAGTTTTACCATGTGCAGCATTTTTCTTGTCCTTGCTCAAGAGTCTTTTTTTTTAATTTTAAAAAGTCATGCCTCACAAGCGGTCGTAAAGAGGTTGCACCAAACGTGCAGTAAATCAAGCCCAATTGCGCCGATCACATAAAGTCCCTAACGAGCAGCAGGTATTATCATTGTGTTCCATGCGATCATGTTTACTGCACTGTAAAATATTTATTTTTTTTTTTAATTTTGTCGTATCACTGTTTGTCTCGTTAGTGGTTTGAAAGCATCTTCTCTCAACGTTTCGTCTGATCATGAAGCACGTCTGATCAAGAAGCTAAGTTCGTTGGGAAAACCTTCGCGCTAGAATCTGTTACGGGCTGTTTTAAACAAACACTTAGCTTGGTGTAGCATAATCATTTATTATTATCATCATTATTTTGATTGACGTATTTTTATTATAGGTTGAAAATGGTTTTGAGCAGCGGTTAACAGCATTAACTGTTCGGAACACAATATATTTTATCTAAAAAATACAACCGAAACAAATCTTACTACACCGATTTTCTGAAAATATACCAGCTTGCTTTGTTTCATAATAGCAGTGCTGATAACTACTGCTGTATCCGCACAATCACACGACCTTACTGTGCTGTTCCCTATTTCAAGGAGAACTCTTCCCTATCTTAAACGCTTCGCTTGTATGTCTGGTCTCCCTAACGGAAATATAGGCCGTTTGTTTATCGTGCTGCACGCTGGAATTGCAAGCTAACTATTTTACTTACGCGATGATTCGGTCGAAATTTTGCCACAAAGGCCTTTCGTTGCTTTTCAGCCCTGTTCAGCTTACACATGCCGGTACTTCAGTGCGGTAGTGTCTGGGACACCTACAAGGGTAGTCTCCTAATTGTTCACTTTTGCGCTTAGTTGTACGCTTCTCCCCCCCCCCCCTCGATGTCCTTTCCGCACTTAGACACTCACCCCGGTTACGGATAGGTTAGGGCTGCTGGAACCATCCACGCTTGGCAGCGTAGGCTGAAATGGAGTAAGCAAGGCCTTTGGCGACTATCCCTTAGCTGATTTGTTAGAAAATGCTCAGCGATGGTTTGTGTGTTGGCACTAAAGTCAGATTCTTCACAAAGCCTCCCCTCACCAGATTCAACCTGCGACTCCAGGTACCAACCAGACTCCCGGTTACTGCTTGTGAAATAAACTCAGTCCCGGTAATAATGAGAAGTATTAACAGAAACAATTAGCCCAGGGTGGGCTGGGAATGACTGGGTATACACTTAAGAGGCGAGAGTGACGGAATAGCGAGAGATACAGCAGGCAACTGGAATCACAACACAAACCTGTGCGAAAGCGACGCAGAGCTATCGCTCCCGCCGCACTAGTCGGCGATTGTGACGTGAAGTGAGATAAGCGTACGTTGAAATCTGAAAGAAAGTGCTCATCTGCGAGCAGAGGAAGAAGGAGAGACTGAGTGGGTTGGACTGCACGAGCCGTGTGTTCACTTCGGTCCAGACCAACATCTCGGATGGCCGTCTCGCAATGGGCGCAGGAAACAACTGAAGTGAACAGGATAATGGTCACCTCATGACAGGGACAGTTGAGGCTATACTTTCTACTTTTTGAGCTTTTTACTCTCTGTGGAGTTCCTAGTATAATGACGAGAGAGGCATGTGAGAACATTGGTTTGGGTTTCTGTATTGGTGGCAGTGAAAAGACAAAACGTTGAACCCGTGACAACAGCGTTATTCTGCCCAAGGAAAAATCGAGTCAGACCGGATGCTAGCTAGCCTATCCTTACGGCGGAAGCAGCAGTAGTAAATGTTATCTATCCAAGGTGAATAAAAGCCTAGACTATGGACAAGGATCTACCCAACCAGTGATATACGGGCACCGGAAGAGATAAGGTCACTATTTATAAATTTGTCGCCTTTATGCTTCGTAGGAATGTACAGATATTGGCAAGAAACCACTTCTAACATATTCAGCTATTATATGTTTATCACGCTATAAAATGACCTATACTCGTTTGAAGCACATGTATTTTATGTGCTTCGTCGATCTAGGTAACTGGCTATTCACCGATCTTATTGCTTTACAATTCATCCTGATTGAGGAATCTCTTATGTATCTATAACATTTTCACGTTTGCATTTCCTCTCGGTTGTATTTACATACGCTAAAAAGCACCTCTATTATATTCCAGGTGTGTCTTCATTTAACCTTTTGAGTTCTGCTAAACTGGTACCTCGCTACTCCCTCAGGACAATCAACATTGTTCATGTTCCTGTGTTTCTTGTACGCAAGCATGCAACCCAATGCTAGCTTGCGTCTTTCCTCCAGGCACAAGTCCTGGTTGGAGCAACGGTGAAAGAGATCGGCGCTGTGCAGCTGGCCGCGTTGCTGAATTCTTAAATAGTCTGACTTCCCCAAGTTTCCCTTGGTATTCTCTGTCAATGCGAAAGGAAAAAGCTGCAAATGGGGCCTGGCGAACTCGGCTCGACCCTGGTCCAGGCAGGCCCAAGCGACTACCCGCCCACCAAGCTTGAAAAGAAGGGGACTTTCAACATGGGAGTATGAGACTCGGAGGTCCGTTCCTATAGCTGCTACCGTTGACACCGGTACTGTACCGCTACGGCTGCTGCTGTTTCGGCTGTTGCTGGAGCTAAGAGCAAATACATGTCGTCACCACTAGGCCCAAAGCAGCGGGGCCATACCGTCGTTGCCATGGCCCTGGTCAACCCCCTTTTAGTTCGAAGTTGCCTCGAAGGATGGCAACGAGCAGTAGCTACCGGTACCAACGAAACGAAAAAACTAGGAAAGCGAGTAGCGCCGGCCTTAGCGAACCTGTGAGATGGGTGGAATAACGTAGTCGTAGCGGACAATCCTTGGTTCGCCCACTTTGCCCTGTGAATACGGCCAGAGCTACTATCAGGTAAAAGCATACAATGATGGCTTGAAAAAGGAATAACGAACTTCATTGTAACTAGTTTGTTAAGAAGGATCAGGGAAAGCCAAATCGTACTTTCGCACTTTTACATTCTATTTAGCTTGGTAGTACCTGCAAAAGATGAGGACTTAGTAGTGAAATCATTGCATCCAATGACTGTAACATTAGTTGATGATTTGTCGTCAGGGCAAGTTTTTTTTGGGTAATTCAATTTTACTTTGAGCCAAATGTTACTTTTTTTTTTTAAAATTGATGATATTTTATAGCATATTTGGTTTCCCATTACTGTTAAGTGACCAGCGATTACACATCAATAAAACACCCTAAATGCACGATATGCACGTATCAAATTCATACATTCTGTTTCTGTCCATTAGTTTCTGGGATAAAAAAAAATCAAACCACTCTTTCATACTTGATATTTTACTCAGATTTTAAAGCAGTGTCTTCCCTCTGTCGTTATTTTAAGCAGCGAGTCAGAGTACTTTATGGACGCCCCGAATATAGTTAAGTCTCTACATTCGAGCGTGTAGCTTCTTCATCCGAACGAGAAGACGAGGGGAACTGAAAACTTCTGGGAGGGGCAACTATTTGGCCCCGGACTCCGTGTAACACTACGTCAGAGCAGCGTATTGGTCTTACACCGAGGAACCCAGAAATGCAGCGTTTAACAAGCGGCCGGATCGATCAGGCGTGGGACTTGCGCCTGCTGGCGAGCCAACCAGGAAAGGCCACTTGTGTGAACCTTAAGAGGATCGCCTGCATTTACTGTGTACAACCTACCCTCATCGCATGTATTGTCTCCTCGAAGACTGTCAACCGTCGAGAATGGGCAGACATAATGCTCGGTGGAGTATCGCCCTTCATTCCCAGTTTTTCCATCTCGGCTGCATCATCGTGTGCAACCACTCCCCGCATTTAAGTTATAGCCCACACCAGTTCAGATGGATGCAAATCTATGTATTTTAAAATACATAGATTTGTGTTTTAGCATCTCGCCTCGTCTGATTCTTCAAACAAATGGTTCAAGACAGGGGAGATGCAATAGAGACGTACTATAACAGAAACAGATCAGAGACACTGATGCGCGTGCGAAAAATGAACTTCAAACTAAGAGCTAACGAATGTGTCACAATAAATAATACATTCCGTTATAAAGGATAAGACGAAACCAAATTTTTGAGGCGGTTTGGGATGGGATTTCATTAGGTTCTGTCGACTGCGCAAAGACAGATCTAGTCAGAATCTCTAGAGCTTCATTTTAGCGATTCTAGAAACGCTGTCTAGTTTATATAATGATATAATGGTGTGGCAGCTGTCCCGTGCGCACGACGGAAAGTGGATGAACGCAGAGGGGTCTGAAAGCTTGCATTGATCATTTGTTTGCTTCAATGGCTTTACAAATCGTGTGGTTCTAACGGCCAAAAGTTTCGAGGACCACATGAGAGACATTGTGTTGTAATGCTTCTTTGGTATTTATAGGGTCTGGCTTGCTAGTCCTGTTTTGTTCGGTGAGGCAAACTGGAATTTTCTTTTATCGCAGTGCATCATTGTTTAAGATCGACGAATATCATTATTTGCTGTGTTTGAGGAAGCGTGAGCTACGAATGAAACGAGCGAGAGAGCTGTGAAATGACGAGACAATGTCGCGTCTAATACAGGCTATCCATAAATATACTACATATTAATATTAGCTGAAATTATACTGAAATATTAGCGAAACAGAGGCAACATGGAGGAGTTCTTTCTTTAGAGGGCGAACCATTTTCGTATGTCAGAGACGGTTTACATAAAGTACAAACCTGATCATTGATTTAGCCAGATGAAACGCGAGATGTTCTGCAAAATCTAAAACTAGACAAATTAACCCTTCACGTAGTGCGACCTCGTTCTGCAACAGAAACAGCTTTTATCCAGTACAGTATAGGCGCACATACAGACAGGTATGTATCACAATTGGGGTATAACAAGCATGACCGCAGGCGGCAGTTAAGGCACCTGTTGCAATCTGCCGCTCTGCCACAGCGAGACAAACGGCCGTACGGAGGAAAGCGCTAGGGAAAAGAGGCCGGCAAGAGAAGGGGCGACTGATTTGTTTGAAAAATATGTCCGCGCTCCGGTGCTTGCTCCCAGGCTCGCTATGCGCTTCGATGCGCTCGTAATGCTCAGCCGTTCCTTCCGGTATCGCCGGAGGCGCAAAGGAACATTACGCATAGTAGCTGCAGAATTGCACGAAAGAGAATAGAGAGGACTGAGCGAGCCGGCAAACGCGTCCGCTCAGTGAAAAAAGTCCCTACCCAGGACTTAGGAAGTGTCCTGGACTTCTGGTTCTGGAGCGGGGGCCGCACCAGTAACCTTCACCAGTGAAGCTCCCCGCAGCAGCCCTCTCAGATCGTCCGCTCTCCGACCCCCGTAAAGTGACTATAAATGTGGAGGCGGCCAGCGAAAGGGGATGGTCAACGATGCATGCTCCATTATGGATGGGATGAACCTGCTGCTGCTGCTGCTGCTGACTCCTGGATACCCTAGCTTGCTCCGGAGGGACTCGCAATAGAGCGAGTAGCAGGGCTTTCAGGCGTGCCCGAGGTCACCACTATCACAAAGACTCATAAAAGGACATTGAGGCACACACATAGTGACATGGAGTCACATCTATTTCAAGGGAGAACTAACAGTAAGCAAGCAACGAAGTAGATGAAAACACAGTTCATTTCATTGGTAGGCAGGTGAAGTGTCCGACATGTCTACGTTTTTATGCAGTGTTCATATGTCACTACGGTACAGACCGCTTATATGCACTAACTGACGTAGACTTCAGTAAAACGCGTCTGCTCGCTCATCAATAAGAGCATTAGTCAAACGTGAGTATTATCTAATGGTGTTTGCATGCCGTACCCGCCGTATATATACGGAAGGATAGAATTCAATTTGATTGTACTACGGTCTCATTCGTTACAATCTGCATATTAAAAGCAACATTTACTTACAACGTAGGATTTTTCTGACAGTTTTGTTAGGTTAAAATTTGCATTTTCATTCACACAGGCATTGGGGAGCTCATCAGTCATAGAAATACACGGCTATCACAGTACACAATACGATATCTTAGTTCTCCTCTATATTCCCATTACACCGCCATCACGATTTAACACAAGTAGTGTCGTTTTTTTTCTAAATACGGACTTGTATTCAGGCCCATAAGCATACAATATATTAACTGCACATTATAGCGCAGGTCCTATTGTAATTTATTGAACTCAAAAATCCTTTTAGCTAGTTATTAGCTAATTAGAAAAAAATCACCGAAGTTACAGACATGTTTATCTGAAAACGAACGAAATTTCTAGCGTTTCCTTGTCGTAAAGTTAGCATTTTGTAATTCTACTAATTGTGTGAGACAGAAAAAAAAATACTTTAAAAAAATGTCACAACATAAGCCAAAAACAGAATGAAGACTTAACTCCGGACAAGTATTGGTGTCGACTATTCGCGCGCTAACACGATTGCATAATACCAACGAGTGTAAATCCCGAGTCAACAGATCCCTCACAAAACTGACCCAGTCCGAAGTGAAAGTAAATTATCTAAGATTGTTGAGCCTTGCATTGGAGTGTATGGCCTTGCCGGACTTCAGGTTTGTAGGCTTCTTCGTATGTATGAATGGATACACTTTTTTTAAACTCGCCTTTGAGCATCATTATCGCTACTAGAAACAATGCAGTAATTGCTAGTTGTTACTTTATAGCACGGGGGTGTTACACGATCGTAAAGTGTGCCAAAAATAAAGTGTCTTTATTCACTAGCAAAATATCTAATATTTGTTTAGTTTTTTTTCAAGCTACTACACCAATTTAAATAATTGATAATAATAATTAACTAATTAATTACTCGTAGACTTCATTAAATTAAAAAAATAATTTTTCATTGCCCACATCACAGGATACAGAGGAGCTATAAAAAATATATCTGATTTTTATGTAAAGCGCGAGTCATGACCTTAAAAACTAAGATCAGAATATGGTGAAAAAAAAATTTAAAAAAAAAAAAAAATAGATGGATTTGCGGCAGACAATGCTTTTTGACTTTAATTGATCGTCGATTTTTTTCTAAAGAAGATGTTTGAAATTAACTTTCTATACCTGTGGAAATTTAATAGTGGATATAATCCTCGCAGACTGGTGGAAATACAAAACGTGTCTTTTTGTGAATGATATAACGTGTCATGCTGCTAAGCTGACACAGCTTATCAGTTTGCGCGTAACTACCCGTCCATTTTTTTTATACATTTTATTTAAGCAAATTGTTAAAGGAATGATCTAGTAAGACCTTTAAAAGATTTGACTGGAAAAGGGTTTTTAAACGGCATAAAATGCATTTATGAGAGAAAGATGTTTGATAACAAGATTTTAACTGTCTAAAGGTCTCATCTTTTCATGTTTTTTGCCGCTCCCAATACTGTTATTTTGCACACGAAGACAGCTTATTTACAAAAAAAAAAGCCGTATGTTAAAATTATGCGTGCCTATGCCTTGTTATACATTCGTCTTAACCATTATCAGATTCTGGATACTTTTGTAAAGGTAGATCTTATGTGCCGTCGTTGCTGTAAGCACCTAGATGCATAAATGCCTTACGTCTTTGAACTCTATTTTTTCTACCTTTGTATACAACAGCGAATGTACGACAACACGTGTGTGTGCTTTATGCTGACACAGGAAGCGACACGCCTACGGCTCTCCGCTGAGGCTATCAGTAGAAGTTGTATTGAAATATAGGGTTTACTCTTACCAATATGGTGGGGTCAACTCCTTTCAATCGTAATATCGTCTGACTCTTCTCAAGTCGTTCGTTGACCCATCGGTTCAATCAGCTTGCCTGCCCGCCTTGCTTCCCTACCTCTAGACCGATCGGTCGGCTGGGTGTGATTTTATATGAAATTTTCCTTGCTTCTTCTATACCGTTTTCTGCACCTCATACCTCAATGATAGTGTTGGCGATAGTTGCTGACGGCGTCAACAGCGGTAGCGGCGGTGACGGCGAGTTGGTAGCCTCACTGAGGCTGTAGCCGATACTGGTCGACTGAAGTCCCTCCTAAAACAGCATTTCTTGGGGGGCACGAATGGAGTAAAGGTTCGTGGCAGAGGTGGCGGCAGCGACTGTTGCTGCTGCTGCTGCCGCCGCGCGATGGTGTCGACAGCTCAAAGTGCAGGTCGGGTATGTTGGCAAGGCGGCATCGTAACGACGCAGGACGAAAAAACTGAGGAGGTCGCGCTGCTACTGCTACGGCTGGAAGACTCAATTTAGGAATTCCTTCCCCCTTCCCATACATCAGCTACTTCGTTGGTTGCCTCAGCGAGCCTAGTATAGCGTGCGAGTGGGTGTGTGTGTCTGACTGCTTTTCGCCCACTCGACCATCCGCCTACTCTTTTCGTTACCGCCTATATGTTCGTTCGTTCGTTCGTGGCTGCCCACAAGAGACCCAGTGTTACACAAGGCTATCGTCATGCAGGCGGGCGGCCCAAGCACGCCTGAGCTACTCGTCCCGTCGTTCGGTCGAACTACGAATGCCTTTGCGTACCCCCATTCCACTGTATGGGTATAAATATTATTATAATGCTGACCAGCGACTGTAGCAGCAGCACCACCGCAACTGTCGCCTTCCCCTCACTTGTCGTCATTTCAGCCTATACTGTACCTACCGGACCATTGCAGTGCCTACCATTACTGCTGCTGCGGCTACATCCCCACAATAGACGCAAAAAGTAGGCGTCAAGTTAGGATTCATCTCGGCTGGCGTAGGCTGGAGGAACGCTCAGCGCGAAGAAATCGGTAGGGCAAGAAGAATCCGCCTCGATTGCATCATCGTTGTCCGCGCTGCCAACACTACACGATGATTGCTTTGTAGGTAGGTTTGTTGTTTGGGAGAAGTAAGCCATGAGTTTGGGTCTGCGTGTGTGTCAGGAGTTAGGCAGCAGCAGACACACAAGGACTTTCGTTATCCGGTGGCAAGATGGTCAGCAGCAAGGGTCGATCGTAATCCTCACCATAGTCCTATTGCTACTGCCAACCACAACAACAATGGCGGTGCAGACGATGACGAACTGGATAGTGGTGATTTTTAGACGGACGGTCCAAAGAGCAGAAAGGAGACCATAGTACATAGAGGAGGGATATGGAGGTGGAAGCGTCAAAGATCACCGCTTCTTCCTTCTTAGTTTTGCTATCTTTTGCAGGGGCAAATGTAACGTCTGGGGCTGAAAACAGGGGGCGGAGATCGCCGAATGGGTAGAAAGACGTAGAACACGATTGACGTTCTGCTAGCAGCAATCAGACAATGTAAAAGGTCTGACGTCCTTCTTGGGCTTGACCTGGCTTGGCAAAGGTTCTCCTCTACGAGCTCACTCTTACCCTAGCTCCTCCTTCTTCTTCTTTGCCGTAGTTTGCCCTGCTCTTTTTGTCCTTCTGGACTGTTTCATCCTCGTTGTTTTTTTCAGGAAGGAAAGCGCTAAACTCACCGTATAGCGAACTGACCCAACAACTAAGAGAAAAAAATAAGAGAACTGACGAGAGCGTGAAACGAGAAGGAGAGTGAGGTGCTGACAACAAGAGAGGCCAGAAAAAGTAGAAAAGCAAAGCTGCGTAGTTTAGCCATGGCTTGAGTCAAAACTGTGCGAAACAGGCCCACCAAGGAGCCTGCACAGACTGCAAGCGACGCTGGTCCAAACAAACGGCAAGCCATGATCTGCCCAGCGTAAGAAAGACGACAAAGACGAGGAAGTCGCCGGCGTTAGACGGGGAAAACGAAGACAGTTGAGGGGGCTCGGCGAAACGCACGAAGTCGGCCGGAATCGTTCTTTTAGGGTAAGGAACTCGCGACCGTCCGTTGGCCTCCTGAACGGAACTGAGTCCACAATAGCATAGAAGATACGAACGATGGAGACGTAGACACCGAAAATAAGAAAGAACAGAGTTGACATTAGCTACAGGAAGAACAAGCAAAAGAGTTTGAGAAGCCGAGATAGGAATAGGCATTTTGGTTATAACCTGAGAAGAAACCTACAACGATTGCTTAGTTGGGTAGACAGGCAAACACCAGCCCGGTGAGGTTACAAGTAAGGGAAAAATACCTTTTTGGCACATCTGCGTATGTAGGTTGTAGGTACACTAACCAACGCCTTTTATTATGTATATGTTTGTTTAATACTGGTATTGGTAAGCCGATGTCGATGCTCACTGTTGTTAAATACGGATGTTTTCAGCTGAATAGAAAAACGGAGCTTAGTTATAACAAGGATAAAGGCAAAGCAGGAAGATTGTCTAAAGCCATACATGTAGTATGGTTGACTTTGTTACACATAATTTTCACTTTTGTCGTACCTATTCCATCTGGGTACTTATTTTGCGGATCCAGGCAAGATATGCGTATTTTTTTTAATGTTCTAATCATTGAAATTTACTAGAGACTACTTTATTTTTAAAAAATAAACCTAAAACTAAACAAACAGGACACACGATGAAGGCCAACACTTGGATCGTATGTAACACAACGGTACGGTTGTTTGTGCGTTCTGTTATTTTGTATCAGGATCTGCTTGCTTGCTTCTTTTATAGTAAGAACTATGCCCATTTCCTATCATTATAATTAATTATGTTATACAATTTTTCGAAATTACCATGCATTTACACTGTAACATTTGAACCCGTCTATTCCTTAGAGGCTCATAATGTAGGATTCTGTACCGAACATACTCGAAAAACTGGCTTCTTTATTTTTTACTTTCTTGTAAATGATTTTGTGGGCCTTTTACACTTAAAATATACATATAAAGACAGGGTTTCAGTGTAACGGCGCTTCAGTTTAGGTCGCGAAAATAATTCTATATATGTATATACACGTTGTTCATTCTTATACAAAAAATTGGCTAAGGAGCGAATTATGTATCGTTTTTTGGCCAATTTTTAAAGTGGTTATGTTGAATTAACGTAAAAAGAAAAACTATATATATATATATGTAAGAGAAAATAGACTTAAGCTATTTCGCAAGGAGCACCCTTTCATCACAAAGCTCTGCTTTCCTTCTGTTATGTTTATATAGAAGTCGATAAAAAAGGAGCAGATTCAGATTCTTACATAATTTTAAATGCTATATTGAGCTAGTCCCTAAAAAGATTTTGACTTTTTCTTCTTTGATGGGAGAGGCAGGCCTCTTAAAACTGTAGTAGCAAACCAGTATACACGGACAGTTAGCTTTTGTTGTGTGTTGAAGGCTTCTAATGCGGGCATATCGCTATGTTCAGCACTCATGGGTGGATCAATCATAATCAGGGGAGTGTACGGGAACTCACCCCCATAGACAATTAAATCAACGAGTTTGAAAAGTTGATATAAGCCCTCACAGTGGAGCATACCCATGATGATCTAAAATAGGTATCATCATAAAAAAATGTATCGAAGATCTACGTCATGAGTTTCCTAAAAAACGTGCCAAATTACAGAGGCTCCAATGATCAGTAAAAGTCCAACACTTGATGCTATACTAAGATTTAGATACTAAAACCTATTGATAAAAAGAGCTTTTCTACCGTTGTTGTTGCTCGTTGTAGACTAACTATTCGTTTAGACACCTATTGTGAATAGTCAGCTAGGGTAAAAAATGTGGCTAGAAATACATGTACACATACACGCTGGCAAATCGGCTCCGCACACGTATTCGGTTCGTCATATATTTAGAGTAAATCTATGCATAAACAAACAATAAAAAGTGGCGTTTTTTTCTTTAAATGAAATATCACTCTACCATTTATTGCTATTTTCCTTTATTTAATACGCGTGCAACTTTGTATTAACTGCTCATCTTACGTAGTCTTGCCTTACACGTTCAAAGCATTCAGTGCTTCCCTAACGTTTACCTGCGTTCGATCCGAATAGTGTCTAGCTAGTACACGCAAGAACTAATCTAGATTAAATGTAGATAATTCAAGGGCTGTGATGTCTGCCTATACTAGCCATATTGTCATGTTTTACATGTATCATGTTGTATCAGCATTCAGCAGACCAGCAGAAAGATGCTGGGCAACGTCGACGTCGTCTTCCTTCCTTCTAGCGTGCCTCGACTACGGGTATCCGGACAAGCAACGTAACCAGACTAGCTATTTGTGCTTTCCTTTTCTCGATTTTCTATCGTCTCATTCACGAAGCCCAAACGTTGCCTATGGCATCCGCTTTTGAGGCCCAGCTCATCCACTACCTTTCAGTTTGTATTCGCGACGGCGCAGTTCCCCTGCCTTGCTTTCTACGCCCCACCTCCTCCTGCACCCCCAAACTACGTTTTCCACACGCAACAGCGGCAGCATCAACCCACACGTCTGGCATCGCCGCCACGGTTGTGCTGCTTCTATAAGCTGCTGCTGCTGCATTTTCCCATCCCTAAATCTAAATATGCTAATCTGCTTTTTCCGCTTCTGCCACTCCCCGTCGTTCCTGTGCTGGCAGCTTTTGGAGCTCCGGCTCCTGCTCCTGTTGAAGAACCTGAAGAGCCTCCTCCTTCGCCTCTTACTGCAGCAGCAGGTTTAACGGGAGCCGGAGACCAAGGACTAGGGACAGGCAGCGTTTCAGAGAAAGATAAATGGAGAGACAAGATCGGCAGCAAACCCCAACGAGGCTCGCAAGCAACGCAGCCAGCAGCCGGGGGTAGAAGAGCAAAACGTACAGCAGCAGCAGCACACGCTCAGATGCGCATAACGCACAGAAGGACACACAGACGGACCTATACACGGACAGCTGTACTCGAACAGTCGGTTACGCCAGCCAACAGCAGAGCGCCAGCATGTACTTGACTGCTGGTTGGGCAAATTGCATAGGTTGTTGTGGCGATAGCCGTAGTAGCGGCTGCGGTTAAGGGGAAAGACGGGACTCCGCCGAAAGGGGCATCCCGGCCTAACCGCCAGCACCCGGTAGATTGGGAGCGAACTTGAAGGAAAAGTTTTGAAAGCGACGCGGCCTGTTCAGCAAACAGTGTGGCGGTGAGGCCAAGCTAGATTTCCGATAAAGAGCAAGAAGAATCTCCTTCAGAAACGCGCGTGCCTTGAATCTGGATAATCTTCGAGGGTGAAAAACCTACTGAGAGATACGAACAAAAGCCAAACTTATGTACGCAGGTGATACACTGTATCACAACAACAAATAAACAAATAAATTGTATTCTACGACTCTATGAGGCGACTTGTTTCGTTCATACAAGCGATACACGTCTTGAGGTTTAAATGAAAGCTAGTAAAACGCACGGGTTAGATTAGAGATGCTTTAATAGCAACAAGTATGCGACATAAGTGTAGCTTCCGATTTGGATTATGCACAGATAGCAAGTTCGTTATGTTTGTTACTTTTTTAGCTGACGGTAAATATTTGTCGTATCTAATCGGCCAAGTAATTCTACCACGCTACGCGGCGGAAGCGGTTGGACTTATTAATTTCCGCAGCAAGCAGGAACGCACTTCGATTATCCTTGACCCCGCGACAGAGTCACCTAAGACGATTATATGGGTGACCATTCGACAAAATGATAGTATATTGGTAAAGATCCACGACTGACGTCTGCCCATTTACCGTTCAGAATCTAAACCGGTGGCCACGTAACTGTTCATCGCAGATATATAGTGAGACGGGACACACAGCAGATAGAGACTGAAAAATCCGTCTAATCACAAAGGAAGCGAATTGCAAAATGGTGTCTCGGTAGCATTTAAAGTTTAAAGGCGTTGGCGTGAGAGCTCGAGTTGGAAGTGCCGATAGGTCAATAGCTTCGCAGTAAGCAAACAGTGTAAAAAAATTCTCGGCATATGCATACTATGAACGCAGGTACGCGATACATGCCACAGCGATCGATCGATCGGTTTGTTTGAAATAACAACCTGTATGAATCTGGAACGCATACGGTAACTCTACCGTAACAAATTTGAGATTGTAGTTGGCCAAAGGTAAAAATTTCCCCACATTCCAATTAATGTCCCATAAAATATCACACAGCAGAAGTGTACCTATGGGCGCTCAGAAATTGAACTGGTAAATGTCAACCAGATACGAACTAAACGAAAGAGCAGCATTGTGGATGGTGTTACGTATTATCAGGTCAGCGTTCTGCCACCTCGACCGCCCTATTGAGTACGTGAGTAAGCACATTGCTTTGCAATTGAATGGACGTTCAGTTCTGTTCCATGTTCGATTTAAAATTTCATGTAGTTAGTATTATCACCAGACAGAGAAATTAGTGTGTTAAAATTAATTATTTAATCTACACTTTCTCGCACTGGATTTGTATCCTCATATACAAATGACCTAGTTTTACTAAATAATCGTGCAATAAATCAGTTGTCGTCCTCGAGAGCGCTGTCACGCCAAACCTCTCAGGGGGGTCAGAACCTGCTAAGACTTACTGTTGCTTGAAGAGTTCAACGTTGTCGACGTTATGCGTCACTCGCTCAGACCAAATAGGTGAGGTTGTATTGACAGCGTCGGCTACGCCGATTACGACGCAGGGAAAAAGAGTCCTTCACCTGAGTTGACTGGGCTATCAGCGGATAACACTTCTAAGCGACGTCAGACGCGTGTTCGAGGTAGCGGAGACAGTGCCCTCTAAAGCTGCGTGTATGCCATTCGTGTAATATATCTATCTTACTGCCGGGCGACGGTTTTGTCTAGTCGAAATGTATGTTTATTGTGCGTTGCATGGATGACAGCTACCAGATAATGCTAAGAAACACAAAGCACAGAGTGTATGTGAGTTACAGTTACCGTACGTTTGGACCTTGTGAATAAGAGCAATAGATAAATCTTTTTGTGGATCTGTAATGTCGTGTAGTAACGAGATGATGAAGGCGGCGAAAAGCGTTTGCTAGAAACGTTGCGTTGTTGTGTTAAGATCGGACATGATGGCAAGTTACATAAAATATATTATACCATAAGATTGCCTGAAGTATCTATGTCCAGGACGGGTCTGCGTGATAATGGTGCATCTCTGTGCCAACGATGAGACACTGAGGAGAATATCCGTATAGCCCACTGATGTAACCTAGCAAAAAGTGGCTAATAGCTGTTATTTTAAGATTTTAAGAACATCGTTTATGTGGTACATACAGTGGACCTATAAAAAATCCGATATAGTGGTAAAGAAAACCGGTAGTTTGGAGTAAAATGAATGAAACCATTTAGAAACAAGCTTAACAACACGTTAACGGAAGGGTGCATAGATAAACAGAACTTGAATTAACATCGAATGCAAGAACTAATGTCCTACTCTAGATGAATCTAACACTGCTACTACTAAGAGCCAAATATAAGTACAGTTGGCTTGCATTCTATGGGTGATAAAAACAGTCGTAAAACAACGTTAAGAGTTCCTTTCTGTCTATGACTGTTTGTGCAAGATGAGCCCTGTTAATCGTAAGGGTAAAGCACATTATCGTATGAGCCGTTAATACCCAATGAGTGGCTAGCGATCGAAACCGCTATGTTGAATACATTTTAGCCTTGCCCAGGCTGTGAAACATATATAATTGTTCATGCCCATTTTATCTGTGCTGTCCTATTTTTGCTCTGGGGCTTTTCTTTCAGTAGACTAAAATATTCTCTGTTGCAAGCAGCATCTATGATACGCAACGACGTCTCGTGGAAACTGCTCATTTGTTATTGCAAATATGTTCCAACTACCATAAAGGCTAATAAGAGAAACTCTTTTCTCCAGCTTTTATAACGTCTTTTACGGTCCGTTTATGGACAATGTAATAACTACTACGAAACGGTCTTTCAAAATTCAAATGAACTTTTCTTTGTGACTTCTATAGAAACTTACTAGACATTTATGATGTGTTCTTCAAAGAGGGATAGCGAGTTGTGTTAGTGATCCAGGTCGTGTCAACGTAACTTGCCAGTTATCTTCTTATTATTTTATTATTATTAATTTTTCTTTGAGATGGCGGCTATCTCTAAATTTGTTATTGACTTCATATAAAGTTTAAAAATTACTAGTTTTTTTATTCGTACAACTTACTCATTCTCAGCAAAACAACTAGAAATTGTGATGGTCTAATTAAGAAAAATCAAGTGTGCAAACCCTTATAGAGTTGTCCATTACGGCAGAACCGCAGCTAAAAGTAATTCTGTTTATTTTCTTAAGTCTAATGTATTGAAATAGGTGATAATTGCTCTTAGAATCTGGCACTGAAATCAATGGGATATCATTGAAATATTCCAAAAAGGCATGTTGCCATTAAACGAGGTAAAGACTACCAAAACCGCCTGACCTCAATAAAAAATACACATCGTTATTCCCTCACTTTATTGTCCATGCGAACAAAATATCCAATCATACTATTCGTCATATCTGATATCGTTGAGGCGGCCAATGATAACGGTCAGGAGCTGCCGCTGCTACGGTTCTACAATCTTTGATACAATACAGCAATACCTGCCCAGGCTTGACAGAATCCTTCGATTACATGTTTCAACTCCGTTGTGAAGCTACAAGACCCTCACCGTTCGAAAAGCAAATGGAGCCACCGAAGAAGGAAGAGCAGAAATAGGCCAAAGCTAACTTGCACAACAGGATGCATCAGGGCGTACCACATAGTAGCTGTAGATATAGGCTGCTTCGCCTGCTGCTACAGGGTGTCAATCTTCAGTAATACGAGGAAGCCCACGAAGACAGCCGGCTTGAGCCTGTGAAGATTCCAAGCAGCTCCTGTCCTACGTCCTGCGAAGTTGACAGCCGTGAGACGTCGCAGCGTTTGGCTTCTGGGGCCAACGTTCATTCGACTGGGAAGTGCTCATAGACTCCGGCGGGGACAAGCGCATATAATCCTGCCCTATCTTACTTGCCTTCATTCCCGCACTGCAAGTATTGACAACGCCTATAATCTCAAGTGGTTCTTCTCTTTGGGAGAATGCCGCATCAGTTTGCGTTGCTTTGAAATAGGAAAATCGGCCAATGCAAAAATGCGAAAAGGAGACGCAAACCATAAGCGACTTCAATACAGGGGAAAGGATGTCTCCGAAACAGAAGAATCTGAGAGTTCTCTGGCATGGCAAACTCTCGGCTGCCGATAAGCCACGGAAGGGCAGAACGAGGCTAGCGAAGTAAGGGCTGTAGGTTTAGGCTGAGTCAAGGTTGGGGGCACAAGACGTATGGGGGAATAGCATCGATCGAGCGAGCACGAAGTTCTCCACTACCCAGAGTGAGCGCAAAACAATCCCCTACTAATAAAAGAATGAAAGAAAGAGTGAAAATAAGAAGGTCTTCGAAAGGTACCTTACGAGGTTTTCAGTCCAGCGTCCTCTGAAAAAGATCACACCAACTAGGCCATTCTGCTTACCTTGATTGGTCTCAATTACATCGCATAAGTTATCATCAGATTACAGAACGAGCCAAAGATTTACGACATAGGAAGCTACACATTTTCCTGCAAGAGCCTGCCAAATTGCTATGAATATTTTAGCGATTACGGTGTATCAGGTACATATGCTACCGAAGATGTATGTACGTATTGATAATGAAATGACAGCTTTCGATGATCGCTCAGACGACAGGTCAGCTTAAACAAGCCGTGTGTATATATACTTAATTATGATTATTTCGTACGGTTGAAATGTCCCCAGGATCTACAGGAACTGAAGGTTTGAAGACTACTAGAACATATTATATCGGTCGTGCATACGACATAGATTGGACAACTAATCTCTCGTAACTGGATCAAATTAAATTTAGTATTCCTATCGTTAGGCAGCAAACAGCACAGAACTGGAGCACCCTTGCCGTAAACGCTGCAGGAGGTATTAAATTTATATCGTAAATAGACGAATATAGATAAGCACTTATAGAGCCAAACGAACATAAGTGAATCCTCTGTGAATGGTACAAGAACTTTATTGGCTTCGAAATTTCACCTGTGACAGTGATTACTGTCATCGATTAGAATTGTCACAGGTGTGAAGTTACCTTTCACTTAAATAGTATAGCTCGTTCCCAATAAGAACAGTTCAAATGGTATCGACTGGCCTACATAATCTGTAGATCAGGAACAAGATTATAGATTGAGTCATACACAAAATTACTCTGTAAGATAAAATTATCTCCCCCAGCTGTTCGAGTATCTCCCAAAGACTGTTCGAAAACGAGCTAAATTTCATAGCTAGATCGTTGGCCATTGTTTTTTTTCGTTCGATTGCTTTATGTCCATATGAAATTTTACCTGACAGGCTCCAGTTGGCCCTAACACATTATCGACTCTATGCTTTCACATACCCTGTGTTTCACTATCGTCTATACCGTTATCGCGTTAGAACTGTATGTTACCATTTCCAACCTCCAACCAGATCTCTTAAGCCCGGGCGATTTTGGCAGCATACTTCCTTGTTTTTTTGGTCGGCGAGGTGCGACAATATTTCGCTAGTCGAAATGGTATTTCTTAACGCAAATGGTCGTGGGCAGTAACATCGTGTGATGCATTACGCCATGGTAGTAATCCTTAGATAGATCATATGCATGCTATTTTTCATGTATCCATGGTGTGCACGCTACTAAAAGTGTCATTAAATAACATTGCAATCCACATTGTAATAACATAAGAAAATCATAGGGTATGCGGCGTTTTGTATATCATTTCTGTCGCTTTCGTATGCTGTCGCTATTTTCGTTTATCTCATAACAGATCATATTTTTTTTGTCACTACAATAGCCGTGTATACTAGCTACAACTTATATATATATATATATATAAATTGTTTGCGTCTATTTTTGCACCAGTTTATTAACAGAAAGCTGGCTAACTTTACCTTTGTGCTTCTACAATAGAAAACTACCATACTGATTTGTATATATAAAATACTGGTTTTCGGCGGACCGTACAGCTCGCGACCGAAAATTCTCGGAAGTGATTCTCCAACCACACATGATTCCAAGTTGCCTCGTTTTGTAAGCTCGTCATTGTTCATTATAATAATCAACAATGACGAGCAGATACGTGTGTAATAAATGGGAGATAGATACAGATTCAGGCTCCCCATCACCCCTGTTTGCTCAAGGTTCGTGACTGCATGGGAGAGAAAGATGGCGGAAATCGGTTCTGCCTCATATATTACTAAGGGGCTACGGCTACTGAAGCCTGCAAAGGTATGAATAGAACCAATCGACATATTGTTAAGCCCTTTGCCTTATATGGCTTTTAGCATATCTAACACAGTGTGTTTTCATTTACAAGCAAATGTGTATATCCGTACAAAATGTGCGATTTGTACGGTTCGTTTACTATCGTCGCGCATCTCTTCCGCCGCACATACCGACCTTGTACCATTTTTTTTTTTTCATTTATGCGTTTGAAAAATACAATTGTATTTTTTTCAAAATACAAATAAAATAGCAATAACATCTAAATACTAGATTAAAAATTTAATCTTTTAAGGGATAATCTTTTTTCGGGAAGATTAATTTTGTCAGTATATCTAAATACGCTCGAAACGCATGGATAATATTATTACTTAGAAACTGACTTGATAAAGGCGATGATGCATGGCTCTGAAATAACCTCACTGAAACACAAATGCTGGATGAAAACCAAAGTAAATAATTCTGTTTCTAAGTCTACCTGTGTGTAAAAGTATAGTTTATGACGAATAGATAAACTTTTAAGACGCCTCTTAAATAACACATTGTAATTTCGTGACAGTCTCTTTACGAGAAGCTAAGATAGGACATGGCAAAAGATGGTAGGTTTAACACGCTTCTGAAGATTGATCCACACTGAGAGCCAGTAAGATGCAACTCTGGCTATGTGGAATACCTCTAGCATAAATATAACTACAAATTTATGATTTGCTTCGTATTTGGTTCGTGACAAAGTCAACATACAGAAAAGACCCACAAACATGAACGTTCAACGTTACGTCAAGAGATAAAAGCTGATAATAAATTTCTGTTGCGTGCAAACGCGTAGACTTCCTCTATGAAGCCTACTTCGGTATCCTCACAAGATTTCGCTCTAAACTACTTCTTAAATGTCGGAACCCTCTTCCTGCAAATATAAATTCTCGGCTCTTTTGATTAGTCTTCAACTTTATGTTTTAGGAAAAGGATTAGCCTCGCAGCTCCCTGTGTAAATACGAGCATTGGGATAAAGTAAAAATACTTGCCGTATGAAAAGTCTTCGTTCTTCGTTTGAGTCGTTCATTAGTATTAACTATTTCACAAAATCTACAAGTTCAAATAGATCACGTACTTATACATACTCAGACGCGTAACCCAACTTTTTCCCGGGAGTTATATTGCTACGCATAAGGTTCGACTGATTGCCATAATCAGCTCCGGACGTTTTGCATCTGACAATAGGGTAGAATTTTCATTTCTCATCGCCGGTATCATTTTTTTACGTAGGATTATTTTTTATAAACCTTGTTTAATGAGTGAGATGTTGTACTCTGTTTGTTTATTCAGTTTAGGATAAACTCATAAATTTGCCCCGCGTATTTTTTCTATGACGCCAGGCAATTCAGAATTTGCTTTTGAGTGACTCCCAACTGATAAGGTTTGTTTAGCTCGCGCTGAATCTAGCTTTAGCAACGCTCGAAATAGTATGTCCTGAGACGTCTCTGAGCGTTCAGGCCGTGGATTATAATTCAGAAAAAAGAAACCCTTCCTTTATGATGTCTTGTAAATCCATTTTTAACAATTACAATAATGCTTAACTACTAACCAAATATTGAATTAATAGACTTCGTTGTCTCGGTAATATTAGCATGCAATACGTCCAGTGAGGCTTTTCTGCGCCGTATTGGGTGCGCTTCTAAATGATAGCACGAGATAGATGTAAACAACAAGTAGCTCAAATCCCCCAGATCACGTAGAATGGTCTTCGATAAGACAGGGAATTTCAAAGCAATTGATACATTGTCCTCTCCACAATTCAAACGCTCACTTCTACAGAAACATTTTTCTTACCGCATGACGACGCTGTTTTCCCTCTGCTCTGGATGCTGCCATGTTTCATGACGAACTGCCAGTAGCGCAGACGTCATTGAGTACTGAGCAGCTCGACGGTAGCCATTTGTATGGGCAACCATGTTCTGAAGTTTCGCACCTCTAGCTACCTCTACTGTGGCTACAGTCGGTCGTAAACAAATCCGCGCTTGGGGCTTAGCCGATGCTGACAGGTTGATGGTACAGAATCGTGCAGGAATTAGCCCTACACCACACGTACGCATTGCCTAATTTCAGTGTAACAACAGAAAAAGCGCGACGCGCAAACGTAAACCATTTAACAGGGATACGGCTAGCGGTCAAATACTACACACAGGATATTAATAATGCGTCAGCCAACGAAGCAAGCGATTGAGCGTTGTACGTATACGCCGTCGCCGGTTACTTTTCTTGACCCCGCGACTTGCCCTGGGTTATAACAACGTTTCTGGATGTTAGCTTTTTCCAGTTGACTTAATAAACAGTTGACTGTTATTGTATTTTGATTGGTTTGCAAAAGACTACAAACACTGCACCACTTGTGCGGATTCTGGAGACGAATCCCGAAAGAAGTTTTCAGGTGTATATACAGGTGAAGTGCATGGTCGACAGCTATCAGCCGCTCTTGTGTATCGTTTTTATTTCTGAAGAAAAATCTTCTCAAGCTGCTTAGCGTAACGCTGGCTTTATTTATAACACCACCAGTTATTACTGCATGTGTCTACAGTCACTTAGGCGGAGTCCTACCGTCAGACGTAGTTGTCCGTAGTTATCCTTCTGCTGTGGGCTGAAAATAGGCAGCCGTCGAACGAAACCCTATTGTCGTGTGTATACGCGGTAAGCCAAGTCAAGAGACCTCTTGTCTGTTCTGCGTGTTTCTAGCGGAACTTCTGTCTTTCGCTTGTCTAATTCACGTATTTTGAAATTGGTGACAAGTTCAACAGCTACAACAGCAACGGCAACAGCGTCCGGCTGGCGCTCGGGGCAGCCGTTCCCAATGCTCGTTTACACACCGCGCCACTGCAACGGCGCACACAGGCATCAGAAGGCGAAAACCAACTTGTATCACGCCAGAAGAAATTCTCCGACCTGTGGCCCGGTTAAGTTACAATCCTCTGCCGGCCCAAAAATTTGCACTGTCTGACCGGGCGGCGTCTGCTTCATGGACTCAGTTTCATCTTTGGCCAACGTATCGTCGTTGCGTATATATTAGCAGAGAGGGGCAGCGCACAGATCGTGTGAAACCTGTGCGATGCCCATGATGACGTTAGACTAGTTTAGCTCCGGGTATCAATTGCAGAATTCGAGTCGAGGTGAGTAACTAGACAGAATAACGCTCCGGTTCTTATCTTGGTGAGTAACCCTGAGAGTGTAACAGTTATTTTTTAACAAAACATACGCTGTATGTGCTTATTTTATTGACATATTTATTAAAAAAAAAAACAGAAAATGTATCACACAAGCTATACACATTCAGCTGTATATTCAATTGATTTATTGCCGGTTTGGGAAGGATCGTTCATCACAAACGGCTTCTTATTTAATACAATCAATGATTTGAATGGCAATGAATTTGTGCGCCAGTATATAACTCGTTACCATTATTGCATACGGTGGAAATAATTTATCGGAACTTTGTTTATGGTGTAGGCGAGCAGCAAAAACCGACTTCAGTAATCTTTGTTGCACAAAATATCTGGGCTGAGTGCTACATGTACCAAAAAACAAAACGCGCCGGACGAACCTGACGTTAATGATTGCCCTAACAGTGGCATTGGGTTAGCAATACCCAGAACACGGGCTTTTGTTTGGGCAGTAGTTTTTCTCGTAGATCAGCCAAACGAAGTTCATGAAGTACCCGATAAAAAATATAGGCACCTATTATTGTGAGTGTTCGAGAAATGTAGGTACACAATTTTAATTGATTGAATTTAATTAATTGAAAAGATTATATATATATATATATATGAGAGAGAAAGAGAGAGGGTAGACCCACATGGTTTACTGTAACGTTATTTGCTGCATCTATCGACAGAACGCTGCGGCGCAAGTTAGCAAGCCGTTTAACATATTGGTTTGAACAACAGGTGAAATCGCTAGCGAAGTCTCAATCTCTCCTTAAAAATAATCTCATCTATATCAATTCTAAAATGAATTTTATATTATAGAGATTGAATCGAGGTGAAACAAACGGGTAGCGAGAGGTTAGGATGCTAATTAATATAGTATCTATTTGGTACTCAGGAGTCGATGAAATAAATTACTCTTAGTCAACGTTGTATGAATGCGTACGATTATTAGCCGCGTTTTTAGTCGTCGCTTGGTGATATACCGTGCTAGTGTGCCTAACGCACCCAGTGACTGTCGACATCTGACGTAAAATGGGGATAGTGCTCAACAAAACAATTGATCTTATGACAGTTTCCCTTCCAAAAAAGCAAAAGGTTAGCAATGCGTTTGTCATATAACAACAGAACCGGGATCCTGTTGTTATATATACCTATATACCGAAAAAGCAGTGTCAACTGCTTTTTCGGGACTCTGAATCATTTCGAATTGAATAATAATGAGTCTCTGCTCTGTTCAACATCCGATTCTGATAAGCTCACATACGTAGCGCATGCTTAGTAGTCGCATGGCTATAGAACTTCTATATCAGGCTTCTCTTAGCATAACTGGTGTTATTTCTAATTCAGATTGTTTATTAAGATTACCTAACCGCGTATTACTGCATCATTAATAATGAAAATAGGCTAATCATAGGCCGAAGTGGAGTACCTTGACCGGACTTCGATGTTCTAATACAATCACGTAATAAGCTGTGGAGCTTGATCGATTTGCAGGGAATTGTCACAGCTGCAGCAACAACAAATAGCAACGCGGTAGCACTAGTGACGACGGTTATTATTCGGAGGATTTATCTGCTCTGACAGGTGACTCTTCCATGTCAACTCATCCTAGGACATAATTGGGTTTGAGCACAGCGGTATATGTTAGTACAGTAAAAATGATTGACCTAAGACTCAAGATACGGCCGCATTTAGAAAAGCCGAATTCATACCGCAGATAGGACGCAAACAACAGAACCTGGTCAATCAAGGCCACGTAGTTATGGTGACGTGGGCGCAAATTTTGGAAAAATTGGCCAGGTGGTTCTTTATAAGTTACTATAACACTCTCCACTGGTCCCGAATATGTTGCTCTGAGTACCGCCTGATGCAGGCACTATTGCTATAAAGGGTGCGCTGCGTGTAATAGTAAACAACCTGAATGAGAAAAACGCCAAGAACAAACATTTTTCGCCGCCAACATCTCTTCTATTTATTCTAACTAAAAAATTAGTTCAAGTCGAGTATGCAGATTACCTCAGCCTGCACCTGTTGACAGGCAGGTTTCCCAAACGTTTGCCTGAAAACTAAGTCAAAATAGAAAAATGGAATGCAGCCTTTTGGCCAGAGAAGACCTCAACTGGTCCGATTCGGCCTTCCTTATAGCTGATTGATGCTTTATTTCCACGAGTAAATAGCCACGTCACATCGTTTATATATATATACATAAAAGGTAAAAGTAGAAAAACCAAGAGACGTGCTTTGCCAAACTATTGAATTCAAACTATGAATGAAGAATTAAAGCAATTCTCATGTCCAGGATCGGTTTCGTAGACCAATACCGATTATGTGTTGTAATTATAAAAACTATTTTTCTATTATTATACAATATATTATTATGCAAATACAACAAGTGGCAACGCCGTTATCGTTCTCGTGCTTACGGCCTCTTTAGATCAAGAGCAAGCCACAAAATTGCTAAGTTATGATGGATGACTCATTAGGTTACTTCATGAAACTTTTTCGTGCTTCTAATTATCTAAATGTTAGAATCTGTGTAGAATTTACTAGCTCAGCGTGTATGACTAACGGTATTAGCTAAGAGTGTCCAAATGTGGTGCGATCTTGTACTGTGATCTTCACACATAGATCTTCACGCATTAGCGCACATTATACATCATGTAGAGATAAGAGACTGTCTAAACTGAACAAAAGAGGACCGCTTATTATACGCTATTATGCAGTGTTCATTAATATATTTAACGATTCGTGAATTTTAGTGTCAGGCTGTTATGTAGTATTGCGCCGTCCATTTCATCGAAGTAAAGGCTCAGGTCATTAGAATCGTTGATCTTTGTAAATAAACCCTTATCTGGCTTGTTCCATAAATTTTAAATGTGTTATTGGAGTTCGTAGTTGCCTCAGTGACTGTTAAAAATCGGACGGGTTCGTTGTGACGCTGTGGAATATAGTCTAGCGCACAGAACGCTAGACGATTGCTTCTCAGCATTACATTTCTATTACACGACTCAAATAAACTAGCTTCCTCAACACTGAACATCGTCGTTGGCTCTCGATATCGAACCTAGCGAATATTCTGTGTACGTAAAGAGCGAGTTGTACTTCGAAAAACTACGGTAGTCTATTACAGAAGCAACGCAAGCTTTTCGTCGTGTGAGCGCCTAAAAAGCTTCCAGTCAATGTGGTGGCGGCTAATTTCAAACGTGTGCATCATATTAATGGCTTTCTTCAAATGATAGAAAACTTCAAGGGACCGTCATATTCATACGTAACGACGTTCAGTTAACACTGCAAGATCATTTGCCAACCACCATGCCTTGAACAAACCGTCGTGTTATAAGTATTTCCAAGTTCATTATTGTTTTAGGTGTTATCAGTCTCAAACGCTTGCTACGAACCCAGATGGCCCAGATCTGGGGTCAGCTATGAACTTTTCGCATTGTCTCTGTTGAGAACAACTGCAGAGTTACTAATTTTAGATTTTCTTTTTTTAGTTTTACATATTATAGTATCTTCTTATCGATATTGCTGACCATTTTTTGGGATTCATGGATTATGCCGCACTGTTGTTAATATTGTTTCATTGTAAATAAGCTTACTGATTGCTAGATAAATATATATGGAGTTATGCTTAGACGCAAATTCGAATGCGCTACTTAGTCACGGTACCCAGAATTTGGGAAAGCGTCCTGTCAATAGGAGACTCCGTTAGGGTACTCCTAGTATTGCTGTTTACCGATTTTGAGAAATACCGCTTAGTTTTCGCCTCAGCCTTGCATACAAGTTGTTTCCTATAGAGAATGTTTTTTCTGTGTTATAGGTCTCTTAGCTTAAAGTACCGTGGTTCTTACTTTTGACGGTCTTTTGAAAGAAACAGCTTTTCGATAGCAATTTTCATCTTCCAAGGCGCTCTTTCATTTATATTCCATCATAAAGATCTAACTCAGATTTCATGTGCACCAGGATGGTGCAGCACCAAGTTTCGATTGTTCGTCATTTTAGGGGAACGTGAGGAAGTGCAAATTAAAAACTAAGCGTAGTCATTTTTTTTAATGCTGAAAAAAAGCTATCTGAAGCAGTACTTAACTGAGGCAGTATAAGGCGTAAAGTTCGAAAGGTTTCTATCTTTAACTCAGATTTTCAAATTGTTTCAATGCAAAGTGTACATAACCTCGCAAATTTAGACAGCGACTATTGCCTTATGGGCGGCGAAGTTGAGCAAATATTGTCCCTGTTTTCTGAATAGATCACACGTCCTTATGATGCTTATATTGCTTTTTGTAAGGCCAAAAATCAGTCAGTTCACGTCAACCTCAACCGGCTCATGTCACTGAGTTCCCACAGCGTATTCGGATGAACTTTTTTTTTTTTTTATAAATTTTACTTTATATTAAAGTGGATCCATGTTCGGTTAAGCTTGCAAGTGCCTTGCACTGCGACGCAAAATGCAGCTACACATAGAGCGTCTATGAGTATTATTATAAAAATATAGATAGGAAAATGCGTTGTAAGAAAACCTAAATGTGAGCGTCCTAAAATCCTGCTTCAGCCGTTTGGAAGCGACAATTTTATGCATTAAAGGCCGTGGAGACGCTTAAGCATCGTTGGGCAAAATGGGCAGTAAAATTAACTAGGAAACGTATTTAATTCGGAGCCACAGATATATATGCCACGCGTTATCCATGCTTTTGAGTCTTCTATTGAAAGCGAAATATATTTATCTCGCTCTCCATTATCAGGATTGTTGTTGCTATCTAACAAAAGCAGTTGACAATACTTCAAGATCTACAATCGTGATCTTGTGCGTATAATACCACTCGTAGCCGTGGCATTATAGAGCGGTTTCATAGACTGTACTTGCCACTAGGTTGAAGCGCCTAGTACGGTGGATGCACCGTAGCGACAAACAACAAGTACTATCGTACGATAGATTTGTGGTAAAGAAGAAGTGAACCCGTCTCGATGCTATATTTGAGTGCACAACACGGGTAGCATGAGATCGTTCCGCTCAGTATCTCCTAACTAAGACGTTGCTTTATATAATTAAACCGTTAGATATCGCATTCATAGAATTTTACATATTAGGATAATATTTTTTAAAGCACATAGGATTATCTTTCCTATTCGGCCGAGTTTCCTGCGACCAGCTTCGACAATTTACTTTGTCCGCCTTAGCAAACTGAATGGGAAGAGTTAGTTCGAAATGCCGAAGTAGTGTGCCCTCTACAACCTGAACTAGGTTTAGAATACCACTGGTTCGCCTACATGTGTTGTGTTATTTTTGTGTTGTTGGCCGGACTTAAGGCAGTGATTTTCCACCGTGTGACGGAATAACAGAGTTTCTAACGACGTTCAGGTATATTTGACGTAAATGGAACGTGCTAGTAGTTGTAAGACGACTTAGTTATTCTGGGGATTGATTAGTAATGAGTGTTCAGAACTTTACCCATTCCCTACCGAAAGGTGCTGCAAATAATTATAGACTCCCACTGGTGCAATGCGTATACGAGATTATTCGATCTATGGAAAAATTCTTACAATCATCAGACGTACTACCTATTGATTATAGGTGCACGCTGCTCGTCTAGGCCGATATGTGCAGTTCCTAGCGCTTGGGATATATTTTTCATGCAATCACCAGGCTTACGCTGCAAATTGGACAACATACATAGCTTAATTTTTATTTGTACATAGATCTAAGGAGCACAAATTGTCGACAAGCGAGTTTCATTAATCAAAATCGACTTACATGGCAGCTGGTTAAAGAGAAGTACATGCGGTGTTGTCTCCCGGTGTGTGTGGGTGCCAGGATATTTTGCAGTGTTAGATAGTGGCGGATATCTTTTGAGATTTTAATTTTGGTGACTAAGATAGGACAACCAATGGGCGTTAGGCAAAAGAAATTTCACTGTCAGTAAATATGGTGCATAAACAGATACGAAGCTGGACCAGAACTAAGTGTCACATCCGAGTACAAACCATCAGTTAGGAACTGTTCCTTTTTTGACGGTAAGCCAGACATTAGATAGACGAAATATGAGTAATAATAATATTATAAAAAATATTGCATGTATATACAATGGACGCGATGAGCTAAACGACAGAGCCTCTTGAAAGAGGCTAGAGATCGCTGCTTGAGTCCCGCCAATGGGAATAAAGAAGCTTTTTATTACAACGTTACCATGTTACACTACGCTCAAACCCGATGATAGCCAGGTGTATAGCAGCTGGTCCACAATCAACACTTACTATGAAGTTAATAAACCACCAACATTCAAACACTTCTCATTAGTAACTAAAATAAGTTACAGTAAAACAAGATACAGCATAAACTATTAAAATAGCTTTTTTCAAATTCAAGAACTAGCCCAGCTATGGTGGTAGTTCGATGCTTTCAATAATTAGTTAGCATCATGAGGTTTTGGATCAGCCTAAAACCACACATATATACAAAGCCGCTTCATTCAGCAAATGTTTACATAGAAGCTACGTTACTGTTAGCAATAATCGTACTATGGGTGGCGAGGAATTCTAGATACATCTAGACTGAGTATTCGACGCTCATCGCCGCGATCTTCCGCATTAAAAACCAGAAAATAATATACAAAGATGTTATCGAAGCGTTCGGTTTTGGCAGGTACTTAACAAAACTGAACCGCAGGAGGGAAGAGAGAGGGTGGGGAGTAGAGAGGGACGGAGAATGAAAGAACGTGCGTATTCAATCAGCGTATACTTCTTGGCGAAACAGCCGTACGTAACGGTGAGCCGACTACGATATAACAAGGATTTGTTATACTGGTAAGTCCCTTGTCACAGTAGTGGTGGCGCGCCCACACGCCGCATTTGTTCGTTCCCTAGTGGCACCCTAGAGCATGTGTGCTAACCTGAACAAATGACGCAGGCCTACGAGCACCTGATGTAGGCAAGTGGGGTACTTGCATTGGTGTTCAGACTGCGTGACGCTCAAGGTTGTCGGACAGATGAATTCGGCCTGGATCGGCCTGACCAGGCAGATTTTGGTGGGCGAAAAGTGGCGCGCAGCCGGTAAGCCAAAGCACGCATAGGAAGAGCCGCTCTAATCTGACGTGGCAGTGATGTCCACGTAAGCATCTTCTAAGGTACAGCATGAAACGCTGGCGAAACGAAGTCGCAAGTAGCGCGGTAGAAGCGGACACTTCACGAGCTCTATTGCTAAAAACCGCCAACGGAGACATTACACTGATAAGACTATCGCGTTATTCCGCCGGATGAGTAGGATGAGTATCTTTAAAATCATCGAAAGTGGCAAGGGGTAGTTGTGCTCTTGGCTGCACGGCACTACAACACCCGGCGGTGATCAAGTGATTCAAAAATAGTTAAACGTAATTTACGGGCGAATACAAAAAACCACGTCTGTTTGGGAGAAAGCGATAGACTATACGAGGACGTACGAATGTGTGCCGTCTCGTTTTACTTAAAATTGTAGGAAAAAAGTTTGTGAAGTGGAAAATGTGGTAAAAAAGTTATAAAGGATAAGTTGTGAAGATTTTCTAGTCATGATGGAACCTCGTAAACTGTGTGCTGCTAGCATAAGTTTATAATATAGAAGCCTGTGAGACGATTCTCCATAGGGGGCTGATACCTGTCAATAAATTATCTGAATATAAGGTAAGTACTAAGTACAAGAGTAAACAATACCCGTACGTTCGGCTGAACGGTATAGCTACGTAGTGATGATGAACAACCTCAGTCAAGCGGGTTAGTCCGCGAGCGAATTGGCAACAGGTCTGGATAGCGGCTCGTTTTATTCAACATGCCTTGTATCAAGTGGTCCGACTCGAAAACAAATATATATCTTGCTGTCATAGTGTTGTTCGCGCTTGCGTTCAATAAAATATTAAACTTGATGCGTCTCAGTTGGTTCAAGTCGCAGGCGTTCAGATCACTCAGACGAATTCCGATTATCAAACACCTACAGAGCATGAAAGCGTAATGAAGACTTTGGGGAGCCGCGTATTTACATATGCAAACAAGTTATTTTATTGGAGAACTGGAGATTCGCAACGAGTCGACATTTTCCGTCTTCTAAGATTTGTTCGACTATCAACGATAAATAGGATAAATAAAATTGAACCCTGAAATAGCTCGGAGCGACAAGCATTTTTTTTTTAACAACAAAATACAATCTATCTTATAAAAGGTTATAAGCTAGCAGTTTTTTTGTCTTAGACAATTCAAACATATAGGCCCCCACAAGTTTTTATGAAACGTGGCCTAAACAACATCTCTATTCTTCTATATTCCATTCTCTTAAACAGAGTGCCTTTTATATAACAACTTATGTAATAACAAGCACGGACTACTGTAACACAATAGCCCGTGCTCGTATATTTTTCAGTATAAATGAATTTTACTAGAATAGTAAGCCTTAAAGAGAGACTATGCTAACTAGTATTAATGATTTTATCTGTAATTTCATTATAAGATTAGCAAATCTCAGTATCACATTTTGGCATAATACAAAGGATAGTGCACGCTCGCCGAGTAAATATACTTGCAAACACAGTAATAATTGTAAAGCGGCTCCCTATTAAGCCGATGGAACTTGTGGATCGATATGTTTAGGGCAAGCATTGAGTATTTCGTACGCCTTTTAATATTTCTTTATATTTTTTATTTTCTCTCGTTTTTACAGAATGCGAGTATCATCCAGTATGTCGACTACTCAGAGGAGTCTTTAGATATCACCATGATTTGCTCTCAGGATGCGATTCCAATCCGTATCATACGGGATACCCACTTCACTTTATGGCTATTTGCAGCTTTTACTGTCCTCTTAATGCTGGCGTATTCGTCAATCCATTCTGGAGATCAAATTGTCTTCGTCAATCAGGAACAGCCTGCATTTTACAATGCCCCGGGGAGTCTCATCAAAACCTCGACTTGTCGAATACCTGATTTCGACCCATATGATCCTCAAGTCTCCAGCAAATTCCTCACGAAGGCAGTCGTACGGTGTCCTAAGTTACCACCACTCTTCATTAGACCACAGGTTAAAGGAATCTATTCAGTTCCTTATTTGGATGAGACAATCCTATGGCGTCATTATAAACTGAAGAAACAGAACCTTCGTTGCACATACCAGGTTGCGATTAGAGATGAGCGTTCTACGCCAGACTTCGGATTTCAATTGGTCAATGAGACTACACTAAAATTTGGTGAATTTATTGACGCTGAATATGTGTGGATAGAGTGTTTCCGATATTCGCTCAAAACGAGATTCTACTCCCAACCTTTATTGCTAGCTAGAGCTAAAGGCGACAGCGTCTTTGACGAATCGAACGCTTCTAATAGGCCATACAACGTAATTGTACTCGGTTACGACTCGGTCTCGAGACTTAACTTTCATCGCGCTCTGACGCAAACAAAGAAATTTCTGGATAATCGGCCTAACACTGTCATTGAACTCCTCGGATACAACAAAGTGGGCTTAAACTCTAGTCCCAATCAGATTCCCTTGTTAACGGGACATCGTTTTAGGCCCCACGGTCTATACGAAGAAGTCAAAAAAGGATATTTAGACAATATGACTCGCTACATTTGGGACGACTTTAACGATGCCGGCTATTCAACAATGTTCTTTGAAGAACAATGGTCCTATGGTATATTCGTATGGCCTGAACTCAAGGGTTTCCGCACGCAGCCAGTCGACTATTGGCCACGTCCAATCATGCAGATGATTGACGGCAGTAGCTTGAAGATGAACCTAGGAAACGGCATTTGTATTGGCCCGAAGCCAGCTGCTTCAATATACCTCGATTACGTCTTAGATCTTTTACGAACATCCCGTAAGCCGCTCTGGCTATACCCGTGGCTCAGCGAACTTTCCCACAACGATCTGACTGGAGCCAGCCGAGCCGATAAGCCATTTATTGAGTTCTTCACAGCTATGGAACGAGAAGGTTTTCTAAACAACTCAATTATTATCTTCATTTCCGATCATGGCTTTCGGTTCGGAAACTTCCGGAACACACCTCTTGGCCGCTATGAGGATCAGCTTCCTTTTGGTTATTTGATGCTGCCTCCAAGTTTTATCGAAGAACGTCCCGAAGCCGTTGAAAATCTCCGTGTCAATTCTCACCGCCTCGTGACAGTATATGATATGCACGCTACAATGCTAGAATTGGCGACACTCGACCAGGGACCCGTTACGCGTACAGAGCGGGGTTATAGTCTGTTCTCTGAAATAGTGCCTTATAATAGAACGTGTGCAGAGGCAGGAATCGACTTCGAGTACTGTTCTTGCTACGATGTTGCGAATCAACGTGTAGATCCTGCCCTGTCTGTTCAATTGGGTCAAACAATCGTTGATGAGATTAACAACGAACTTAAACGCAATAAGGCTATTAAATGCGTCGAGTGGAAGCTTGGCACGGTAAATCAGGCGTTGCCTCTGACGGAGGGTTCGCGAATTTTGAACATATACAGGGTATCCATCAATACGATTCCTCCGGGCAGATTTGAAGCAACTATTGCCATTGAGCCGAAAGCAAAAAACGGGCTTAAGCTGATATCCGGTGTTGATCGTACAGACTGGTTCAGCGAGCACGCGCGCTGCGCGATGCCCTCGTCCTATGAGCGTTTTTGCTACTGCCTGTGACACAGTGCAACAACGCAACCCTCAGTCAAATAAGTAGCTAAATCAGGTGCAAAGACACCGTTCTGCTCATCGGCCTGAACTCTAGATTTATATAATGCCTTTACCTTTACAAGCCTATATCTGTTTAGGCGACCAGGGCACATATGAGGATAAGGATCGAATACATATACCTACGTAACTCAAAGTTGTAATTATTTTTGCCTTCTACCTAGGTAAGCGGTGTGAGGAAAACGCTTGCTATGAGGACAAAAATATCTTTACAGATTCATTATGTGTAGGATTTACTATCGTCTTTCTTCACAATATCGTTTTTTTGTTTCCACGCAAGTCAGACAAATAAGTATATTTTCGTCGTGTTTGACCTCGGTTTTGCGAGATATGCGTACAGCGTACGTTGATGTACAGTTAAAGTTTGGTTGAAAATCCACAACAGAAAAGGGCGGAATGAATAGTAACAATTACATTCACGGCAAAACAGGATTCATTGAGGTACCAAGAACGTGTAATGCCATAGCATTGACTTCGTGATAATTGTAGCTCAACACTTTATTGTTATCGCACCAAGGTCGCAAGCTTTGCCGAAAAAATGTCCAACTTCGGATTTGTTTGCACAGTATCTCAGTTACCTTATGTGATGATCGTGTCTCATTAAAAATACAACACGCAATCTGCACAGTAATATATCGATACGAGTTAGAGTATTAGAAAAACAAATATGTTTATTTTGTGCCATGTTTGTTAGTGAAGTGCAAAAATGACTATCCTTTGTAAAAATAGTCTACACATAATAAATTGGAGCTCATAAGAAAAAAAGAACAAATGCTAAAGCACAGAATGTGATGTGGTTTACAGAAATGTATCTAGAATGTAAATAAAAACTGGTGTTTATAAAACAAATTTAACCTCTATCTGTCAATTATAGGAGACTAATGTATCGCATAGATAGAACTAAATAGGTACAACGAGTAAATAATAGATGAAAAAAGGTATGGAGAACATCTAATCGGAACAGACACCCAGCAGAGCTTCAATTATGCTTACTAATTAATAGCTAACAAGCCCATCCATTTGCATTCCAAATAGTAATATCTATAAACACACAAAGAGTGTATGCGGTACTAATTACATTCCAGGTGTAGAGCACCGTAGACAACCGCAACTCAAGCTTAAAAGCATAGAATTTGTTAGTACCACATCAGTAGCACTATTTAATGACCTTTATTGTACATCCCGTCTCAATGAAGTTTAATTAGCCAAGTCCTACAAAGAAGTTACTTTTTTTTATATAATAATCATGAACAAAAAATGCCCTTTAAAGTAATGTAGCAAATTATTTGGATCAACAGCTTTGCATCATTAAAATATTTTCGACGATTCCGAACGAATGAATGCCTTCGTTTTTATTGTTTTCCTTGTTACTTTCTAAATATAGGGCACTCCAATAAGAGCGGAAAGCTTAAGTCCCGCATAGAATGTTTTGCCTAGAAGTTTTATGCCTAAACACTTTTTTTACTATAAAGTAGATATATGGGAATAATTTATGAAGTAATATATCTGGTAAAAAAACATCCGTTGATTGAGCAACTGGGCAGTAACAAATGAATAGTAAGCTTTGCCGCGAAATCATGGTGAGAGATGAAGCTCATTATTATGCCGATGGGCTCGAAAGCAAAGATGCATCCCGAATGCACTACCGTTTGGTGCATTTTTCACGCTAACAACGTAATTACACCCTTTTTTATTTAAGGACGGTGCTTGAAGTGTACAAGTACTCTATGGAGAACGGTGTCGAATCATGCTAACAAACTTCTTTGTATCTCATGTAGGAGGTATTAATCTTAAAGGCACTTGGTCTCAACAGGACGGTTCCACTTGTCCCATAGCATTATTATACAATAGATTTCATGGTCATGCAGTTTCCTGTAAAATGACCATAATTGGCCAGTTAGATCATACGATTTAAAACCTTTAGGTTTCTTGTTTAGCGTTTGTCAAGTTAATGTCTTGTGTCAACAGACCACTCGCAACCCAAATCACGAACGAAGATATTTAACGCTGTATCACTGAAATCGAAACACAATCATACGAAGCCCTTACTGAATTTTAATTTTTGAAATTTTTGAAAATGAATGCCATTTGAATTAAAAGGTGCACTTTGAAAGCGAAAGAAAAACAAAAAATGAAGATGTACCACAATGGACATTAAATTTTTACTGGAACTTTGAAGCAATCTTTAGGAAAATTTCGCAGCTTTTTTTCCACTTTCTCTTTCTATGCTGTTATTAAAATATGACACTATCGAAGTACGCATTTATAGAAAGATATATCTGAAAGAAGTTTACTTTTACACACAGGCTTCGCTCAGTCCCTTAGAAAATTGTGTAATGTTCATACATTTTACTATACGAAACAGAGCCCGATCTTAAATTTTAGTGAAATGTGTTTAGAAGTATTAAAAAAGCATAGACTTCTTCTTCTTTCTTTTAGAGTTCTTTTCCTCCAATTTTCTTTCTAGTAATGCAGTTGTCATGACTAAAAGGAGCTGCCCTGTTTTACCTTAAAGCTAAAATACGTGGTAACTATTTATTCCATTTTACCATTATGAGAATACCATGTCATGAAATTCTAATTAGATTTGCTTTGTTGAGCTGCATTCTCTATTTGTAATCGACCCTAGAGACCTGTAAAAGGAACAGAAGCTTTTAAAGCAAATACGATGAAGGAAGTTCGCAGCTTCGTTCACATTGAATCAGGTGGTGATGTCTGTAGTAAATGCGAACCCTCTGATTGTTGTTACATCTTGAAGAATGACGCAACAGCTCGAATAAATGAAACAACGAGGGTATCACAACTTTAATTTTGCACGGTTTTCCAAATGTAAATTGAGGGCTTCTAACAAAACTGGGTTCCATTACCATCGACATATACGTGCAGTGTCAAACTTTTGTGAGAAAATCGAAATGGCGCTACTTGCTGGTCCTGTGACCAAGGAAAAAAAGTGAGTTTATTACTGGCGGTAATCTTTCTTTTGTTAACTGCGATATCGCAAAGGACTGCTTTTTATTGTTACATGGTAATATCGAATATAATATTTTTAAACCGTATATATCTTAAGTGGATATTTTTCCTTCTCTTGCTCCGATGGCATCACTACTTACATTGATCACACGAGTTCGCTTCACCCGAATCGCCTTGTTTATTGCAGCATCCAGTTCTAAGGAGATCGTTAATCGGTAAATAACCGGTACTGTTGCCGAATGATTCTTAAAAGCTTAACATACTTTAAGTACTTCTTAAAGTAAAGTGCTTAAAGTATGTTAGGCTTTTAAGCACATCTGGGGCAGATACAAATCGAAACTATATATAACCAGTGACCGCAGAAAAAGCATTTAAGAGCAAGGTGCGATATTTGAGTATTTGATAGATAAGTTTCCATCACGAGGCCTCGAAAATACGGTGTACCGGTGGTCAAGAACGAAAAACGAAAAATAATGCAATAATTAACAGCAGACAGACGGAATGGCTTTCACCACTTGACAGATATGGAAATTGAAGCAGCAGCACGATAGCGCTATTTGTTGCCGTTGAGAGAGGACTCAACTGTTCCGTGCAAAGCACGTGTCGTAGGGCCCCTGCACTACTTCTTTTTTGCACTTTTGAACATCGATATTAATTACTACTTCCAAACGTATATATATTTATATGCAAGCAATTAAAAATCAAGGATAATGGAGAACTTTTGACAATGAAACCCTTTTGGTTTATGATATACAATATATTTTTCCTGACCTTATCGCCGAAGTTGTCCTGTTGATCAAATTTTTGAAGGATAGATTGGAGGTCCCGCTCTAAGTGTAAACCGACCAAGCGTTCTTTTTCCTAATTCTATATCTGTGGTGAATGACGGACAAAGTAATAACATGCATAATAAAAATCGCACATATATACAAGAACATCCAGTTATCTGAAAACAATTTATATGCTATCAGAAAAGCTCGCCTAATTAATATGAATTTCGTGTTTTCTTTGCAGAATGTGAGCATAAATCAGGATGCCAGTGGTACGACGGGAACTACTACAGTAATTACACGCTCAAATGAAGCTCGTTTCTTTGATCTGCAAAAAACGCGTTATTTGCTTGGTTTTTTTTTGTTACTGTTCTTACCCTTTTGGTTTTTCGCAGCGTACGGCTCTTTTCTAGGCTTTTAGTCAACACGATTCCAAGCAACTTATTTTCATTCGACGATGCGGCATTTTTTTACGACTTTCAGCTGTCAAAGACTTAGTTTTAACCGCTTGGATTATGTGGACTCGAGTCTGTTCCTAGTCGAGCCTATCATGTTGTGTCAACAAGCCTCACTATTTTCCATAAGACTTCAAATTGAAGGAAATTGCACAGTACCATACTTTGATCGTTGCAAGATACAACCATTGAACATTGGTGTTAATTTTAAGAAGTGATCAAAAAATGCGTCTACCGCGGTACCTGATTTAATATACAGCTTCAACTCAATTGAACCACGCTGAACTTGGCGAATATATTAACACCGAAAACCTATGGATACTTAAAATAACAAAAACGCCTTTTCCGGCAAAATCCAAGGGCATAACTCATTACACAGCTCGGATACTTTACGCAGACCGTACGCATGTGCTTGGTTATGATCCGGTTTCGAGACTCAACTTTCACCGGCAGCTAGCGAAGACATTCACGTTCATACAGAAATGATCCGATACAGTTTCTAGGATACAACAAAATGGACCTAAACTTCCAGCCTAATCAGATTACTCTTCTAAAGGGGCATCGACGGTACTCTGGTGCTTTCACTGGTCACGGTTTTCGGGACGCTGGATTTTCCGTTTTCCAAAGAGAGTGGAATTAGGGAATTTGTCTGGCCCAGGGCTTTTTGCCAATTTCCGCGAGCTTCTGGCCACGTCCTATACTTTAAATGATTGACGCAAGCAACAGAAAAACATTAAACTGTGGCACTCGCTTGGGACCTTCACTAGCAGCCTTAGCCTACTTAAATTTTGTGCTAGATCTTTTGGGGACATCTAACCTGTGCGGTTTATACCCCTGTGACACGGGCTATCCCTTATCTTACAGGACCAGACCGAATAGACGACTCAAGAAAATTTTTCGTGGCAATAAAAAAATATTCTATACAGCACAACTACCTTTCTCATGGCTTTCAGTTCGGCAATTTAAGAAATTTTCAGATAGTATATCCATAAAAACTGTTCCTTCGGCGAAATCTCCCTTAAAAATATCACAAATATTCGTAAGCGCTCTCCTTGTATAGAGCCATCATCCTATAGAAGTTTGTGCTTACAAAGTCTGGCTATATCGTTACCATTTATTACCATAAGTGAATATCATAAGTATGATTATGTCCACATACATACTTGTAGAATAAATCGACCTAAATAAAAATCAGGTAGAAGGAATCCAGTAGCAGCGTTTTATACATTACTCAAAATTAGCTATATTTGAGTCAAACAGATGGAACGTTTTCCTGTGACCAGTAACATTTTAACAGTTTCCCTACAATTAAATCTGTCAAATTCTTTTTAAAGAGCGAATTACAGATGTCAACTTACAATTATGCCCGTTTACGTCGTTTTTAGGCCAGACTTTTTGAGAAATTGAACCTGAAATATCCATTTATAATTTTAAACAACTGGCTTTGGTCTAGGGCAACTTTATGCAAACCATTTCGAACCAAAGGAACTCACCCTTTCATATCACGTCTTATAGAATCAAAAAACTAATTTCTAAAATAGTCTAACGTCAATCATTACTGTTCCATGGTTTCTGGAATCTTAGGTAGAGAACTTAATGTTGTAGTCACCAACATGCAAATACCGAGAAACGCGGGTCTTTGGACCACTGAGAATAAACAACAAATATTTATTACTCAAAAGAGAGCGAAATAGCAATGCGCAATCAATAAGTATATTTACAAGAAGACTATAGAATACATTCTTAGGAAATTAGCAAAGAGAACAATTGGCTTCCTATAACTGTTGAATACGTAAAATGCATGCACATTTTGTACTTCCCCTTAGTACCATTACTACGATTTTGATTTTTATTATATTCGAGGAACGCTACAGAACATATAAAACTCCTTGAGCCGCACAGCTCGTTCCGTTCAGCGAAAATGTTTGATGTGAGATGAATTAAATTGATAGCCTAATAGTTTCTAACGTTGCCAAACAAATACGGCCGTAAAGTAATAACTCAATCTGTCTCGGTACAGTTTTTATTTTCCCAAAGCCCGATGACATTTCAAACTGTTAAAGGTATTTGCACTTTCTTTAAACTGTACAATAACATCCATGTACAATATTCTTGTCATAGACCAACCGCATAATGTTTTTAAATAGCCTTTACTGCTTTTTCCACTCGTCATTTCATTTCTATTCTTTCTTTAAAATAATGTTTAATAAAAAAAATCCATGCATAACGTTCTAGCAACACAGCGTTCTCTCTGTACTACCATTTCCTTTCGCCCTTTCATCATATGAACTTATAAAATTTTATTCATAAACTTATTATTTGATTGTGATTTTATGTATCGTTATCAATTGAATTCTTCGGATTCTTCCTTCCGTTTTATTTCCTCTAAAAAATGGTTTTATTCCCTTTAGTCGAAAATTAGCAACAGTTTCATCTGCTAACAATTTTTTAACGAAACGACTTCGCATCCAGGCCAAAGGAATTTCGCAGCCCACCCAGCCTCTACTAGTAATCTTTCCATCAAATGATTATACATTCAGTTGCCAACCAACGACAGACATAGTGATAGTTGAACAAATTCTCCACCTTTTCCAGCATGCTCCGCCACTGTAGATTTAATACTACAACCATAACGGCCGTTCCATGCAAAACGCAATACGACATATCCTATGTGACTGCAGTGTAAAAAGAGAAAAATCGTAATGTAATGCCTCAAGCTTTTGCGCGGAGAAAGCTGTCTAGATCACGAGGTATTTAGGACCTATGACTGTTTCTTTTAAGTCCGCTGCTAAACATTGTGGCCAATTAGACTTCCCGAAATTTTTGCTCTTCTAAACGTCACAATGTGACCGACCTTATGGATGAACAACCCCGTGATTCGACAGGGCCGTAGGGGAATAATGGGTATCTGGGAATAAATGGGCATTCAATCGAATTGGTTACAATTGGAATGCGTCTATAGTGCAGTCGTGCACGTGTTGGGCGGGTATGATATTCTTGCATGAAATGGTCCTTCGATGATAACCCGCCGCATTCACGTCCCGTTCTTTAGGCTCTGGTAAGCTTTCCATACATGTGAAGCACGAATACGGAGAAGATGAAGAGGACGCTCATCACGAGTACCGGAACCGGACCAACTTTGAAGCCAGGCGAGTCGTCCGTATAGAACTTCCACATACCCCCCGAGTTTGCCGGAGGTCGGGAGGGACGAGCTAAGAAAATCGAATAATACAAGTCAAATTGGTATTGTAGCTTAGTTTTAGAGTTACAGGAAACTTGCTTTTTCACCAAACTAAACTTGGGCTAAACACCAAACTTAGATTTTTGTTATAGAACATTTTCTTCTACTTGTCATACCTGTTGATGCTGATAATTTTGAATCATGCCCTGTCTGGTCAACGATAAGTAGGGCTACTAAGCCTACAACTCAGTCCTTTGGGCTTCGCGGGTTCTATAGTTTATTCATAACAAAAATATCGAGAATGTGAACATTTATCTAAGCTTATTAACAATTTTCATTTACTTTGACCAGATATTTCTAGTAATACAGAAGCTAGTAATTCTGATATATCCTAATTGCTGTTATCTATGAATAGCAAGATTTCGACATTTTTGTGAACAAACCTGTATAACCCGAATACCGGGCTTTGTTCTTATAATAACAATGGTAATTTCTCGAATTGAATTGCGAACAATATACACTGACACCTAATCCATACGTTACACCAAAGGGTTCAGCCCGTTTCAATTCTAAACTTTATATCGTCTCAACATGTCAGCTGTGATGAACGCTAAATCATTGCGAACAAATTCGAACAACGTGTCAACGTAGACCAATCTTGTCAAGCGAGTTAGAAATCAATACCACAAGAAACTGGGGTACAAGCAACACTTCAGCTTTTACTTATCGGTATTTACCTACTCAATTGCAACTATTTTTATCGAAACCTGTGTAAGATATAAATTGCGCAACGTTTGTAATTCAAGATACGTTTCAAATGCGCTGTCCATCTCTATTTTTAGCAACCCAATGCTAAATGGCATATATGTTTTACACCAAATAAACTAGGTTTTATTACCTGCGGCTGAGCTCGGATTGACGGTTTTTCTTTGTCGCAAGGTTGATGAGGGTCCCGCACGGGGGCTCGAGCCCCCGGCACCCACAGTTGTTGATGAGGCTGGCGCTGGCATATCGCACTGGAGAAATCTGATTTACAAGCTAAGTAGAAGACGACTCTTGTAAGTCACTTTAGCAAAAATCCCAAAACGCACACAAACTAACCTGTTAAACAATACTAATAACACTTGGTCCACCACTGTCGTGTTTGTGAACTGCTGTCTCTGTGAAAATGTGTTCAGTATCGCTGCTGCAACCGCCGCCTGGTAGCCACGTCACTACACGAAGCGGCCACAACAACAATTCATTATCGAACATAGCTACAGCTCAACTTCGCGCGAGTCGGCGCTTCAATGGCGGGATAATTTGAACACAGAAAAGCGTTGTTTGAAATTTTTACCCTACCTTTAGTGTAAAATACCAAATTTAAATGTAAATGAAGAAAAATGTGGCAGAAAGGATGTATCGACATAACAAGAGCATATCATTAGTCAGACTTGCTACAGTAAGAATAGTTTCAATATTTCGAGTTTACCTCCGGTATTGCCGTTAAACATATGTAAACAAAAAAGAAATCAAAGGGTAAATATTTCTTCAAATCCCCATTAGATATTCCTGATAGAATCAGAGAAATCGACTCGACATCCATACATGACGTAATGGTATTGTAGTTTAATAGCAAGAAAATAGCTCCGTATTATACTCCGGCAGCCTAGGTTGGATTCAATTGAGCTCAGCGGTCACTTATTACATCAGTATATTACTACATAATACATTAATGACAGAATAATCTTGCAATAACCCTTATTGACACCTTTACAGACACTAATTTCTCCCTTAAATTAAGTAAAAGATATAACCGCAGTTCTTAAGTGCGATTTTTGTTGGGCCCGAAATATATACGTAATGTGTAACGGCGTATACATGTGGGTGACCAGTATGAATCGGGGCAATCCACGTATGGTCAGTCGAATGGCAATGTTAGAAAAGCAACATTTGCCCACACAAGAAGATTGCAGTTTATTTCCGTCTGGAATCGAAAATCATGCTCCGCGTTTTGACGCCCGTAGTACTCTAGAATATTCAGTATAAGACCAATCAATAAGCATATTCATGACAGTAGATAAGCTTGCCAGAAATGAAAAAATCTTTGATGCTAAAGCTAGGTAACATCGTCAACTCAATAAATATTCTTTCTGCATGTACGAAGAGGACATGTAGCATTTACCACGCTCTACTTAACTATTTTCTACGTAGGATAGAGAGGAACTAACATTAAGAGTACCAAATTTGTACACGTGTTTATTGAAATTCTCTGCATTAAATTGCCAACTTAGATATTTTTTAAAAATCAACCAAAGATAAACGATTTCGCCTTTTAAGGTGATTTTTTCTTCGCTTTTAAAGTCTGTCCTGTCCCTGGAAACGCTGCTTTCCTTTCGCCGTTTTCTTTATCGTTATCTTCTTTTTTGTCCTTCATACGAATAAAAGTTATCGTACCCGGTTTCCATCTGTAATGCAATTCAAATAAAAATAATTTATCCGAAAAGAGAATAATTTGGTGAAAATGGGTCTAGGTAGGGGGTGACCCATAACGAGGTCCGCATTTGTTCGCACTTTATAACGCCCAATGGATCAGAGCTGGCTTTGTTTTTATTTTCATGCTCAGCTGTTTCAGTCTATATGTGGAATACATCTTGGCAAGTGGCCTTCCGAAGTTATAAAAACCTCATCAGAATCATACCTTGGTTAAGCCTTGAGTTGATTAGATTTTGGGAGTCCACATAATCTAATTTAATAATCTCTTCAATAAATATATGTAGATCGGGCGGCATGTCTAAGATGAAAATTCCTTTTATGTCTTATTTTAGATCGGTATTTACACGAAAACAGATATTTAAACATAATTTTTGTACGCGCTAGCGTATGACATTTTTGACGGTCTTGTTTATTCAATACAAGTACCAGTCATTGCGATTACAGCATCAAAATCCAAATCACTAACTGATCATTTTCAAAATATTCCTTATTTATTCCGCAAATAATTTTTTCGATAGTATATATCGGTAATAGTATGAGTTTATTTATGAACCCATGGTAAGTATCGCCTAAATGTGCTACACACAAAAAATTCCAACGAAACTAAATTCCGCGCTCATAGCGCTCAGAAGTTCAAGAAACACAAGAGCTTAAAATGACCAGTTGATTCACAGGACACAAAAAAGTTCAAAAGCCTCAAAAAGACTTACCGTTGTGGCTCATTCGGACGACTCAATTAGTAATTTGTATTTCTTTTTATAAAGTGGCTTGATTTCTGTATTAAAAGCTTAGGTGCGTCAAAAATGGCTTGCTGAGCAACTTCAATAAGTTGAATTTTTTACATTTTATTGAGAATAGTCTACTCTGGCTTATAAAAATCTTCCACGGATTTCTTCGAGAGCCACATAAAAACTCATTAACGACTGCCATTAACTCACCTATAATCGGGAACACCACGTTGTTTACTTGAGCCTGACTTTGTTCGGGAATCACCATCGGAAAGTGTATCTATCTCTAGATTTTTTGTTTTTCCATCAATCCGGTTACCCGTTCCTGCGAAAGCTTTGAAGCCTTTAGGTTCCTCGATAACCACTTTGGGTAGAGCGAAGTCCATCTCTTCTTGAGAGGGCTTAGAGTCCTGTAATGGAAATAAGCCTCTCTGGCGTTAGTTTTATACATTAGATGTTCTTGCCAAAAATACTCTCTTTCTTTCTCTTTTACTCGCAAATATCTTATAAATTTCGCACCGACTTTGAGTGATCTTTTATGTTTTGATTGCTAATTACTTGAGGATCCTGATAATCGACAGGCGCTGCGAATTCAACGTTGAGATCACATTCGATAATGGAGATCGCGTTCCCAGGCCGAACTTGAAGCACACACACCTAGAAATTTATAGGAAATTTAAACATAGGAATATTTTTTTTCATTTAGTTTTTTCTGCGGATAGTACTTCTGCTAATGAGAGTAAGATGTGAATACAAAGATATCGTAATCAATTATATCTGTATGCTGAAAGCACCATACGAACCTCGTACTGCTTCTCATTGTACTCGATAACAATCGTATCGTTCGCTGAAAGACACGCGAAGTTTCGTAGAGAGTTTTCGAGAACCGCCTTTGGGTTGGAGATATCCAAAAAATCGACAGACTGCGGCTGGAACTTTGCGAACGTTCCGACAGGAAGCTGAGTATTTTCTACGTACAATAAGTCGCCCTCGTCCAAACAAAGATATTTCATCATCCAATAAGGAAGATAGCATTTACCTTCCTCCGCAGAAAACTCCAAAACGCCACAATGCGTTTCACGATTTAAGCGTCGATTGACAATCTACGAAATTTTGAAAGTAATTAGAAAAAGGAGATAAATTTAACTTTCGAAAAAGGCTAGAAAAACGCTGAAGTAAATATTGGTTGTTGTGATGTATTCTTGATATCTTTTGAATTTGGCTGCTTAATGGGAATAACATTTTTTAACTGGCTTTTGTGGTTGCAAGCATATTACAGTTTCATATCACTGGAGCATTATCACTATTAGACTTAGTTGCAATAATTGCAGCTAGCTTTTAAAGAAAACATCATAGGAATAAGGTACAGTAGAAACTTGTGGTACTCCAAATACGTTGCTGACTTCGTAAACACAGTCCTAAGGTACATGTAAATGGCCGCAAGATACTTCAGGTATTGCCACGGAGATTAAGGCAACTCGGTGAAAAGTGAACCTGTCTATTAATACTGTCCAGTAAAATTGTCCAGTGCGGCAATACAAGACGCAGATTATTTAGCGATTATCTATCCTAATCAGATAGGAAATTTAATATTTGCTCTTATCAGACGAGGCCACATATCAGGAGCTGAGGTTTATCACTGTTTAACTTTTTAGAAAACTTTCCTATTCATACGAGCTTATACATTATGTGAATTTCTTTATGGCAGCATAAACTTTGACTAACCTTTCAGAAAAGTTGCAATTTGCCGAGGAAAAAAATGTCCTGCCTCAGTAATGTCTACTTAGCTTCCTCGTGGTCCCTTTAATGTTTTCTGCAGCTATCTGCAGCATATTTCTTTCGTGTAATATACGCCGATTAATAAAAAAGGCGTTTTACAATCGCCTATACATCGGCTAAATGTTAACAAGGGCTGACGAATTTTTGCTTCTTTCAGATTAATAAATTGTTGAGTATATATTTTTTATGCAATGCAAATGGCGTTGCTCACCTTAAAGAGCATAGGATACGTAATATTTAGACGTGTGAGCAAATCGAGTGCCGATGGTGGCAAGAGAAATTTGTTCCCCCTTTCGACATCACGACGCTCGTTACCAGGGAGCATTGTCACCGAGAATGCCCGATATTCGGACGTGAACGTTCGGTGAACATCTGGATACATTTCAATGCCAAACTGAAACAAAAAAAGGCATTAGCATATACATTAATAGTGGTGTAGTATTACATAGTGGATTTCAAAATGTAATATACGAAGCAGTAACGTGGATATGCTACGACTTTCATGTTTTAATTAATAGATAGATCGAATTGTTAGTAATCAAAAGTGCTCGGATACAAATATTTTCTTGCCTGTATAGTGCGGGAAATAAATCAAATTTATTCCTTATCAAATGATTATAATGGACCATTTTTATAGGCGTGCCAACACCATACCTACTACTTAAGTAAAATGTCCTAACAACTCTTTGCAGTATTTTTTAACAGCTCTGCAAATTGGCACGAAAGTGTTATGATAATAATTAGTTTACATAACGTACGCAAAATCACTACTAGCACCAATAGGGTTATTCAACTACAAAAAACGGAATTCATATTTTCTCATCTACTTATTTCCTATTTAGTTTACCATTTTGTAAGATGAGAGTCGCGGCGACGAATCGTTGGACCACAGGCAAAAATCCTCCGAGGATTCACATGAGAATCAGGATTTCGTCAAGTGAGTATTTCCAAGTGAATTTATGCTACGCAACCTTTTCTGTTTTATCCACGTTGTTAGAATCGAACCAGTTGCACTTATCCTCCAAAAAACCGACCAGCTGACAAAAAATCTGCTGTATCATAAACCCACTTAGACACAAGCATCAACAAACCCACTACAACTGTCTTTCATGTTCCCTTTGTGTTTTGGAAACCGCTCTATGTATATTTCAATCCTATGAGTAGATTTCAACACAGGACCATAGGTGAGAGCATGGATATCGACGTTTCAAATTGCTCGCTCGCTCGCTCGCCCGCCCGTTCTCGGTTAATTTTACTAAAATATACCCAGCGCTAATTCGACGAATTACTAAGAATATACCTATAAGATCGTTCGTATGTAAAAAGGTTGAATCGGAATTTGTTTAAACATTAACCAAACGACTGCCTTAGTAGCAAAAACGTACAATAAAACACAGGTACTTGTTTCTGTTACAAATGAAGCAGGTAGAATTTGGCACACATTAAGCTAAGATCCAAGCGTTGTTTTAAACTAAGCTTGAATAATAAGCCTAGGATCTTCTGAATGAAGTGTATATATATATATATATATATATGTACGCTTGTATGTATGTGGAACAGAGCAGCGTGCGTATGCGTAGTACAATTCCCTCCCATTAACTTTGTAACATGTAATGCTGAAAAATGACGGCCATTAGGTCTCGGCGCTCATGTTTATACAGCTAGATTCTTTTTGAGAAAGAAGGTCTGTTATTTTATTTTTTATTTTATTTATTTATTTTGAATTGCCGATTTCGGCAGTTAATGTCTATCTCGGGGAAATGTTATGGTAAGGCATTTCGTAAAATCTCACTTATGAGAAAGGATTCACATAATAACAGCGATGAAGCATATCTCATAATAAAGGAGAATTACCACTGATTTCTCTGATTTCTTTTAAATTTCACTGATAAAATGATCTCGGAATGGATATTTCAGCCAAAATCATAAAGCGCAATAAAAACACATTACTACCGAAGGCGATTCCGAAGGACTATTCACTTTTATTCCTGGAAAACATATTTATAAATGGTTTGTTCTACTCTTACTATTATCAAGATAAGCAGTCACGCTACCTATACATGTTATCACGCATGTTAACCTGCAATAAATCAGGTTATGTACTCGAAATGACTATTACGAGTATACTTATTAAGAAAAAGACTTACCCAACGACGCATTGCCAAAATATGACAAAGTAGACTATAGATGGTATATTACAGCGCTGAAGCCGAACCGGATTTGGAAAGTACAACCAGTACTATCTTTTTACCAACCTATCGCTTATAGCAGTTGTCGGTTCCCGCTAACAGAAGTCTCAAATGTTTAGCAAATTTACCAATACGGAACCAACACAAAATGTTTGAAACAGAATATGTTAAAGCAACGATACTATTTTGTTGAACATAAACATATTGACCATTCGAACAAAAAATTATCCCGCACATAGAGATATTGTTATAGAAAATAGTCCTATAGGCTCAATGGCATCTCCTATTGTAGTTAGTATTGTCAGTTTTAAGAGCAAGGCACGTGTTCCGTCTGCAAAAATTTATACAAAGAACAACGATATTTCCCTGCAGGTGCCTCTCTCATATTAATCTTAGCAAATTGTCATTTGCTAAATAAACAAGGGTAATCAAGATCTTTAAACAATATTTTTTCTGTGATAACACTATCTTATAAAAAATGCTAACAAATCAGTTCTGTGCTACTCTATGTTACATCGATGACAGTCGTAGTGCTTTTTATAAAAAATTGATTCAAATCGACTCTTTTCAAAGGGATCTCTAGAACTACGATAAATAATCACGATTCTGACTCGCTTTTATTTTGGAATATTTCAAATTGAAAAAGAAGTATTTTCGTAGTATGGTCGTAGTACTAATTACGTATTTTCGCGTCACGGTGGCTAGCTGCCCAAACTGCTATCCGTTTAATGCGATCTGTTCTATGAAACTATGTAATGAAATTTTCATAACTTGTCCAATAGGAAAAACCGTAAAAGATGGCCGAATCGGGGCGGACGCAATCCACCTTCACTGGATACCAATACACAACTGTGCGACTGGCTTCGCAGAATAAAGGATGGATAAAAATAATCGGCGCCTAATATATACGAATTATTGCGCAAACAAACCACGCGTATTTTAAGTCGATTCTGACAGCTGATTGCAGCTATACATATACTTTCTGGCTTTTGGAAATGGTCGCTTCTTAGAAACCTGTCTGTTAGGTAATAACCTTCATTCTCTGATGAAAAGGGTATCAAATGCTCTTTCTGAGAGCACTTAGTTTATTGTCTTGTCCTTTACGAAAAATTCACGTCAACGTGGTTTTGATTGCACGCAGTGTATTCAATGTACGACGTTGTTAAGTGGCGTGTTTTACTTTGACGAGGACCATTATCAATGTCTGGTGGACACCTCTCTTTCCCATACGTTCTTCTATTAGCTCTGTAACTAAGCATGACTAATTCGTGATGGAGGACAGAGGGTTTTGCGAATTAACTGCCATGATGCAACAAACAGCTAAGTTAAGAAACTGAAAAAAATACTTAATAGACTGGTGGAATTCCCTTATGTGGTCCATACCAAGAAGAGCTGGAGATTTGCATGGAAATTGTGGCCTTTACGTACTCGCCGCTTATCAGAAACGAGGAAAAATAAGTTGCTTCAGGTAGCACCGGCGATCTGATATTTTTTTTTGGCTAAGTTAGGGTTTATGTATTATGTAGTGCGGATTTCACTGCTAAAATATCCATGTCGCTTTGTGAAACTCTTATCTACTAAACCCTAAACTAAACCCTAAACTATGTACTTTGTTCTGATCTGATTCTAATAATATAATAATCTGATTCCAATAATATTCCAAACCAAAGCTTGTAGGGACAGCTACAAATGAAGTTATCAGTTTACTAGTCGCAGCACAGTTCGTCCTCCTGCTAGCAGCCACGCTGCGTCTCGTGCAAGGTTTTATCATCTTACTTTTCAAAAGTACCAGAGTGTGTATCGGCGTCCCACGTGCTTGTTTAGTTGTCTATTTAGTCTTACTCCTTAAAATCCTCTTGGGCAACCCGCATATTCCATTATTCTTCTTATTTCGTCAGTCAGTGGCTCTATCTCTCGTTTTCCGACACTTTTTTTTGCTATCTATACTTTTTTAACTAGTTGTTAATCTGGGTGCTAGGCTAGCAACGTAACAGATGTTCTAAACAAAGCCGCGAAGTTCGGCGCCTATCGGCTCCACTGGGGACGTTCAGCTGTCTGACCCGGGAATATTTCAGGCACATTGCAAATCAGACCGATATCTTTTCCGTGGCTAAACTTAGTTTTCTGATTTGAAGTGCCTCACACCTTCCATCTTTGGAGCCTCTTTAAGCTTTACTAAGGAAGCCGTGAAGCAGTAGTGTACTTATAACATATATAATATATTACCAAAATTGTACACCTGTAATTGTTGGCCAAAAATGCATGCTCGGCCAATCTTTAATTATTTGGAGCTTAATCGATATTTTGTTAAGGAGGCTAGAAGCTAATGCATTATACAGATCAGACTACACAGCTGACAAAATATTTGTCCAAACAATCAATCCTTACAACGTTATATTGCTTACTTTAGAGCAGTCATGAACCGTTGATCTAGTATACAAGTGATATTTTATTGAAGGTCTATCCTTTTGTTGATACAATAGGCTTCTAAATAATGCTTTAAAATGAGTAGAAGTTGTGCTGAGACTGACTTACCTAAAAATTCATATAATTATATTCTGTAAATCATGTTTAATTTATGACCAATAATGACGATGCTAATGAAGATCAAACAACAGTGAGTGGAATGTTTTACATAGTATATCCTATGCTGGAAAAACATGAACTTACACATCTGTATTAAACGGAAGTAGACCTAGGCGCCTCATATATTTCAATGTACATAAACACACCCCAAGGCTGATTGTGTTTACTATGCATTTGCTCCTCAGGAAGCAGAGGCACTGCATTTAGATATAATGTACAAGAGTTTTATTTATGTATACTTAACGTTTGTATACATATAAAGGAAGTAAGACAATTGAAATAAACATAAAACATTTGCCAAACTATACGTTTAATTTAAGTTCGGATCTAATTACAAATTGATTATTGCCTAAAATAAATTTAGTAAAATAATGCCTATTCAAGGCTTCACGGGCGTCGATCGACCTCGATTTCCAGGTATGATTTTCGAAATAATTTAATATAACTATTCATTTACTCACTGCCATATCTCAAAATCATACATCATTGACAAACCTTATAGTCGAAATTAACAGTTAAAATGTATGACAACTAATAGTCTTTAGGCTCCCTTTGCTCATTAGCTGTTGGCTACCTAATAATTATTTGTATAAAATTACACAGAACACGATACTACAATCCTTTCTTAATTTCTCCGGAAGCTATGCTTCACCTTTGTGTTAGACCACATTATGTTAGCTCGCATGAAAATAATTAAAAGGATACTTCCACATAAATAACAATATTCCTAAAAGAGGTTTTGACACTGTTAGCTATTGGAAAACGTTGCCATCAAGTATTCTATCGAAAACCTTGACGCAACCTCCATAGACCATCTTTAGTGGTTCCCCTTTTGAAAAACTCGCAAAGTTTCTTTAGCAGTTTACGAAACAGGGGCGCGTCCTTTTCGGGAACTCTATTTCGAAAAACGGCTAGAATTTCTTGAGTGGTTGCTTGGCCGTCAACTGTTGCACCTGAAAGGAGAGTATTGTTTAATACAAAGCACATGCCGCGACAAAACGTGGTTTGCTTATCACGTCTTAAACAATTCACAGCAAGATTCTATCAATTTTTTTTTCTGGAATAATCGAGCTTCATTATTCTCCACCTTCTTCCGCCGTTCTTCTTACCAAAAGCAATGAAATTCCTGAGATCAACAAGTAGCTCGTCGGTCTCGTTGGTGACAGTAGAGGTCGCCTCTACGACGGATTCAGATTCATAATCTTGGGATTCATTATCTGATGTCTCCAAATCTACATTTCCAATGCTCCTGGCTCGAATATGAGCCATCAATTCGGATGAACTCATAGCTGTTGCATCAAGTAGACGACAAAAGAGAACAAATTTGAATATTAGAAATCTATGGATTATAATCACGTTAGTCACATGGGCGCGGGGAACAGGCACACGCACGAATTTCGGCAACGAGAAGTGTTCCATGACATAGGTACGGCTTAAGCCTTAGATCAGGCGCTTGCCATTTTCAAGATGGCAGCGATGGCATATCGCTGCATGCTGCATATGCAAATCCTCTTCTATTACAATAATAAATCCGTTGAATATGATGTAAAACTTGGCATCTTTAGAGTTACTCTGCTTCAACTGACCTTTACTATTTTTGATCTTCTCTTCATTAGGATCATATGCAAAATGGCTCTTTTCGCCCTCTCCTTCATGCGATGATCCTTCTTTATTCTTAGTTGGGCTAGGTCCTGCTGGGCTCAATCCGATTGACTTGACATTCTTAGTTCCAAATCGCGCTTTCTTCATTCCACGATAGGCACCGAACTGGCCTGTCCAATTGGGAATTCCTGAAGTCGCACTACAAACATCAATCGTAATACATTCAGTTAGACTTAGCTTACCTCACATCAAACGCATTGTGAACTTATAACAATACATGCGACTTGTAATATGGTTAACCGAAAGCATTATATAATTATTATAGACACCGTCTATAACATAAGTGCATGTGCTTTTATATACAATCAGTACTTCTGAAAATGGTCATACCGAAAGCACATTTTGCGCGACCTTTCTAACTTCTTGACAGCTTCCTGTGCGACCAGTTCAGCTTCTGCCTCTATGAGAGCGCTGTCAGCCACAGCAGAGTCCATTATCGCATCGTGTTTCATCACCTGTAATATGCACACAGATAGTAGTTTGAGCCCACGAGCAACGAATTTACCGGATTTGGTGCCCATAGTAGGCCATAAGAAGGAGAGAAAAAAGCATCCAAATAAAGCACGTCTCTCTTAATACTCACCGAATGCACGTTATTGTTCCGAAACAGCTTTGACAGCACATAATCATCGTCTTCATTCCTTTTCGTTGTTTCACCTTCATTCTGTTTTTTATCAGTTTGGTCTTCATCATCCGTGTCCGTTCCCTTAAAACGCGATCTTCGTACCACTTCTGATAATTTTTCACCCTCGACAGTTGTTCCTCTACTACCGCTAGTAGTTGGCTTGTCCAATTCTTTAAGATCACCAGGTTTAATTTTCTCCCCAGCCCCGATTTTTTGGCTGAGCTTCTTTGCTGGAGGGTTAAAAACAAGAAGACTTAAAAATGAGTTAATGACGTTGGAATATCATTTGGATTGGTAAATTTCGGGATTTGTCCGGATAACCTAGGATATTAATGAATACAGCTTGTCTGCTTGCTGCTACCTGCTACGTACCAAGCATTCTCATTTTTTCCAATCGCTCTTTATTTTCTTGCTGTTTGCGTTTCTTTTCGGGTGTTCTGAGATGCTTCTTCCGAATCTCTGAGCCCGTACCGGCAAAAATGTCAGATGTCTCAGTTCGGTTTCTCTTTCCTATATCATCCCCAAGCGTAAACAATTCATGCAGTTCATTCGATTTAAAAAATCTCCTCTGCCTTGGGTCATTCAAGATGCGATTGGTCAGGAACTGCTTGAAGATCTGTCGATGGTATATCTTTTCTTCAATTGTGCCGGCCGTCATTAAACTGAGAGAGAGAGAGAGAGAGAGAGAGAAATAGCTTTTTAGACAGTTGAAATACGCGTAGGCAAACCATTAGAAAACGCACTCACCAAATCTGACCGGGTTAAATGTGGTAGTATGATATTAACGCTTACGAGGCTATTTTACATTTAAGAATGTGAATTGCATTAACTACCGATAAATTGTTACGTCGCGATTCTGGCCTATTCGCCAGGCTCTTTCACGGGCCTGCATATCAGTACTCGGGTTCCAGTCCGGGTCGAAAATGATGATCCTGTTTGCTCCTGTTAAATTTACTCCAAGTCCACCCACCCGTGTCGTCAGCAGGAAAACAAATATATTTTTGTCCTGAAAAAGGATCGCAACAACATAAATATGAAATAATTTAGTTCTCAGTACAATATCATAGCATATTGACAATCATGCTGGATAGCCAGAGTTCGTAACTCGTATATATGCGTATGTACCTGGTTGAATCGCTCAATAGCTGGCTGTCGGGAAGCAATGGTGGTGCTACCATCCATGACCAGATACGCATAGCCCCGGCGATGCACGAACGCCTCTAGGATCCGTAACATCTGGCGAGACTGAGTGAACACAAGCGCTCTGGGAACATAATGCCACACGCATACAAAAAGCTCATCGACATACACATAGCGCGATACGAATTTCATGTGCCAATTTCATGTAAACCACCAAACATCATAAGCATCTGTACGGTAAGACATGTTTACTAAACGCAATGTTTTGTTTCTTTTCAAATTTTCTGCCATATCTTACTCACCTGTGACCTTGCTTCTTCCACAGCTTGAGCAACGCCTCAACGACCATCAGTTTGCCGGATCTCTTGACGTATCCAAAATTTCGTTCGTTTTCTTCTTCTTCTATAGGCGGCACCTTCAATGCGGAATCCATATTTGCAGGCACCAAGTCATTCCAGTCCCCTTTTCCGGTATCGCTATGATTTGGGCTTTCGTATGACTGAATGTTTAATTTTGGCAGAACAAAAAAACGCCACATATACATTTAATTTATTGCTTTGTTTTTACCATAGGTATGTTGTTTTTCGATACTGATTTGATATGTCACTACTTGAAAGAGAGTTGTACAGACACTTTCTAAGAAAAACATTTATAAGTACCATAGCCATAGAAAACCATATCATCTTTAAAATATCAATAGCATCTTAAGACAGAAAGTTTTATACTCTAACGTTATGCAAATATTCGAATACACCTCACTCGCATTACGCGTGACGAGCTCCTTATACGGTCCGCCATCGTAAAGATCAGGATGATTGCATATCTTTCGCAGGTTTATGAGGCCGACAAATAGCTGTAGACGACCATCGAAGATCTGTCTAATTTCTGGGCTATCCAAGTAACTCTTGTATAGTTCGCGTTGCCTGTCAGGGCAATAGTAAAATAACGTACTTTAATTAAATTTAACGTCGCTGAGTGGATATGCTCTGTTTTATCGGTATGACGTGAGTTATTACAAAGAAAAAGGCGATGTTTATTTACACAAAGTTACCAACCGTTCCGTAAGTCTACAGAAGAGAACCTGTTCGCTCTTCGGCGGCAAATTGATGTTAGCTTTAACATCGCTCTTCATCCTTCGCAAGAGGTACGGCTTGATTGCGTCTCGTAATGTAGAAGCACATCGGTAGCCGATTGCAACCTGCAACGCAATAACGATTTTTGCTATCATATCTGTACGTTTGTGAGCAATTTTAATTAAGAACACGCTGAACCTTTCCCTAACGCCAATAGCTGAAGGCTCGACTGAAACGGGCGTCCCACTGTGAGATTAAAACCGGCGGCTACCGGCCTCGAAGACGGAAATCAGGCATATTCAGTCTTCGCAGCAGAGCGACTAGTTTATTTAAGGTTGATATCGGTTTTAGTGAAGAAAGCCTGCTATTGTCATGGACTGCAGTGTACTTACCTGCGTTTCAGTTGCATTGGCGTACCCTCCCTGAGTAATCGGCACCGCGAATTCGGCCATAAATGTCGGAAGGGTTCCTAGCTTTCCGGGAAATATGAAGTCGAATAAAGACCACAACTCACGCAGATTGTTTTGAATTGGAGAGCCTGATAATATGATCCGATGAGGGGTCTGAAACTGCTTGACCGCTAACGTTGCCTTTACGTTTACAGCGGAAAACGCAGCCTTACATTAAATAACATACGCCTATTGTTTTTTGCTTAGATCAGCTGCGACATACTCGGAATAGCTGTATAAAACTGGGTAGAAGTGAACACAATCCAATTAAATTTGTTGTTTTTTTAAGTCTTTTCATGTCATTTGTTTTGGAAGTGGATTAATATTGTCAGAAGGGAAAACAATACCAGGATCCGTACACTAAATCTTTGTACCTGTGCGTCGGGGTTGCGAATTTTGTGGCCTTCGTCAAGTATAACATAATGCCACTGGTACTTCAAAATGTTGTCCAAGTATATCACAATACCCTAAAATAAATTACACAAATCAGCGCTGTAAAAGGACAACAGCAATCTTACAAATAAAATCGAACTTATGAACGTCTGTTAATGTCTCTATTCTAAGTACTTAAAAATAAAAACTGCTATAATTTTACTTATATATATAATAATTTTATATAAGTATATAATATATAATTTACGTATAATTTTACTTACTTGTACATAGTAACATATAGTAAACACAAATATTACATGTGTCATGCTGAAAGCCGTCATTTGAAATATGACGTTCGAATCTCAAAAAGCCGCATTAATTCGTTCATTAATAACATCAACCATATTTATAAACGGCTACGTATCTAGTTTTACTAGCTTACTGTAAACGAGGTACATAATTGATGAGTATAACTTACTTGATAAGAGGTAATAAGTGTTCCGCTGGTCTTGTTTATGTCACGTACAAGAGATTCCTTTTTTTTGCCTGAATATGAGCCGGTATTATGAAGAACCCCTACACGTTGCCTTGGAAACCACTTGTGGAACTCCTGTTTCATTGAAAAAGAAACATTGACTAGGATCAAAAACATTTATCACCCTTAAATTTTGTACGCATTTATAACACGTAAATAATTGTTGTTTCCAGCAGTGTCATAGTGGTTCTGTTTTGTTAAGCTAAAAAATAATATTTTAAAATACATGTCCATTCGAAGCGAATTAGCCCGGCGCCCATACAGGTGCGAACGGATGACGCGCTTTATACACTTGTGACGTGACAGTCCTCTAATAGATTCGCAGCGAGCCGTAAGTCTCACCTTGACCCATTGGTGCATCACAGTGGCTGGGGCAATTAGGATGACGGGGCCAAGTCCGCAGAACGGGTCTCCCACCACACGCATTTTCGAATGTTTGAGCGCCCGTAAAAAACTAATCATCTGAACCGTTTTACCAAGACCCATTTCGTCACCTGCCGAAAAATCAAAGAATAAATAGGTCTATAAATGCATTCGTCATTTGGTATATCGAATAGCTACTATTTTTAATTAACTGATGTATGGTTTTTTGGTTTCACATGAAATTCCATCCACGTACCAATAATTCCACCGCACTTATTCTGGTGTAGTTCCCACAGCCAACGCACCGCTATTCGCTGATACGGGTAGAGGCTGTTATAGAGAGAACAAGGCATACGAAAATCCTCATCGATCTCTTCCTCGCTGCAGTCTGAATCGTCGTCCAGTTGACAGACTCGATTTAAATATGTCTAAAGTTAAAAATTGAAAAATTCTGGGTAAGTAAAAAAAATAATTACCACTGTCTCCACGAACGGATTATTTTATGTAAAACAAAAATATATTAACAAGACTACGTTGGTTCGTCTGGTAAATTTGTTGGGGATGACAAGTATGTTTCGAATAGCCCGCGGTAGAAGACAGCCAGAGAACCCACCTTCTGATCTCCGTCATCTCGATGCCTGTGCCGTGTGTCAAGAGGCATTCCATCAGTGGTATCGCTACGACGTCTGATTACGGACTTTTTGAGGTCCTTATCCTGTTCAAACTTTTTTTCATCTTCATGTAACTCGCAATTGTCTTCATCCTCCTCTGGATCGTAATCTGAATCGTCGGAATGACCAGCCGTCCTAAAGAACAGTGGAAAATGGTATGTTGTATTCTCTCTTGGTGCCTTTATGTTAATGACATTCATGCCTAAATTTAGTTTTTCGTTTTATACCTTTTTTTTTTTTGAAAAAATATGTGCCATGAAATAAACTACTAAGCACCTACTAAATTTCTGTTAAACGCATAGATATAAAGCCTCACTACACATACCCCTTAGGTAATTCAAGGCTAATATTATTGTCCTGGCTGGGTCGCATTTCTTTCCATGCACCAATAGCTGAATAATCTTCGATCGTTCCAAGGGGAAGATCCCAAAAAGGCTTCTTTTTCTTTTTAGGTCTGCAATAAAATAACCGAAAAAAAAATCTACAGAAGTCCACCATAAAGTTTTGCGTAACAAATAGTGGAACATCTCGAACCGATTGGAACTGGCTTTTCACTAATAGCGTTGTGCTAAAGGCTGGAACCTACCTACAGAGTTCGAGAGAAGTGCCGATTTCAGCCTTCCGTTTTATTCCCTTGGCTTCGGCAGTCAATGTCTTTCTGTTTTTATTTTTCGTTTTGGTAGCGACCGATATTTTGTCCTTTTTTTCCCGGCGAGCCTTTTTTGTTTCGGCTGTCCTAGCATCCAGAAACTGATCGAACATATCCACTTCAGGCAGCTTAATTTCCCGAACCTGCCCAAAAAAGCAATAAGAGTAAGCTAGCCGAATCAAACGTCAAGTAAAACTTCAACTGTACAACCAGCGTGAAAGGAAAAAAAATACCAAGGCCTTAATATATAAGCTAATGTATCCATTACAATGCGATCGTATCATAAACGGTAATATGTAAAAGAAGAAGCAGAAATACTAGAAATTCCGTTTGAACAATAGTGAAAACACTCAAAGATTCCGGTCTACATTTGACGGGTACGTACCGTAGAACCAAATGGTGTCATTTCTCCCATTCTGATCCGTCGTTCCTCTTCGGTTTCGGGATCTCCTAAAAGCATCCGAAGTTGCTCCCGTGTTTCCTCATCGATCTCGTCAGTACCGCCGAGATCTTCGTGGCCAAGGAAAATATTCAGGCTTCGAAGTTTTGCCTCCAGTTTCTTCAGATGCTTTTCTTTATTTTCCTGTAATTGCCGTAGAAATTATATCGTAAGAAATGTAGAATCCATAATTAGTTTCAGATCATGTTACTACTGTTTTTCGAGCCAGTTATCAATCGTGTGCCTAAAATAATGTCGGGCATTCTTATTTCTGTTATGTTGTGCATGCATAATACTTAGTTACAAACCTTTTCTCGGCGGATAGCGTCCAACTTTTTCCGAGTATCCTTAGTCAGTTCTTTCTTTTCGTCGTACTCAGCCAAACTTTCGTTGATCGTATTCAGACGTTGTTTTACAAATCTACGCAAAATCGAAACTGTATCATTGTTCCACCACTTCATTTACATAACTCTTACACCTTCTATTTAACATAGTCGAGACACTAAATAGTCAATTGTTTTTAAAAGGACACTAAGTTACCAAAAATACTGAGCATTGGTTCAATACGACCGTCTATCACTCAGATACTTTGAAGCGCAGTGGCACCACCTTTAATGTCGAAATATTTGATTTTAACATCAATGACATTACACTATAGTTTATATCGTTTACTTTTTCGTTCACTTTCGAGATGTTGACCACACGTGATCTTGTATCCTGTTGATAACTTACATATTGATACAGTTACTCACTTCACTTCTTCAATGACATTTCGGAGTTCCCTGTCATGTCTGAGGCGATCAGCTTGCTGTATTTGTTCGTCGATTACATCAATAACACCCTTCTCGATCTCCGTTTGATCATAAGCCTCTCCCAGGCCAGCCAGCGCTTCCTGCTCATCGTTCATTTGCGACGCGAAGTCATTTGAGGTGTTACGTCCATTGAAGGTTGCCGTTGAAGTGGATGGCCCCGGTCCGTACTCCATTGTCGCGCTCGTACTTGCTGTAAAAACTGTGCGGACTTTTAAATATTAAATAACAATTTTTTCACCTCGATCACCTGTTGTGATTTTGAACTGAAAAAATAATACAAACGTGTTAAGTTATATTGCTGTTCGATTATAAACCGATATAGCCATATAAAGGTAACGATCAAGTGGTACAACTACAGCTTGCCTAAAATGTGCGCATTCATTTACAAATATACAAATAAATCAAAATACATTTTAGTCTATGTTTTATAGCACATGGGATAAAAAAAATAATTTTTTCGTGTATTCCGTTCTCCTTAATTTATATTGACCACGCGATATACAGTTACTTTTTGTGTTCTTATTATGTTTTTTTCATATAGTAGGTAAAGAATACACTAGAAAGGCTCATAACTTCAATGGAAGTGCTGTGTGGCATAGCTTAGTACAAGAATGAAGGAATACCATCAGTTACTATAATAGTCATTCAAATGATGACCAATATAAACCTATTCGTAATAGACTGTTAATAGCCATGCGAATGTTCGCATATACCGTTCGCGGCTAACCAAAGCTTAAACATCTAATGGCAGACACGCGTTTGGGCACAATATCAGTGGACTCCTCCACTGACAGAACGGCGCACTCGCTCCCGTATAAGTCAAAAGCTTTTAGCCGTTCGTAAAGAAAGCACGTTATTGTTTTTTACGTGGCGATCTGTAAGGGTGCAGCTGGGGCAGCAGAGCACTTTTCGAGAAGAATCATTATTACGACTCTTGCTTGCATTTAATTAAGTCTTTAATATTCCTTAAAATTACTTTAAGAACACATGTTCTAAGCAGTTCATCTGTAATTTGTATCTCAGTCTGACAATAACCGATACCGGTAGGGAAAAAAGCCAAATCATTTTTTTCATATGCATGTTGAATACTATTGAATATTATTTATTTATACACGTTAATATTACCCTGTATGTATCCTGAAGACGTATGATGAAGGAAAAAATCTGTGTCAATGAATCACTGAACATTCACTTGGATGACACCGCTGAGTATATTCATAGTTTGCGTTAAGTTACATCCATAAAGTGAACTTCGGTCACTCTTCACAGATTACAACACCATAACTGTTTAACAAAAGACTCTACGTCTTTTTAAATTTTGTCATAATTTGGTTGTGGTAGCAATCAACTGATTTTTATTTTTCCTTAGTATATTGTACGTATCGCTTAACGACTTCAGTGTTTAATTTGGCTCAATAAAAATATGCAATTATATTGTATATTGTTATCATTCCTCAATCAAAATAAGCTGCGTTCCATTGGGATATTCACTATTATAATATGTTTATGTTTACACATGTCTCAGTAGAAAAACACAGTCGGAAGCATCTCCACATAAATGCCCTCTCCATCTGTTTGTTTTATGTCGAATTTTGCGTTAATTCGATTCTACCGCTCTGGCCAGGATTCGTTGCTTTTTTATGGAAGCCTCAAGCTGATAATATTTCTATACATTCGTATCAAGGCACTCTCTGTTCAAGGCCAACACAGAAGCATATAGAAAAGTCGCCGGCATTATTTAATCACGCATGATACTTAACAGGATTCGTCAGATTCGAAGATTTCGACTATTATTGTTGTTGTCGAATACCTGTGTTATGTCGTCTGCTCGACTGACGTGTCTGTCGTTGACTCGGACATCGGTTCTGGTATACAAAAGTAAATTTTACCCTATTTTCTGAATTGAATTCCCGACTATTTAAAGAAGAGTGGAGTTAACTAACGCGAGTCAGGATGCCGGTTGATCCTCTGTTCGACGTAAAAAACGCCTACTATATTGGCAATTATCAGGGATGTATCAATGAAGCTCAACGCATCAAGACTGACGATATTAACCAAAAAAAGGATCTGGATGTGTTTATTTATCGTGCCTATATATCGCTCAAAAAGTATGCTCTCGTACTCGATGAATTAGAAAGGTGAGCAAATCTTACAGAGAACTCTTAATGTGTTTATCTAATATATTCTGTGTGGATGCGAGCGACATGAAAACTTAAAGGTGATTGGTCACGTCGTGTATTTCAAGCTCGTTTATGGATAATATACATTTTTATTTTGGCAATGGCAGAGTAATTTTTTGCGGTGTCACGCTCCGAGCTAAAACTTTAACAGTAAAGAGTAACATGCGTTATGTAAATACATCAATATCAATTTGCATCCACTTTAATTCGAATTGATTAATTCCCTTTTTCGCGAACATTGCAAACATTCACTCATATTTTGAATAAAGAACTAGACCGCTGTATTCATAACTCTGTATCGCCCAACAAGTCCAAACCAAACAAATGATAAAGTAACTAGTATTTACCAAAGACCTGCCTACGATTTCTGTGAAAGATCAACTGTTCTTTTTTTGGTAATGGTGCTGATTTATTAGATACTCGGGTCCTGACGAAGTGCGTGATCTTCGGTTGCTGGCAAAATTTCTGAGCGCCGAGCCACAAGCACGGGTCCCGATTTGTGAAGAACTTGAGAAAAAGCTGAGTGCCTTTTCATCGAAAAATGAAACCTTACTACTTGTAGGAGCAACCATATATATGCACCAGGGTGACATTACCGGTGCACTTAAGGTAAAAAACAATTTTTTCTAATGTCATTGGTACATCGCTAAACTTGAATTAAAGAAAACATTAGTCAACGATCTAAGCACTAACGTTCATGACTACAGGTTCACTTCATTACAGGTTACTTAGCAAGCTTATCATATTCGAATTTCCATTATTATTTCAGGTGCTGTCCAATTGCAGTTCTCTTGAGTCAATGGCCCTATCTCTTCAATGCTATATACTGTTGGACCGGCTTGATTTAGCTACCCAGGAGCTAAATATGTACGTACCAATTTAAAATAAAATTTTTATTAATACCCGAAATACAAGTGGTCCAATACTACAAGACTTGAGACACACAATGATAAATTACAACAATGAAAAGCTCTGATTTATTTGTTGTCAGTATGAGCTCCTCGTACATTTTTCTAGACAACCGTATATATTATTGCACGTTTCACTAGCAGCTTAATCAGGATATCTCCATGCGCCACGGCAATATGCCTTTAGATGATTTATTGGTTCTAAAAAAAGTTTCAGCCTTCGTAACGATTTTAGAACAGTTATAATTTATCACTTTTTACTACAGCAATTTGCGGGCACTCCTAGAATGTCTCATAAAACAAAACTGTTGAAACGTTTTTGTCGTTTGTCAGGATCCAATTCTTCTTTATAACCTGTTGTTAAATATTTAACTACTGTTCTTATTCTCAATACATTCATATATATTCACGGTACATTTAATATACACAATTTTCTTCCTATTCTTGTTGCGTAATGGGCCAGGATGATCTCTAGGGACGAAGACGCCTCTCTTACTCAATTAAGTTCAGGGTGGCTGCATCTCCGTACGGGCGGTGATAAATTGCAGGAAGCATTCTATATTTTTACCGAGATGGCCGATAAAAATACCAAGACGCCCCTTCTTGCTGTAGGACTAGCCAGCGTCCTTATCGCCCAGGGTGAGCCTTTAGTTACTTGTGTTATTTCAGGTTTATTTGTTACAGTTTGATTTGTTTACAAACATCAATTTTGTTTAGTGCCATATTGGATAATTTGTTTCCTATTTTGTTTTTATTTTAGCTGTTCTATACATACTTGGTCTTGTGTTTCAAGTTGCTCTTGACAATGAAATTGCATTATCACCAGCAATGGTAATTGCAAAATTTCATAACATTGCTATTTTTTGTTGCTCTTTTGATATTTGGGCATTCGCAGGTAAATATGAGGAGGCTGACCAATGCTTGGCGGAATCGCTTGAAAAGGATCCCAACCATGTGGAGACGCTCATCAATCAAATCGTTATCTCCCAGTTCCTTGGAAAGGGCCCTGATGTAAGTGGATGACTATTTTTTCTTAATCATTTTATTTCTAATGTATGTTCTTTTACCTTGGCGCATCGGATTGTAGCGAAACAACTTTTTTGTTGGATAAATTGCAAGAAACAATGTACGCTTAATAGAAAAAAAGCTAAGGCAGTTGGATGCAATTCCTCAACGCATAATTTGATTTACCAGGAATTTTCCGAAAAAAAATTTAATTTTTCATAACGTCATTTTTAGGTGTGTGCTCGTTTGCTATCACAATTGAAAACTTCACATTGTCACCATCCTTTTGTGCGAGAAATCCAGGGAAAAGAGCAGGAGTTTGAAAAACTTTGTCGTGCTTTTTCTGAGATGGATTAAGAATCCTATACTACATAGACAATATAACAGGTACATGTTTTCATTGACCCATTGATCAAATAGAAAATCAAAGAGAAATAATATGAACCATAACGTGTAATATGAACCTTCTTTGAACTAATAAATATTTCATCGTAAAATGTATTTTCCTTGGTTCATATTATTGATTCAATAACGGTTGTTGACGTCTTCATAGATGAATTTTGCATGTTACCTTTTCTCCGTGGCTTCGCAACAAATGGGACTCACCTTTATTCGAAACATATTTGTGTTTGTAAACTGCAAGCTCTCTATCTATAATCTTATTTAATGCATACCTTATTCCAGATATTATCTAAGATGATATCAGTTTTGGTGGCGTGCATAATCTGTTAACGAATGGGTAGCTATTATTATTTATATATACAGTTACTAAGTATTTTCTACAAGCTAAGTAGCGATAGTCATAGCCTAATTAATGACACAATTTCTGTTTTAGTATGTCTTTATTGTTGCTTCGTTCAGTGCTCATCATTAGTGCTGCTTTTAATAATGGCGTTGTATTTTCTTCTGTTGCTTGGCAATATCTGAGCGGTGTTTCCTATTCATATTAATTATATTTGATTGATAATGCTATTAGTTGGATCTACCTTTGCCTGAGAAAGATTAGTATTTTTTACTTAAAATATTTTTTCGTGGGAATTGATAAATACACTATTTTGCTATTCAGGTTAAAGAAAGGTTTGTTTGAATATTCAGGTTCTTTAATTGATACCTTGGTGAATAATCTTGCTATATCTTGCGTTGAAAGTTACTGTTATGATAATAGATCGTGTTAACTAGACTAATATAATGTCTCTTTCTTGACAGCTGCAGGTTTGTCTATATCACACCGATTGTCTATATCACTTTATCGCCTCGAGGTCATTTCTTTTTGAAATTAACCTGCTATGACTACTCTATTTCTGTCGTGTATTGAATGTAATAAATGAGCTCCGTTTGGTCACCATTTCAGCAGCTTAAACATGTCCTCGTGTTCCCCCTATTATATTATTGTAAGCACTTCTGTTATTGTAGCACGGAAGCAATATAATTGGATGTTTAACTTTTTGCCCTCATCTACCATTGAAAACAGCGCAATTGCTTGATTAAGGAGGCTTCTTCTACCTAGCGTAACCAGCTGTAATTTTAAATTAAGACGGTTATTAGGCAGGCCGGTCATCCTTCGCCTTAATAATACACCGAATGTCAGTGTATGAAATTTTAGACTTGGTTGTTTGGATTCTTCAGACATTGACTGACTCAAATACCCAAACGATGCATGAACATTTCTGATTAACTTTGCAGTTAATGAGATTAAAGATAGAGATTTTCTTGGTTTAATAGTAACTTGAATTTTTTTTTGTTTGGAATTTTTTGTCAGTTTGTTAGCAGCAATGAATATAACTGACCCTGTATGTGTTATATTGTGGCTAGGAGTTCGTTCTCCTTTGACAAATTAAGTTAGGAACTTATAAACATTAATTCGCTAGGCTCCATTTACTTAATTACTATAACAATTGTGACTCACGATACAGCGGTTTAGTATTTATATTCAGTTACCTACGTTAGTTATTAACGGAATTATAAAACGTCCCGCAATATATTTGGGTTTCCTGCAAATAACATTGTTTCTATTGTAAGAATAGTAAAAAAGCTAAAATGTCACCATCATCTAACTCTGATTGATGGTACATCTACTAAAGGTGAATGAAAAACTTTGTCTCTTTGCTACCCGCATCATTATTGTGATTTCTCTCTTTCCAATACGAATATTACTTATATGAGTTGTAGCATATGTTGCGTTTGCAAATCGAGACGAAGTATTTTTTCATCTTTGAAAATTGCTATAGCTTGTAATGCAGCTTTCGCTAGAGAAGGCCATAGCTTTTACGTAGTGGCAAGAACATTTTTTTTGCCACCATCATCATTTAATTGACTATTGGTTAGAACCTTGGTCATTTACAAGATCTATCGTAAGCAGGAGGATTGCCACAGTTAATATAAAATTACGATATAGTGTTTCATCGATCGTTAACACTATAGCGCTTAATGTAGTTTTTTTGGGTTTATAGTCTGCGATATAGGATTCTTCTGTTTTTCACAGTTAAGCATGGAATGGGTCGCGGTCACTCATATTTCACTGTTTTAGGTTGACTTCTAAAATGTTATATGTCTAAATCGAATTGCAAACGACACTACTGCTACTGCAGTGTTTATTGTTTGCATAGCTTTGCTTACATTTCACTTATAAACTTGATTTGTCGAGCTAGCATTTCTACTCACCAAAATATTCAACTTAAAAATAATACGCAAAGGCAAACTTTAGACAAACGGTAGCTAAACCTGGATAAACTTCAGGCATCATCTTTAAAGGTATTGTTGTAAAGCAGTATGCTTTCATAACGTTGCAGCTCTGCTGATATTTTAGCTTAAAAAGAGTCGATAGCGTAAGGGTTAGTTAAGCGATCCTGCAATCTTAAATGACATCGTTACTCAAATACGTGAAAAAGTATGTGAAGAAAATGTTACGTTGTGTAACAAAAAAAACTTCCCTGTTGTTAGTAATTAATATTTCTGTTTAATGACCCTATAGGCAGCTAGGAGGTAAATCTGTAGTTCCCCAACAACGATTGCAACCGTTGTCAAAAATAGGTTCGAGCTTTTGATTTTTTCTTCTGTGAACTAGATGTTACACTTTTAGGACAGAACGTATGAAAAACAGGCTAGGATTTGACAGGATTGGAATAATTAGTAGCGAAAAGTCGATACAGTTCGATTTAGCTTGTTCGTATTCTAGTAGTTAACGGCAGCTTTGCAACTTAATGTGCTGCGTACCTGCCTCTTTTTCTCTCCCTGCGAGAGGGAGAGAGAGAGAGAGAGAGGTTGCAAATAACAGTTTGCGTACATCGAAGAGGCTTAATTTAACTATGAATGTTTTGCGCTGCACGGGGAACCCCTGATAAAGCACTTTTCTAAGTTTTAGTGTGGCTATAGGCTGGGTGATTAAATAATAGATCCAGACCAGAAACCGTCATCCACGGATGATCAGAGGCTAGCGATTTTAAAGAAACAGAAAGGAGGCGAGAATCGTTGTTGAAAAATAACGGCGAAGTTGTCGGATTTTTAGCAACAAAACCTGTAGGGAACAGGCGGCCTCATACATTTTTCACGTACTTGATGCTCACTGCAGTATAAGACATTCGCATAGCGACACGAGTGTCAGAAAGCCTTACGGCGATCATCAAGATGCATCCTGCTTTGGAACATCGCCAACAGCTGCTGGGACATCAGTAGAAGTTCCCAGGCGCAGCTACATCCGTCAAGCTGGACAGATAATTGTAAATCTTATTGCTCTCGTTGTTCGGTCCATTTCTCTGCTTTGATTTTCATATTATTGTCATAATTATTTTTAGCTGTGTAGCAACAAACCCGCGTAATCTTTCGCGCAAAAATTGAACGGCCAGTCGTTTTATTTGAATTGTTTTTGAGTAGTCATTCATTTGTTTGTTATTTCACTATTGTTCATATTAACTCTAAGCTAATTTTCATCGCTCTTCTGTTCAGTTCATTTGCCATCCAAATCACATTCAGTATTGTTCGCGTAGTCGGTGACACGCTTGTCAACAGCTGTCATCATCACTAAATCAAGCAAAACCTGTTCGCACTCATAAGGCACAATCGTCACTTGTTATAAAACATACCCACAACAACCATATGTCGTTATCTTTGGCATTGTCAATGTCGAGCTTTCTCGAGTTGCTACTACGTAACTCTTCATCTGTAAACATGTTTGTATATGAATAATAACAGCATAAAGAACAACTAGATAAGAGAAATTGCCAACTTTAATAACTAGGGTTAACTAGAAGTCGCCGTACGGCTTCGGGTTCCCGGCTGTACGTTTTTAACTACTTTATAACATTGTACAGCACGTTTTGTTCGCACGGCTATTACTATCTGGTCTTTTCAGGAGTTCTGTGCACATATGCATGTATACAACGAATACGCAACCTATCCTGCCGTGTATCTCAGGAAAGGTCAAATGTGTAGCTCTTTCTTCCTAAACTTCCGTCGGCTACCACAATGTGTGTATGAGGACAATGTCACAAAAAGTTGAAAAAATACCACATGTCTCAAACACAAAGTCGATAATATTACGTTATATCGAACATAACACGTATACGAAGTTTTACATGGATATGCACGAACGAATGAGTCATTACGGAAATTCATAGCAACCGAAATCTATAACGGGCGCATGGTAAAGATGTAGAGCAATCGGTGTTTTCACAGGCGATCCCGTTTAGTAAGAACCGATTTCTAAATAGAAGTTCGTGTTTGTTTTTCGTTCAGTCAAGTTTACCTTGCTCAATAAGAGGAGGTTCCCAAGCTCGTTCTTAAACTTGCGATACCATATGAGAGCATCACTTCTGTGGTTGCAAACGCCATCGCTACTGTGTACATGGTGATGGTCTGTTTGCAGTACATATTCTACTTGAATAAGAATACATCCTTCAATAGTTTTCTTTGCTGAATAGCTGACGAAATGCCTTATTGTGGTTTGTAATTGTGTTATTATTGCTTTTAATTGATCGTGTGGCATATATTGTTGCTTTTTGTGTGTCATGTCATGAGATGCTATTTGTTGTTTTAGAGTGTTACTTTTTGAAGATCAAGAGTCTGAGACTGTCACTGAGGGGTCGATGAACGATTTTAAGCACTTCGATGTATCTGAAACAAAAAACTAAACCGTAAATATCATTGCGCTCATGATTGGCAACTGTTTATATGAATATGCAATTGGCACTAATTTCCTCGATATTCACTGAGAGCTGGTTTCAGCTTTGTCAAAGACATAGACTATAAATAAAAAGTGCAACTAAATAAAGAAACAAACGACGATTTCCATAGGGGCGTGTACACAGTATTAAGTAGTCTTTTTTCTAGGTTAGAGGGCACCTACATTGACAAAAGTATGTAGTAAAGACGCGGAAAAGGTAGGCTTACACTGGGGTAAAACGTGGGTCTACAGTTATGAAGTAAAGAGACTCACATTTAATAGGCTTACAATCTTCGAAGTCTTGTGTTTAAAAAGCCTACTACTCTTACTATGTAATATTCTTTAATTAATTATTAAATACGTAAGCACTATTAGTACAATTACACGGCTTATTTGATTATGTCAACGATATGATACTTCGTTAAAATATGAGCCTTAGCTACGGGGTTCGAGTGAATGCCTAATTTATATTCCTTAATCTTGAATAATCTAGATAAATTTAACAAGTTTCATAAGTGCTACTCAGTTCTCTAGATCTGCACCCAGACGGTCAAAGTAATACCAGCCCGATTTCCTTAAACTACTTACTCGTGGTGTATGGTCGACGGCCGTGAGTCCAACAAGACTTGCGCATGCAAGTATTTTATGTCAGTGATGACATTTGAAGGCCTGTTACCAATACCCCAACATGATTAGGTTTGGTCTTCTGCAATGCGCGGATCACGCGAGTAAACGCGTTCAACTTGCAAAAAGGAATCTTGGATAAAATTAAATAAAACGGATCCAATGTGAAGGTCGCTAGCAAGAGCAGAGGCAAAATCTTCAAAATTACAGGTTACTTTTAGATCGGTGCTTATGTAGTGATGTGAAATTTTGAAGTTGAAGCTCTTGCCGTTGCAATAGGTTGAGATACAGGCAGAAACGGATGTTATGTTTACACTAAAATTCGTACTCGGGTATCGCAAATTGAAGCTGTTTACGCTACAGAAAATTTTGGAGATGGCCCGTGACGTGCTCTAGCACAGCTTCTATTTATCTTTTTAAGTAAAACGACAAAATATCATATTTTTGATTCGTATTCGAAAGTTGAGTAGTAGTACGCACTTGAGGTAGGGTGATCTCGCAATGAACAGAGATATCCCTATACCGCAATGCCTAAGCTGATGTGAGGATCCGACGTAGTTTACCTTGCCCGGAAACAGCCCGGAATAAAAATAATCAATACAACCCTTTTAGTTGACTTAGTTTGTATAATTTGTAATAGCACGGAAATTTTGGAAAATTACTGGGTAAATGAATGGAAAAAGCTCTCGTTGATTTAAATTTATTAAATCAACCAGAGCTTTAGGAGAAGAGGCAGTAAGCTATACCGATGATTGCTCTGTTGCTTAGATAAACATTTGTTCATTCTATGGACCAACTATGACACTGAAAACAGCTGAAGCTCGCTTCTAATTCTAGTTAAACAATATTTTATGTTCTAGACAGAAGATTTTTCTGACATACATTGATGGTAACAGTAAGGACTAATGGATGCAATATACCTGAAGCTTTCCGATGTGCATTTAGTCACAGTTTCTTCTAGTCAGAAACGATGTAGATCGAAGCAGCAGACGAAGCTCAGGTGTTTAACGGTGCAGAAAATACACTGCGGTTCTACAATAAAAACACATTGGGAAGCGAGCTGAAGAAACTTCTACGATCCCCCGCAATGAGTTAACGGTAAAGTATTTATCTACTAGAACGAATTACAAAGTACATAACAGTAGTTTGAGATCGAGTGATGGAAAACATTGCGCTTCGTGTTCGAAAGAGCCAACCGTTTAAAGCAATGCCAAAGGATGATACCGAACGAAAAATCCGAAACTTTGATACTGAAATTATGAAGTAGTGAAACATTACAAATACCACTCGAAGTACGATCATTCGTACTGTTTGTCGAAACGTCTGGATAGAGATAACGGCGTCAGAAAATTCATTCGGGTTTCTCCTCTAAAATGCCGTCCTTCCTATGCAGCGTAGAATCTTATTTAAAATCAACTTCGAACCTGTCTATTATTACAACCAGGGTTTAACATTATAGATTTTCTAGACGCCGGGTATTAGCAGGCAGGAAACGGTTAACGATAACATTGGCTGTCTCTGCTCTTACAACCAGTCCACTAATCCTCCATTCACTGTGTTATGTATCATTTATACAAAAAGCACACTACCAGACAGAATTCAGTGTCTTCCAAAAGGAAATAAAGAGGATGGACGGAAAGAATAACCGAAACCAATGAAGCTAATGATCCACAGTCGCATCGTATATCACTTTCAACGATATGAGTAGGGTACGTGCTGTTTTGGAAAGAAGAGTGAATGCCACCGACTCATTTTTTGATGGACGAATTTATAGGTAGCTAGTCACGTGATAAATCACAAACTGGATTTATCCGCAAACGAATGTTTTTGTATCGCCAAGGGAAAAATACCATTTTTCAACGTGAACAAGATAAATATGGAACTGATCCAGCTGAACATAGTTGGGAAGAAGGTACTAATTTGGCGAAAATTGTATCAATAGAAAGTACGAGGCGATAGGCCTCCCAGAGAACCTGGCCTTAGCTGCCGCAATGGGAGACAGCAAACAGGGCAGCGAATCAATATGCGAATCGTCTGAGAATATTAATATTAAAAAGGACTCACGTGCCTATATCATTGCTGACTTTAGAGCTTCGTAGAAATCTTGTTGTGCCTATAAAAATATGGAAAACACATTACACACTTGTCTATGACCACTCGAACTAGGTAAATTTAAACCTCGCCTCTTATTGCTCATAGGTGAAATTTTGTATTTTGATGACCGAATCTTCACAGTTCTTCACTGCGACAAACGGAGGTAAAGCTACATTTACTAGTATATTATTACTTACAGGAATTGTTATCGTACTCCTTCTTTATTATGTGGTGACAAACAATGTCTAAGACTGAGCAAAATTGCTTCTCGATCATTTCTGTATTCTATTCCACAGACGGCTACTGCACACATCTCCTTCCTTGATAGAAATATGCTCTAGCACGTGGACTGCAAATTGATGTATACGACATATATAAAAACGTCTCGTAACTGCAGCGTGTATCTTTTGCATCTTTTGATCGGTCGCAAGTTTCTAGATGCATGCTTGCAGTTCCTGAGCTGCTACCTCAAATTGCCCGCGGGGGGTTTATCACTGCGTAAGCGAATATAATATGCATGAAAGCTGATGGAGTTATTCTAGCGAGGGACGAGCATTTCAGCGCCTGGACAGTCAATAATAAATAATTGTTGTTCCGTTTATATATTTCTATAAACAATGCTTAACCTGCTTTAGCGCAGTAGATTAGCGATGTATTTTGAAGCCAGAATGATCGTTCTATGCTTTATATTGTTATTAACTCACGACCGTCGTGTCGTGAATAGCAGATATCGCAGATAGATATCGAGCAGATTTTGTCGGGTTGATGAAAAAGTATTGACCGTTGTTCTAGTTAGATGTTTACAACGTATCTCAGGTAATATAAGTCACGTCATAGGGCACGGCATTGACGTTAATTGAAGACTAAGATGTGCTATCGTTGGAATGCACTTCTTCAGATTTAAGATAAAGCGCCTTGAAAACAGGTGAAGTCTCTATGAAAATTTGATCTATGAAAATGCAATCTTACGATCGCAATAGGGGCTCGCAAAATAGTGCTGTTTATCGCCAAGATGCGTTATTGGGAGAAAGGGCCCAAAGACGGTTCCGTCGCTTTCGTTCAAAAAATTTTCATGCAAAAAATTTTGTCGTAGTGATTGACCGGTTATGGAAGGGGTTAACGAAATTATTGCAAATATTAAGCAAGACCAACACGTCAGCATTTATGAAATTTGAATGCCTCTACCGTATAACCCGGATCTCGCACGCACCATAAGACTATCACCTGCGTTTGACATCGCTGTAGCGGAGTCGTACTATTGTACGAAATTCTCCGTAAATGGCTGACCAAGTTTCCGTTCCCATTATGTTTGTTAGACACCCGATATATTGTTTGGTTGTAGTCAGGCTATCTAGCTCCCGATTGGACCAAATTGAGCATTTACCCTGCAAATGTTGAGGCACATTCTACAACAGGACGTTGTGTAACCCAAAAGAAGTCGATCTTAGCATGACCTATGAGACCCTTAGTTAACATAAATAATTTTAGGGACTGCCTCGCTAGGACAAGTGTCAGCTCAGTACAATTTTTTTTATCTATTGTTCTGTGCCGCTATTTCAGCAATGAGATTAGTGATCTAGTAAACTAATAAAGCGTAAACTTTAACGCGGTTTTGCATAACGTGATTTTTTCACTATTCAATACATGTCGAAAGTGAAATTAGAAGAACAGTCACGTTGACGTGTTCTAACAAGAACTCTTGTCACAAAACATGCATCCGTGGATATCTGCAGACGACTGGAATTCCCGAAAAATCAAGTTTAAAAAAAACCTGATAAATTATGAATTGGAGGTAATGAACTCGTAGTATTTAATTTGTCGGGTTAACAAATAAGGTGTATACTTTCTAAACATCAGTACTACCGAACATTGTAAAACTATGTCAGGTAAACCGCAACAGATGCACTTACCAGAGATGTTTTGACTTATGTACAGAAGTTTTTGCTCGTTATTTATTTGGGCAACTCAAGCCAGTTACATAGGCCAATAAATACATAGGCTATCTAAATTTGGTGTTTTTCGGCAAACGATGAGAGATTTCGCCTTAAGCATCCGAAACAAGTTTCTTGTACTGCCTCAGTGTAACATCTAAACCATTAATGGTAAACTAATGAATAACAGTATAATTAAAAATAAATTTATAGAGGAAATAACTAGCTTTGCGGTACTTCAGAGCAGCCAGATTTTCTATGCGGCTCACTATTGTTTGAACAGCCCGCGTTGCTTTCGGGCTCAGTTTTGTACAGCTCACTAGCTAATGTTTGCTCCAAAGGCCAAAAGTTTATCATAACTTTTGGCCTTTGAAACAATGATTCCAAATCTTAGCTCAGATTTTTGATACAATAGTATCCTAGAAATTTAAATCTGAATATTTATCATTACTACTACAGGTTTTGGAGGTTCTATTAAATGCTGCGGATGCGCTTTTTAGCCATTGCCACATAGCACAACGATATAAATCGTCCTTCATTTTTTTGAGTTAGAAAGACAACGTCAAATGAGCACATAAAATTAGGACCGAATCATTCCTAAATGAAATCCAGAGCTAAGACTCATTTTTACTCAAGCATAAACTAACCTTCAAAAATCGCGCTATGTAGACTTCATGTGACCGTAAAGTAAAGAAATCGAGTTTTGTACAGCACCGTCAGAGAGATTTGTCCTGTCAGGCGTATCCAAATTACACGTACCATAGGTCGTCCGACGGTGCAAAAAATAGTGTTATCCTTATGAGAAAGTTTAGTAAAATCACCTATTGCCATTCTGCAAAACCTATTACCATATTGATATTCCAACCAATTTTGATTGCATTTCCTTACGCATTACGCTGCCTATTTAGCAGAATATGTTCTGATAACCAGTTTGACACACCTACTCGCTTAGAAGCCAAGTTTTAGCTTGGCCTACGGGTCTACTCAATAACGCGTTTCTGCATAGTTCTAGACTCATTCAAAGGCACACCTGCTTAAGTTAGTAGATCCCAATTTGTACTTTTCATACACCTTCGATCAGACTGTCGAGTTTACGATCCGTTATAAAATGACATTTAATGAATGTTCTTATTTCACTTGAAACTGAATAATTTTTGTTGCTTTGTAATAAGACGAAGCGGGGAAAGCTGCTTTTACTCTTTAGAAAAAACTACATGCGTCGCGCTTTATCAGCCGCCGAAGGCACTGCCCGGCCATGGAACTGCAACCAATTGAAGCTCAGAGGTGTACACGCTCAAGCATCCTAACAACAAATCAGTTAAATATTTATTTTTCCAACGTATGCATCTCACGATGTTGCGGAGCAACAATACCTGGCTTTCGACAGAGGGCAAAAAGTTATTCTTCTCTGAGTGGGTCACTTCGTCCCATTCCTGTCGCGCGTCGTTTGCAGGCATCTGCAGTTATCTGTTATCTTTTGAACAGCGCCAAGTGTGAGTAGTGTTTTGCGGGATTTTATCTTCCTCCTGTTCCCCGCGCTTTCCTTCTCCCCTGGTCCCCTGTTCTTCTGTTACAGTCCACCTTGTCTCTCTATCTCAATCACATTCTGTTCGGTCCTTTGTGGTTCCGTGCATGCTATGTGCCTCTACCTCATACGATTGCGTACGGGGCCCATGTGTGTCACCGTGAGGTCGTCGATTAAAAACTCTACTTTCTCTACCTCCGGCCAATGTTCACTCTGAATGAACGTTCTACATTGTTTTGACTCTTACAGAAACAGCAATACCAATTATAGACCAACAGGACAGGGCAGAGGGTAAGCAGATATATAGACGCGACCATAAACGATTCAGTACGAAAGATCACAAACAGAGGATCATCACTAGATGTGGACACGAGCCGAGCTTTTCCAGCGAGTGACAAACCTCTACGCTCCAAACGATGGGATAATCTGTGCTTTTGCCGTGTACACAGCCGTGTACACAGCGACTTCTGGCCCACGGAGTACTATTATAAGCAGGCGGAGATGTAATGATAAATTGACGAGTTTTTAAGAATCGTCGGGCTAGTGGTCAGGAAATGGGTGCAAAGAGGAAAGATGTCTAAAGCGTTACCCATTGTTGTGGAGAGATCCCACTTGGTGATCGAGCGTACTTAGGAACGGAATTTGTCCGCCGTATGAGCGAGAGTTAGATGCATATGCATGCCTGGTTGAGGACTACACGGAACGATAAAGGCAGTGCTCATTTTGGATAGATAAGTTCACCTTGTTTGCTAAGTAGGTAAATCGCATGGGGTATTCGTCTAAGTGTTTAGAACTGCAACTTGCAATCAATACTTATTGTGCCCTTTGCAATGAATTGACCTGATTTATACAGCCTCAGTGTATTTCTAAGTCTCTCTATATAGTTACATGCATTGCATGGTGTAACAAACGAGTATTCAGTCGTCGAGGCATAATGCATGCATCGACCATTGTTTCAAAATTGATCTATCTATTCCAGATTTATTTGATCCTGCTTGCAAATCGAAGTAATAGGTCTAATACTAAATTCTAACAATTTAATGACAGTAGTTTCGAATTCGATGGCAGGATTGATTTTCTGTGCAGCAAAGCTGGAACATTTCGTTACTGTAACAACTGTTCAATAAAGATCAATAACTTTGTCTATATCGGGCTTCGGAGAGGAACGTGTACGTTGGTCAATCACGTGCAGCATGACTACGAAAACAGTAAGTAAACGTTGACATAGAAAACCTGACCAACTATTTTATCCGCCAACTTCATAGAATGGAACGATTGACACACCGATATAAAATACATACCTTTCGGGGACCTTAATCTCATAGATGATGTAGCTTGCGACGAACAGAGCGATGGCTATGACGCGCAGCGGCAGTGTATGCTTAACGACCAGACTGGCTAAATTGCCTTGCAGGATAACGTAATGCACAATGGGCACACAACTGAACCGTACGAAGCCACCAATCCAAATAGAGCGCGACTCATCGTAGCATGCGTGAGCAATCTTATCACTAAACATCATACTGATCGAGATGATGGCGATGATCGACATAACAAGAGCGTAAAACGCGATCCAGAATTGTTCCTGCCGAAACTGGATAAATAGAAAGTCAACGCCGTACACGTAAACCGACGTGACGATACTGACAAAATCCCAGAACTACCAACAGTGGTGACACCGATAGCAGCAACAATTGAATATGGACGAAAACATTGTGCTATAGCCAAGAATCGTGATACCGCTGAGAGTCTTATTGAACGCGTTGAAGCCCGTCGTGCTGTAGTTTGTTAGCAGGTCGGTGGCATACGGCGCGAGGATGCTAATCAATGCCATAAAATTCGTCCAAATGTTGAGCGTTTCATTGTTCCACCGAAAGATCCCGCGAATGCAACGTTCTTTCGATTTAAACGTGCGGTAGCCATGCGTGATGTACAGGTTGTTCTTGATAAAGTGACAAGCACGCTCATAGTCTGTGGTAAGTGGTTTGGATTCGTCGTCGTCGTCGTCGTCGTCGTCGACGCCGCAGATGTCTTCGAGCGATGAGGATCGTAACAATCTCTCCTTAAAGTACTCAATGTCCTTTTGGACGCTATTACCGAATCGCCGCGCCTCGGGGCAGGCACAGTGATTGAAGTCATTTTTGCACTCGAGACACAGCCCCTTGTAGCAGGATCCGGTCTATTTTCGTCGGTGTCGCACTGTGACAGGTGACAGCAGCTCCTCCGAGTTGGATCGCGCTAGCAGTATTGTTCTGCGGGACTCCGAATCACTATCGCTTTCAGTGGCGACGTGGAGATTGGGCATGCTAGCTAGCATAACTTCGTTTCGCCTGTACCGCAGGATGCGGTGCGGACCATCGTTTCTTACGAGCGTGATCAGACGCCCTTGGGTAGTAGATTTCTGCTAGCGAATACTTGCAGGCTTGATGAACGGCACGATGATGATAATGTTGTTATTTTCGTTGTACTGGTTGCCCTAATACGCGAACTAGAGTTAATGAACTGAATTTGCAGGGAATCCAAACCTGAGCAGCTAATTGTCTCCGATGGGTCACAGCAAATCTGGATGATCTGTGACGGTTTTTGGCGATGATGTACCTGGTTGTGAGTCTCAGTGGGGGGATTTGGAGGTTATGATCGAATTAAACGGACGTGTGAGGTAAAGCACCTCATCGGGATGAGATGTATTGGATGCTGCTGGGTTCTCCTGTTGAGGGATCGCAGTGTACACTTGACACGACACGGCGGCGAACGGTATAAGTTCACCTGGGGCTAGGACGAAAAGTGAAGCCTACGGATGGCCAGCGGCCCCCTGTCGATACCGTGACTGCACTTAGACACTGCAGCTGCCCTGTGAAACCTTTCAGCCACCTAGACCTAGACACTTATTAGTACCTATCACAGCATTCTGTGAATTTAAGCTACCACCGGGAAAAGGAATAAGACTATTCAATGAGAGACTTCCGGTTATCGCAGCCCTAGGCTGCTACTGGTCAAGAAAGAAGGTGGTGCCTTTTTGCGGCCTTCAACGCTAGCAACGAAGCGCGGGGTCCCCTGGAGCTGCCGCTGTCATTTGATTTATATGCGGTAAGATTCAACAAGTGCAGCAAGGCAGAGTTCACGCAGGGGTGATTGCAGCGGAGGTGCACAGATCATGAAGGCTTTAAGCCTTTTTGTTGTTTCGCTTTACTGTGGAAGGAGGATCCTCCACGGAAAAAAAGTTCTCTCCAGTCAGATGCCGAGAGCACACGGCACATTAAATTGATTCAGCACACGGTCCATGTACATGGGCTTCGACAATAACGTACCGTTCTCGTATTTACAACTCGCATATACTTATCTGCGGTACAGTATTAATTAGAGGAAACAAAATTGCGACTAACATGATATAACAAATAGGCTAAAATTATATATCAAAAGTATAAATAAAAATGATTTAAATCTGTTAACATAAAAATTTAAAGTTAGTTAAAAGAAGTTCGTAAAAAACATTGTTAATAATCTCAAGATAATGCTTAAATCCAAAGTCCTAAAGCACTTCATTAAAATAAGGTTCTGTGGAATATGTTGTTGAGTATACTTTAGCTGAAATTCTATCAGAATTTTGGCTGAAATAACATACAATAACAACCTTCTTAACATACAATATCACCTTCTTACAAATTCTCCACTAATGGTATCTTCGAAGGGGAAATGCGATTTCGGGATAGGACCCTTCGTTAGCAAAAAGCGATGTGTACTATTTGCGTAGATTACAATGATGAAAAAATCGTGGCTATGATGTCGAACATTTCATGCTGAACCGTAATTATTAATTGTGCATTCCTCAGCCAGTAGGTGAGCCGACTCATAATCGTAGACTATTCAATGGAATACAGGCTTAACTTTGTACTCCTAGGCTAACACACATTAGAAATGTACCTTGTGCTAATATATACGACAGGTTCAGAAGGACCAAATAAACCTACCGAGGGAATCGCGAGGAGCTGCTATGATTTTTTAGCAGAACGAGATTTCGATACTCGTCTATCACTGCAATGATATAAGCGACTACCGCAATCGCCTTGAATGAACGTATACCTAAATCGCACTGTGGCACCTTTGACATAATAATAATATTTACTAAGAAAAGTGTTTTAGTATCAATTTCACGAGGCAAATCATAAGTTTTAAGGAAACGCATTCAGATAGTGAACGGCAAATTAACAAAATGAATTTTATCTTCTAAAGCTATCACATCGCTAAAGTAAATGCGCTACTTCGCCGCTGAAACAGCGGTCATTTGACAGATCGTACCAATAATTATGTCATCGAAAGCTGTGTGTGCTTTAAAATGCAGTGGGCATTTGTTGCCTGAACAGTCTATTACCTAAAAAGATGATATCGATGCATTTAGCTTCTCTTAGGGAAAACGTCTTACTGTACCGTGCGAGCCAACCTCACCCAGTTCGCGAATCTTCAATGGAAAATCGGACGACAACTCAAACAAGGAAAGTGTCGGCAAACCTTTCTATGTCGGACATCGCGAATCTAAGGATTTGCTTTATTGCCAGCCTAAAGCCGCTTTTGCATCGTATTCCCACGTTCGGGTGAAGTCTCGAGGCTACGCATATAGGCAAAGCTTATTGTTTTGTGCTGGCTATCATGAGTAAATAATATGTACGGCATGTTAATATTTTTTTATTTCCTACAAAAAAGACAGGAATAGAAACTGTAAAACCCTTTACATGGTTAACGAGGTTCTTAACAGAAAAGATCCTCGTTAATGTCCATAGCTTAGGAGGACATATGGTGTTAGGCAGAAATGTTCTAAACCTCATATTGACAAAATTGTCGCCAGTTGCTGTTATTAACCGGTGTACAATTAAGCGTCGTTAGACAGGAAAACGGTTCTAACTATCTAACGAACTATTATAAGAGATATTTAGCTTTTTCTTCTAACTGGGGATACGTCCCATTATCTTAAATTAAGCATTTAAATCCATATATACCACGTCTAGTAAAACCAGCTTTAAAACATGCAGGGCCTACGTTTACCATGCTCGAATAGTGTTCGCCCGTAAACGTCTGTTTCCGGTGTACGTATCTATCTATAATTAGTTTTGATCATTTGGCAGAATATTTCTACGAGTACTCCGCAGAGCCTTTCTTGGAGTTCTTATATTTCTTTTAAAAATCGTTGTTTTCTCACCTCAAGACTAAGTTTAGAAAAAAATCATTAGATTTAGAAAATTTTGTTCTTGTCTTTATTAAGATATACCGTTTCTGTGAATATGAGTGCGTTATCTTGCGGAATTCACTGTCACTATAAAAAAGGCCCGTGCTCAGTTTAATTGCACCACATCGATATTTGAGTTAGCCTGGTGTTCTGGTCTTGATCGGGAATTTTCAATCTAAAAGTAATGCGAAAATCAGATGCTATGCGAGAATGCATGCAAGTAATACCACCGTGTGAACGTATACCTCGTAGTACTGCTCGAGTACGGAAAACATTGGGATTTGTTACAAAGCGCTGTTTCGCAGGCGCTTATCAACATTGATAGTTGCGTTAACAATAAACATGTCTTTTCTGCCTTACATAAAGTACCTATATATGATTATAATTCCTTAGAAGAAGCACACTCATTCGTATGGTAGTAGACTAGTTATAAGTAGGTGCTTAGAATATCTTCTTTTTGATCACGCTTGAAAAAAATCGCCATCGCAAACTAAGAACAACACGACTTAAATAAAATTCAATTAGTTTATTTATTTTTTCTCTCCCATTTTGGTGTTTTCTATTAATGAGCAAGAAGCATACAACTTCGTTTGCTTCGAGTGACTGGCAATGATTCTGGTGAAGCTACGCCCCGTTTAGCCCGATTTGACCGGGCTTACATCGAATGAATGCCACTCATCCCCACAATGATGATTTCATTTAGCTGATCTTGATTATATATTTCTGGCACATCACTATGGTATTGTATCAGCTGGCTTCAAGTTCCCGCTCAGCTCTGACAATCAGTGACCTTGATGCGACCCCCCGAAGAGTGAAGTTGCGCAAAATTTTAGCGTAGATAGGGACAACATTGTTGGAGAGAAATTGGTGACGATTAATTCGCAAATTAGTATTTGAGCAAAAAAAAAAAGAAAACAAAGGCACAATTAGCCCATATTCGTAAATCTCGTCCACTAGCGCAGGATGTAAACATATGAAATCCGGTTTGTCGAAGATCATTGTCGCCCCACAACACAATCTCGACCGCTGCGTTCGTTTAGAGACAATGAATTTTAGTAAAATATTGCCTATGTACATATTTATATGTAGTTGTATATGTGTGCATCTGTGTGTATGAATGGATTATCGTTTAGATTTATATAGAATACTTTTAAATTGTAAATAGAATACGGTACACAACCGCTAGGCGTGGCTTCGAGTGTCTCCCATTTGTTTTGTGTTGCATGTTTGTGTATATGCGGTTATCTATGACAGAGTTGTATAATGGAGTTAATCCTTTGACGCATATCCACCAGAACGGCCTCTTCAAAAATAATATAACTCTGTTCTATAGAGTTTTTTCGAAGGCATCAATTTGAATTGGTCAATGTTGAGCGACGCAGCAACGTATAGACTCTCAATCAGTTTTCGATTTTGCTTTCCGTCACTTTTGGTATCGTCAATTGAAAGAACATAAAAAAGTACTGAGATAAAAGGGTTTCTTAAAAATTGAGAGCATTCTTGTACGATACTGACCGTACGTAATCCCTCACATACATTCCGCTTTGCAGCATAATGCCTGCAAAAAACATTCACAAAAACTTCCGACTGCCGTGTGCCATGGGACCATTTGTACGGGCGGGACATCCCAGAAGCGAGGAAGATTTACGCATCTCTTCCAGCTGTAGCAGTCCGCTCGCCTAACAATACGTTTCTACGAGGCGCCATAGGCATCCATGGAACGCAATGGCTGGCCCACATTCACTCGATTTTTCCTTGCAATGGCGCCGATGACCCTCGTGTCGTTAATATTGTAATATTAAATCCGTATCACAACTCCTAATTATTATAGAGTATAAATCATATGCAATTATATACAAATTACGGGTGAGTAGTGATCGATTCGCTGGCGCATCGCATTTAGCATGATGTCACAATTATTGGCTTTACTCCACACAGACAATCACCCAAATCTGCGATCTGCCGTATTGAAAATCCATGTCATTTAAGCAAAGCGTTCCCCTGAGAGTCCATTTAGCGTTTACCCGGCAGCGCCATTTCTGCAATTCGAATCGTCTGCATGTGCCAGTCGGCATCACTCCACTTGTCTCCGACCTCGCCAAGTGAGTCACGTCGGGCCGAGTCTGGTGAACTGTTGCCCGACGAACTTGAGCCACGTGAGTCCTTCGTACTCCTCATGTCCGTTTGCGAAACAAAATCGGTGCTCCAGATTGAACCCCCCAACAACCCGCAGCCGCAGCTACTTACCGAGCTCTGTCTGGTTGACAGCGTCCGGGATTGAAGGTTCCACATTTGTTGATATTGTGACTGAAACGCCTGCAGTGAACGCTGATGAGACTCCGGTTGGCCGAACGAACTGATCGAATTGGTCCTGTAGGACGACTGTGAATACATGCTGCTGTTCGTGACTGAGTCGCTGTCACGTGAGTCCCGACTGGTACTAAAACCTTGGCTCGGTCCGGCAAAATTTGATGAAAACACATCATCATCGAATTCATCGTAACTTCGAGCAATTGAGTTCAGCGTTACTGAGCTTGCTTGAACTGCTACGGAATTGTTCGCCGCTGTATGAATATCCTTGATTTTATTAACATAACTGTCTTTGGTGTCAAGGTTCTTGCGATCGAGCGCCACAAGCTGGCCAACAGGGTCACGATTCTTCCTCAAGGCGCGAACCATCTGCTTCCAAGAGATTGTCACAATGCATCTGTCGCCGGTAACAGCCAATTGCGCTGAATATGGCACACGAACCTAAAACATGTGACGATAGTAAATAACTCGGTTAATTCATACAGGTGATATAAGCGACACACGACAATGGGCACATTATTGAAATTCTGTGGTGTCTAGGAGAAAACAAAGATTATATTGGTATTCTGTATCTGTTAGACTTGGAGCTAGAGTTCACGTATTTGGGGGAAAACACTTCATTAAGCCGCAACGGGCTTTATCTTCTAGGAGATTTTCCTCAGGTCGGTGTGGCGGAATCTCTTTTTCAAAGATTCGAACCAGATAGGAATGGGCTGTCAACTTGGAATTATTAAGTAGCACGCCAAACGCGTTACTAAAAAAAACATATTTATCGGTAATAACGTTATTACTACGTATCCACCTAAGGATTCACATACTCCAATGAGCTTGTAAATGAACCTAAATAGAACAGCCTTCTTAGAAAGGCCCACGTACGAGAGGGTTTCTTTTTGTCTTTCTAATTAGGATTTATTTTAATTGAAAAAAAATTAGGCTTCATTCTATGAGTGTTGGCAACGTATTCATGATTTGGGTAGAGGAGCTCATATTGAATTGGTCCGTTATATGCCGTATGAGTTGAGCAAAACGATGTGTTACTTTTTGAATTTGTTTTCGGTTAGTTTGCTTTAAAATAACCTTTCTTATAAGTAAATAACCTATCTTGATAAGTTTACAAACATCGATTTATTAGATGCCGGTAGTGCCGATAACCAACTGATCATTGAAAAATACGAACATTATTATCTAGTGACACGGCGCTAGGACAGTTATATACAGTGCTTGACTGGTTAGTTCTCATTAGTCGTGTCTAACAAAGTAAACCGTTAGTATTTAGTCTTGAGTTTTCTATTATTAGGACAAATCAGTGTGTGTTGTTTGTGAGCTGCCTACTTGTTTGAATAAGACGTCTAGGAAAACAGTTAAACTTCCTTGATTGCAACGTGCAACTGTGCCTTTGTATTCCATGGGGTCTTGGACACGGACCTATAAAAAAGATAGGAACCATGCGTTGTCAGTGCATTATGCACCAGTAAGTATACGACTAGTATAAGACTAAATATATTTTTCTATACGTTTGAGCTACAAACAAAATATAAGAATAAAAATGTACATGATAAACTTGTTGCGTTTAGTAAATAAAGTATTTCTACCTATGTCCAAGGACATGTCTTCCCTTAGTTCTATACTCACAGAATATTTTTAGTATGTGCAGGGCTAGTGCAATGGCACGGAAATGCAATAGGCCGAAGTGAGCCTACTAACAATTAACAGCTATGACGTAAAAGGCTGTACTCACTTTCTAAACCTCATAGACCGATCTGACCTTCATGGCCTAGCATATACCTATCTTTCACAGTGCAAATTTTAAGTAAGACTGTAACAATTCCCAAGGACATTAAATGGTGTATTTCAGTTTTATACTAGAATCACAAAATGAACAACAGCAACGAACGAGAGTAGCGTATTGTTAGTGCTACAAAGTGGCCTACAAATCATAGGGAAAACGCCTAGCCATTTTTCTTATTTTTTTTTCTAGCCTCATTTCTTAAGATTTCTATTTCTGGAACAACTACGAGACCGTACTAGTGAGCTAATTGTTTAGGCTAACTAGAAAAATTTTAAATTTAGATATCACAAGCACACATTACCTGTGTCGCCCTAAAAGGACAAGGCGCCTTCATGCGGTCTATAGGTTTTCTCGCGAAGTTAAAATGCACAATAAGGCCACCCTGAAGTAGTCGACGCTCGTCTTCAGACACAAGAACATCCTGGAACGCGACCGCAGATAAATGCTTATTTGTGAGGTCGTGTTACATGCGTACGACGTATTGCAAGATGACAACAGGTATCTATGCTCGTTTTCACTCAGCGAAAATTCGGTACTTTGATTTTTTGTTCCGTACGGCACCGAATTGGCAGGAACTGTTCTATTAAATGTGGGCTAAGTACCAAAGTAAGCACAGCTATTAATGTTGTCCCAGCTTGATTATAAAGCAATAAACTTACGTTGGTTTGCTTCGAAGCAGAGCTTCTCTTGATTTGCGCGTACGTTTACGTAGTATCGTTTCGGTTACGGACGCTCAAAGGCAATTGTGCCGAGGCTTAAAACGTTTAATGTATAAACAAAAAATAAGCGCTTCGAGTTTTTGTTTTTGCGCCGTGCATTGTTTCATTCATTAATTTGGCAGGCCATCTATTTGTAGTTTGCTAGTACATAATAATGTATATTTAACGCTCCCGTAAGTAGCCTCTTGTTTCGATTGGCAAAGGTCAATGTAGCATCATCGATCACTGGGCTACGAATACGCTTTCCTATATGAAATATATGTATAAGGTGATGTCGTTCGATGAAAGAAGCAACAAGCAAGTTACACACAAAATTACGATTGAAAATTTGCTTTCCGTTGATTCGACAGATCAAGCATTGGCTGCCTGTGCGTTGAGGTAACCGATTTTTTTTCCCTCCGTTTATTCGGCAGCCACCTGAAAACGTTGCCTTTCTAGAATATGCCAGCAGGGGTCTAGAAACAAAGCCACACATTAAAGTAGACTTATCTTAATTGCACTGTTCCTTCGGTAGTGTCAGTTGAAACTAATTCAATCTCTTGTAGTTCCACTCTTCCTGTAGGCACACGAAGCCATTGTTTCGACCAACCTGCTTGGACGTGTATCATCTCGATCGCTAAGTAGATTCATTTATCAGAAACCAAAATTTTCATCTATATTGTCCAAATCGTTAACGCCGTGGCCGGCATCGATAAGTCTACGATTACTTCCCTCCACTGTGTACTCATTATTCGTAACTATTCCCTATGCTGTCAATGGGATGCTTGAATGGCTAAGCTTCACGCGAAGTAGCCAAGGATTGCTGGCTCAAGCCCTGTCCCAGGCATATACTATATAAGACGTGTGAAGTCCCCTAATCCCACCTCAGGGGCGTAGCAGAAGCAGCCTTACTGACATTCGTCATTTTTTTCTGTTAGATCCCAAGCGGTAGATATGGCAGACAACGGATTAGCGACTTTTCTTTCTACATTTATTATTCAAAAAGTACCAACGAAGGAATATTTTCGAATTGAAAGAACTTGGTATTGAAGAGGCTTAAATGCACTTGAAAATACTTCTTCAAAATTCCGAACATCATCTGCTGTTTTCGTTCGATATGTGAACGGCGCCACCATTTGCCTTGCCGATCGTGGATCGGTTCGACCTGTTGTCTGAATACAGTATCCTTGTAGCGAAATTAACCCGTTTCGACGACCGATTGTGGCCAAGCTACTTTTTTGTCCACTTTGCCATGCTGGGGTAGTTGTCAAGTCTTGATATTTATTGCTGATTCTCTTCTGTGTATACAAGGTTGATCACGACAAAAACCTGTGTCCCATTACTGCTTTGCGTAACGATGTGACTTTTGCAACGATTGGCAGAATTTACGTTGGTACGAAGTCCGTAGGAGATATGCGAAAGACTACTGGAAGCAGCATTGAATAAGGTCGCAGTACGCACAAAGCAGGGAAGATGTTGAGCTTAGGCCAAAGATTCCCATCAATGGAGACAATTAGCGACAATACAAATTTGACACCGCTAGTCACATCTCAGAGCAAGCTGAACAGTCTGCGCACTTATCATCAGCAAGTGCTATTGACCGCATGGAATCTTTATGATCATAATGTTTCTTCAACTTCTGCATCGTGTGACGACGACGATGACTCAACTGCTATAAGGCGAAAGCGGTGAACTCTGTTACTAGCGAGAGCTCGGAGTTTCTTTTAGCCGAACAGGCCTTGTACTTCTATCGTCTGAAGGAAGAATTCTACAGGTCCATACTAACCTGCTTCGCGACCACGAGGTCTGAGAAGGCGAGCATGGATATCCGAATTTTTAGCTATTTGAAGTGTAATACACATATGCGTTTATTCCTAGATAGGTTTAGTAAAATCCTTGGCACCCTCCATATAAATATAGTAGTATAATGAAGCATTTACCTTTAAATAGAAAACAGCCTCCATTCCCTTAACTTCTTGAGGTTGGTGAATCGTGACGAAGCCGTATGGTTCTCGTTGACGACCGAAGATTTTCTTAATACTTCCCGCGCCTGAGTAGTCCATAATAGTTGGCAATTGTTTTTCGGTGGATGCCGACGGAGTTAACCACAATCGTTGTGTTATGGTGGGTTATTGTTTGTGAGACTTTTTGCTGTTACCTATAAGTACAATCTCGTTTAGTCGTATATGAAACGATACTTCGGAAATTATGTAAACTAGGCCCTACTTATCCTACTTAAGGTGCTTCTTGCGTAGTTGATTTCTGAGTCTATCAAGCAGATTCGGCCAGCACTTAGGAACATCCGTTTACTTAACAGTAGAACATTCTACGTTCGAAACATGATATACCAACTATCGGGTACCTTCATATACTAAAGAAGACAACCGGTTGATTGACGAGTGTTTTCTTTCTGCCTAGAATAAAGGCACTGAAAAATACATCGTTTTATTTTTTTTTTCATAAAGCTAATCAGTCGACTCGAATGGAATCCTAGGACTAGGCTATATAGGGCTGTAAAATGTGAGCAGTTTATCAGAAACGGTAGCTGAACATGTTCTATAAAAAAAAAAAAAAAAGAAAAAAAGAACCAGAAACATTCTACTGGGGTGTAAAGAATGGCGGATTTTTCACGAGCTAATATCTACATATTGACGACTTGAAACAGATGATTACCGTATAGAAATAGGAGCTTGAAAGTGACTGTCATGTTCAAATATGGACGACAGAATAGTGTTAGCGTTATTTCGTAACAACCAATATACTGAGGGGCGAAGCATGCTGTCCATTATGACGCAAATTGCTTTGCAGGGGCAAGATTTTGCCTTGTGTCGCTTTTAGCTATCTAAAATAAATAAAAAGGAAAATTTAAAAAAAATATGGGCGTGTACTTCCAATTTAACCTTAATTTCCAACGAGACGTCTCTCTCTCTCTCTCTCTCTCTCTCTCTCTCTCTCTCTCCCTCTCTCTCTGTTGTCATTATTGCACTTTGGAATATTGAGTTCGTAAGTTTTATGTGATTCGAAATGGAAAGTTGACATTGTATTCCCTAACACGTACGTAAGCATTTATGCATATATATATATATATATATGTGAAATCGAAAGGGAAGAAAGGCTTAGTGGCTTTTCTTTTCAGTTATAATAGACTTTGGATTATTCCCATCGAACCAAACAACAATAATAATAAAAACAAATGTACTTGTTAGAAGAAATGAATGAATCGATTTCTCCTTAAATTGCCTCTTCTTGTTGCGTTAGTTACTGGGTGTTTAGGTAAAGGGTAAACGTTAGCGTAAATTGCAGATGCCATACGTTTCTTCAATGGAATAGATTAGAAGGCATTATAAGATGTATTGGCAAAAGTTCTAATCGACTAATTATGAATTTCTAATGGGCGACTGTATCGTATTAGGTGTGACGGTTCGAACCGATAAATAAGGCAATGATAAGCCTGCCTTTTTGGAGCCTCTATCGCTGATCTACGCAGTAGACTGTCATCGACTGCTAAGCCTGATTCTTGATTCAGTTAAATCTGCTACAGTCGATTAATTACGTTATTTCAATGTAACGTTAGGTTTTATAAGGCCTTCTTCTTACAAGTGAAACGCAATCTTTTAGCCTGCAAGTAGTGCCAGCACTATGTCAGCAGCATGTTGCCACGTACGCAAAAATTTGGCTTGAAAATAACGGGTTTCGTCCGAGCGAACTAAATTGGCTCAGAGATGTGTGAAGGTCAAATTCGGAAACATCTCAGACTACTTGGTCGATTACTAGGCGATCTGTATACGTTCGAATTGTAAGTTTTCTACTAGAGTAATACATTTATTAAATAATATATAAGAATACATTCGCCCAGCGATGTCCACCGATCTATGTATCATCCCTACACGACGTAGGCTTTGTCGTGAGAAGCCAAACTTGCCAGGGATGATCATCAACAAAGTTCCAATCGACTAACCACAAACCATATAACAGATGTAAGAAAAACAGATTTTGAGTGTTTCGGGCGTTTACACTATAGTGGCGGCACTATTATAGCCCGCTGAGTAAAATGTCGGTGTATTTTCCCTTAGAGCACTATCGGTCGCATCGGTTCTGCAGAGTGAAGCATGATGATACCAAAATGAGCCTGTCCTCTCTTTTTTTCGGCCCGCTGTAAATGAATTGTCACAATATCAACGTACTATTCACTTTACGCGGTTTTCCTGTGAACTGTGGACATTGAGGTACTGGCTTACCCTTATCTTCGAAGCGGAATATTTGTTGGCACTAGGAATGGAGTCGCGTGGGGTGGGGAAGGTTCGCGCACAACGCCCACCGGATATCGACGTGAGACAGTGATCCACGCGGAACTGCACCGGGAAACTCCCTAGCAAACGCCCCACAGCGTACGGAATATTATCTTCGACATAGGGTAGTGTGCACGATGCACTTTGCGGATATGTTGTTTGACTTAGATCGGCTTTGAAGAGAGTGAATCTGCAAAACTGCTTGTGGTCGTGCGCTGGCTTGGATTAGCACGTCGATGGTGCCACTGCGTGTTGTTGCCGACCCGAATGGATGTGCGGAATACGATCACTCAGAGGTCTATCATAAAAATAAAGGTACTTTGCGACCCTCTCGTAATGTGCAAATAATGTGTAGAGCGCCGGTTATGCTTGCGTGAATTTCAGCGGATATCAGCAGTTTTTTAAACGCTCAAGTCTTGTATACTAACGTAGTAAACTTCCGTATCCTCTACAATTGTACTACACTTTGTCCTAATGGACAGAGCAGATGTTGCTTATAATGCAGATAGCACATACATGAATGAGAGTTGCGTGTGAAAGCCTTTCAAATGATTGGACTTTAGATTGCAGAATAAGTTGTATTTATCAAGAATTTAAAAACAATTTACTTCCAAAATTTTGCAACCTGTCAGTAATTTTAGATACTATGGGAGCTTTTCCCAGTTTGTAATCACCGAGTATAGCTGTGGAAGTCTTCTCTTTTCTCCTAGCGTGAATATACGGCCGTAAAAAAATCTTCAATAAACCCTCAGCCCCCCTGCTCCCACCGAAAGTGTCGATATAACCACTCCAAAAATTCTGTACGTAAGGAGGTTTTGCAGGCAGGATCCACATACTTGAAAAATATTGTTCTCAAAGCCTCTATACGAAATGCTCATTTAGTAACTGCGTTAGTTAGTATTTTCGCCAGGGGAGCGATTTAGGAGACCGCGCGGCATTGGTGTTAATACATGATGTAAATACGGACGTATATCGATAGTTTGCCTCCGTTACCGCCACTAAATACAACTTCAGACTGGTATGCTTTTATATGGGATTCATTTTTGCGTGGACTTCTTTGATGCCAGTAGTTTCCATTTGTGCCCAGACCTTTTCGCGTCCAAGTGCATTTGCTAGATTCGCAATAATATTTGGCACCGACTTCAAGTAAAAATATTCTTTATTCCGACTAATGGAAAATGTTGTGCTCGCCTGCTCCCATATGTAGAAAATGGCGTGTAAAAGGGGTGTCGGCACAAGAGCAGCATCTTCTTTTTCCTAGGCGTGTCTTCCGGGCGCGCCTAGAACACGTCTTCGAAGCATAAGCTTTAAGTGACTGCCAGAGCGTACGCTAAAAACTATCGAACACAGAGAATAGACATTTCTTTTATGCCCGATCAATCTACGATTTGAAAGTGTAATGACCATTGCTTATGATGTTTTGTAGCGTATTATGTTGGAGCGACTTATCAATTGCTTTTTAAGAGTCACGTGTTCGTTTCACCTTGATTCTCATTAGAACTAAGCGAATTAAGGTATCTTCTATTAATTTCAAGTTCCAGTTTGCAGTTATTCGACGTGAAACAATAGCCTAAACCCAAGATAGAATAATAATAATAACCCAATAGAAGTGCGCAATTTAAAAGTCCCGTCTCTTAATAACAAATTAACGTTAAGTTGGTAGCAGACAAGATTTTAATAGCAAGTTTAAGTTGGGATCACTAGTTCGTCTGTGCATTTAAATAGACCTAAAGGCAGGGCATAAACCAATAGGCGCACGTCAATGCTTTTTGAATATGTAGTTGTTCTTTTGGCATAGCTGCTCTCTACCTACTTACAGATCCGCCTCGATGAAATCCAAGGGCCAGTTCTAACATTTAACAAGTTACTGGCAGTATGAAACCAGTCGTCTTTGTAGTGCTTCAAGACGCTTTGTTGATCATCATTTTACAACTTACAGAAATATACAGGATTTATATTCCAATTTCAAACCGACGAATCTATAACTAGCAATTCTAATAGAACAAGCTGGTTAAGGAAGCTTAAAAAATTTGTTTATTGACGTAGCGACTCTCTGCAGCAGTTCCAGTTAGACGTTCAGATTGTTTGTATTTGTAAATTTTTCTGTTCGTATATTTTTTGTTGTAATTCGTTTGTACATTATTTTTTGCGTGTAATGTTTTTTTTTTTTGTAAATACGTGTTAAAGGCATCGTAACGATTTTATCCGACCGTGTTTTGCTTGCCAGGGATGGTTCGTACGAAGCTATCGAGGCAGTTCATAGTACATAAGAATAAGATTGGTCCTTATCGATGCACACAGTCAAATCAACAGTTTCATGCAGGACACGACATACTTTTCAATATGGTCGACCAGAAAATGCTCCTGCTATTGCTCAATCTATTTATTTAGCGTATGAGGATGTGACATATACTTATCACCACGTTTTTCTAACTGGTGGCGGCACGTCAAGTCCATTGGGAAGGTTTGGTGAAGGCCCGACGACCAGGAAGCTTTCTGTGGAGAGACGCCGTTGAACCCGGAGCTTTTCGCCTCCTGGAGGTACTAAGACGATTACAACACGTCGGGAGTCACTTTGTCGTTGGTCGCTCGCAAAGTACCGCGACTGTACTGATATTATCTTAGATAGATGAACCATCTGCAACACTTGATGATCTTCCGGAGCCAATCTCTGCGAAGTTCAATAGGCAGTAGTCATAAATGTACGAATGCACAAAAAGGTCTGATCTTCCACCAATCGTCCGACCAAGGCACTTTTGCAAGACAGGCCACAACCAACTTTCTAGAAAGGCTCGCTTGAATATTGGATGAGGTAGGTTTTTTTCTAGACGACCGTGATTTAACCTAATGTTGAATCAGTTGCATGCTTGTATCTGTCACATGATGCACATGATGATGATGATGCAAAAACATATATTACGGATTACTTACGTTTACCAAAAAATATAATAAACGATGATTTCGAAAAGCGTGTATTTATGCACCCCAAGTGTAATTACGTTAGAATTGTTGAAAGTGCTGATGGATCACCAATGTGGACTTTCGTTTACGTAAACATTTGCGTATCTCGCATTAGACATGTGGCGAGCAAGTACAAGCTTGACACAGGCGCTTAGATATAGACCGGTTATAATTGTACAGTAAAATCAAAGAAGATACGAATTTATTAAAAGAAAAAATAGGAAATAGGTATCTCATAGCAAAAAAACTAGAGTGCAGAACATAAGTTGTTTTTTTGTCGTTTTACTTGCAAAGAATTTTGCATAATAAAGCTGATATTCTCCGCGAAACATTGTTAACTTTTTCAATATAAGAATATCAATAAACATAAAATATAAATATTTTAAAAATATGGAACATCCAAGTTTTTGTGACAAGCTTCGACGAATTTTACAGCAAAAAAATACAATAAAAGAAAACGTTTTTCTTAAATCATTCTTAAGAGTTTCTATTATTCATATTAAGTTTTCACGGATCCTTCGATCGATAGAAACTGCAATTTTTTGGATCTGTATGGTAAATATCCAGGTTTATTACGAAACTCACTCACTTGCGCAAAAAGAACCGACACATCTACCAATTGGAGTAACAGCACGTTAACCATCAGCCATATAATTTGAAAGAGGTAGCACATCTTGTACTTTGCGCGTATTTTGTGTGTATTTTTGCACGTATTGCTCCACTGATCAACCAACCCGGGGTTTGCGATACCGTTAAGCTTTTGTTTGTCAAAGCTACCACTAGTAATAATGGTAACCAGTAGTAGTAATGGATAGGCAAGGACCAAGAAGGTTGTTGCACAAGAGAAGGAAGAAGACAGAAAGACCCCTTGCCATATATATATATATATATATTGTTGACAAGGTGGTATATATCGTGCAGTAGTCAGCGTTACATGGGGGTTCTTTGTGAGCAATGAAGAGTGCAGACAAAGACAACAAAAATACAAAACGAATCAAAAAGCGAAGACAAACGCGATTTGATTTTGTGTGACGCTGGTACTGATGGGGCAGGCCTTGACTCGATTGTTGCACATTGGCACTTTTTCGGCGTAGTAAGTCATTGCGAATTAGCTGGCACCCTAGTGAAATAATTGTCCTATGGCAAGATATAGTAATACGTCACAGCAACTGGACGCGTTCGCGAAGCAGTCTTGAACGTGTTTAACGTCCGGTATTTAAGTCGTCTACGTCCAAATACAAAGCTAAACCTTTACGACCTGCGTTCAACAGGTATCCACTACTCTACCATAGGGATATGCAGAACAGTCCAGTCTAACCCTGGTCATACAGGTGATTTTGATGCAGTAAACGATGCATGCCAATGCAAAGAACAACCTGGAAACTATGCACACATTTTTGCATTGTGTAGTATGATTGAGTCTACCGTAACTGACCTTCAATTTGTTGTCTGAGACTCGAAATGGTCCTATCAAGCCTAACCACTATGGCGATGGAAATCATGTTATTTAAGGCCCAACCGATTTACCGTTCTAATGAATAAATTCTGGCTGACACAAAACCACGATAGAATTTTACAACGAATATATGATTTATCACCTTCTTATCACTAGTTTCACGCAATTGTTACGATTTTACAAACAAAAAAATAGAGAGGGCAAACGCGTGTATTTACGTTGTTTGTTCGCTTGATATATTCTGTGCTAACGCTTCGATTACGTAATTGCGGTAGTTATGATTTGTCCTTCTTGGGAACTAATTGGCGTCGAAGAGATACGTATGAATACGCGTGCTGTCGATCAAGTTTGTTGATTATCTTGTAAATACAGAAAAAAAAAAACAAATTGGGATGCGAACGTACTCTACTCAAAAAATGAAGTAATGTTAGCTACAAACCAAGGGCCTGCCATGTGCCTCCTATCTGCTTTTCATTCGGGGCCATTCAGTTAATAAGAGATGTATTTAATACAAGTGACTATCACATACGGGTAGCCAATCAGTCCATGGTATATAACATACTTTCTTTTTTGTGGAAAAAAATGTGTATTTTTATTCAAAAAAAATGTAATTAAGTTTGTAAAACTAAACGAACGTTACATATGATGTATTAGGAGGCCACACCGTAACTGTTGCAGTAACAAGGTCTTGCTTACTGCGGGGAGCACCTTTATGTCAAGAAGTCTCTGTTCTTTCTCTGAAATTTTGGCAATCAATTTTAGGAGATCCTGCTAGGATTGACTCGATTGGTGAAGTGTTCTGTGAACAGGAACTTTATTTGTATCGTATAAATGCTGGTATCTATTAATGGATCCATCACTCAGTGGAATTAGCTAGCCATAATAGATGGAGTTGTTACAAGGCGTTTGTTGTAGCAGACGGATATAACCAGAGAAACGTAACAAGATCAGCGTCTGACGAGAATGACCCATCAGAAACAATCAAATGAAAGGTTACATGTAAAGGGGTGCTCAGCAATGTGAGCTGAAACATTTTTGTTCGATTCGTTGGAACACAGGTAAGGGGTCGTAATGCGTACACCTGTCTACAACACATACGTTCTAGAGTAACTAGAATTGTATTGGCATTCATTAGTGCTGGGTGAGTCAGCTAGGTGTGCTAATATACGACGAATGTTCGGGACAGATCGACGCTGATTTTGCCTCAGGGGTTATTGGTTAGCTCTCTCCAGCGAAAATTCAAAGCAAACACATCATGGCAAACATATGTTTGTTTTAAAAGTCATTGCCTTATGCTTTATCAATCACCGACGAGACTAAAAGCCTCTATGGTTGTTCAGAATTGATCGTTAGTGTCGTTGACAGCGTCTGTGGTCTCCAAGAGTTCGACAAATATTTTTATGAGGCAAAACGAAAGATTCATAACGGGAAAATTGTTTTTAATAAGTATATACGACCCCAATTGGGTCAATCAAATAAGGCTTAACGTTTAGTCCTTGCAGGTCTTCGCAACCAAAGGTCTTTTAGACCTTTGTGTTCTAGAATTTTTCGTTTATCAGCCAGTGTAATGTATCATTTGCCACGCGCATCTACTTAATAATTGTGCGCGATGCGTAATTTTCATAGTAGGCAAAAATTGCCAAATAATTGTTAACCATCATCCCGTTTAAGTCAGACAGCGCCCATAACACGAAGGAAACTTTAGGTAAGTTTAGATTTAGAGGGCAAAAGTGTCAATATCAGCAGTGAGTGTTGGTAAATATAATGCGTTCACTTATCAGAGCTTTTTTTCCAAATACGTAATAAAGCAAACATGGCGCATAACTGTTATAGCTTGCTATGATCTAACTGGTTACACGTCTTAACGTTGCGCTGGATGAAATTTAACTTGATATCCATAGATTCTTAAAACTTAGGTTAAGCTCTTTCACAGATCTTTTCAGAAGATTTCACAGTAACAACAGTAACAAAGGTTATTTAGAAATTATGCAGCTTATTCACTATATAACTACTTTTGACAATCCAAGTTGAAAAATTTCATGAATGTTACAGTTACTATGCATTATGAAAATAATTTTATTAAGAGAAAATGCTAAATACAGGATCGCATTAGTTCTAAAGTGGGGATCGTCATCGCTAAGTTTTCCTTAGCGATGTAGATTTCAATCCAGGTTTTGATTTTCGAGTCGCCACCGCCCCGATAGACATACCCCTCGACATTACCCACAACAAGTAATAAGGCAAATCATATCCTTTGTTTCAGCTCCGAACTGATTCAGTTTACAATACATTTACCGAAAATACATATTCCTTGAATACATACACATGAAACTTTACGTATATCGCGTTTTTGAATCTGAATCACGTTTTTGAACCCGTGCAGAATATTCTTCTTCGAAGGATACCTTTCCATGTTACGGAAAAACGCTATGGAGAGAATGAGATGGAGCCAAACCAGACGATCCCCCCGTATATGGTAACTACGTGTTTACGAAGCCGAACGTACATCTCCCTAATAGGAAAGTCAGGGCTGGAAGACGAAGTACTTCAGACATTCAGAAATCGGCCAAAAATAACCTTGAGTGTTAGCATGAATGGTTGATTAATTCGTAGTAACGAACAGTACCTAAAACAGATTAGTAACACGTAAGATCATTGTCGTGGGGCTACTTCGATAAATATGACTCCCATAATTAAAAAATATATATTACTTTATTATAAATGTATACATGTATGTACCTATATAATTGTATTAATTCATTCGTTTTCTTTATTCCGTGTTACAATTAATAGGCAGCATAGAAAATGTACGCGTCGTGTAGTAACTTCATATTCAGCATAGGTAACAATTACACACTGCTCAATACTTTCGCGATTATATCTTCTAACATACGTCGGCTAAAACAACTGACAATAGTTTATGGAGAAATTATCGTTTATTATAATAGGTAATTTATCATTATTAAGTATACTCATTATTATATAAGTATAATCATTGTTACGTAACCTATAGAAACTTGCGCTCCGACACGTGCGGTAACTGGCATTTCCTATTCGGTGCATGAATCAGAGGCTTCCCCCTCGGTCTGTTGGGTAGTCAAATCAATGCGATCCCAACTGTTACCGGAATGGGCAAAGCCCGTCCTCTTGATTAAACTGCTGTACTGTTTTTTCAAGAAGTGCTTCACTCCGTGGCGCTTCTTCCGTATCTTGCCTTTGCCGTGGTTTGTTCTGTCGGGCGAGCCCGAGGATTTCGAGCTTTTCATCGGTAATAAGCCGAACGAGTCGGAACCAAGATCGCTGAGACCTTTAATAGAAATTAGAAAAAAATTATATTGCCACTAGCACTATTATCAACCACCATTGAACCGGACCGATTTGAATCGATATTTGTCTGTGAATTCCTATGTTTGGAGTTTTACGTCCGGCGTCGCCGTTGGACATTCCGTCAGCACGGAACGAAGCTTACTTTCTAAAGTTAGCATGCGAACTTTTGGCAGAAACTGTTGAGAGGAATAAAAACATTTAGCTTTTTTTTTTAGGTAAGGTTTAGGTAAGATCTCACTTTGCGACGTGTGCGCTAGAGCTTTTTTCCGCTTGTTTTGCTCGTCCATCATCTCTACCAAACGATCTCGCTGAGTGACCACTTCCACTAGGCGATTCACAAGTGCGCGCTCATAGTTGTAATCCTCAAATGATAAAGTTGCAGTCCTTCCTGTATCGCATAACCAAGCAAAGCCATCATGTAAAAAAACACTCATTCAACGAAACGATAACTGCGTCTAGATAATAGTGTCGCTCATTAAAAACGTGTTCGCAAGACTGCAAGTATATCGTCTCCACACTCCTGAACGCAACACGATCTCGATCAACGTGTGTTATGTAATATACCTACTTAAGACAAACCTCCTTTTACTAAACTTTCAAGTTTTTGTAATTAAAGAATACCAGACTCAATGCGATATCTGAAATCAATTAAACTGATCCCATGTGACCATACGTTACCATTGGGAGTACACGCGAGTTTTCGTAGTCGTACTTCGATGTCCGTCTGATTACGTTGAAGTTCGTTGTAACATTGACTGAAACATAATAGATCGAATTATCGGGGACGCAGGACGGCGTCTAAATTATATTTGTGAGCGTAGCTATAAACGAGTAAATTTTACTTTGTTTGCAATGGTTTTCTCACCTCACACTGGACTAGTACCGTCCTGTTGTCCTGCTCCAGAGCCTTGCGCTTCATTTAAGCTGTACTTATGTACCGTTTAATAATAGCGAGGACAATAAGCATTACTGTTGTGAAAATACTCTTTTGTACTATATGGACTCTTCAGGTTCAAAAAGCAACGCAACTGTATATGAACACCTTGACCGTATTTTAAAGCATTATAAATGCTCTAAAATATGGTCCACCATCGTGCGATAGGCATTATTACCTATGACAAGCACATCAATGTTAATAGGTTTTAGCAATTAGTGGAAACAAATATTGATTACTCCAACTTGTAAGAACTTACAGAAACTTTAGCTGGCTGTACTTGTCACGGAGTTGATTCTTGACATTCAGGATTCGGTAGAGATCAGCAATAAGGTCTCCTCGGAACATTTTCGCATTTGCTTCATTGGCCACTGGTAGGTTATACGGAAACAACGTTTCGTAAGTGCGTAAGTTTACGGTAATGTAAATACAAATAAATAGTTTTGCTGGTAGCGAAAAGAAACACTATATGAATTTGTATTATGTTAGAATAGCGCAGTGCAACCGGGTGCGTTAGATCTTAATTTGTCAAAAAAAGAAAAGTAGGACATCAAAGCGTATGGCCACTACGTATTCTGCTATTACAGAATTCAGAATCACCCTTGACCTGTCTATCGCCCATCTATGCTGTATCATTTTTTTCGAAATTCACGAAAAAAAAAATTTATCTACGTATAGAGGAAGCTAGACTTCTGTTTCATTTAAAGGATCTGCTCGTCAAAATAGTTTCGTGGATTTCAAGATGATTTGCAAACATCTTGAGATATACTGTGTTCGAAGATCTATCCTAAAGCTGTTATCTGCAGCGGCACAGTTACGAGTCGCCCTGCGAATTCTCGTCGAACCGCTAAGTCTTCATCTTTTTACGTCCCAGAGATTTTTATGGCGGTTCTAGATTAGAGATATATGTCTTTCTTTGCTTACATTATTCAAATGTTCAAAAAATTAACGATTTTTATCTTAGCCTAACAACGTAGGGCTATGTTGGGACCGACCGCTGCGCGCGGGTCTTTTTGCTTCAGTGAACGATGTGGTGCATTATTCGGAAAGCGCTCAAACGGTACGACGAGCAGTCAAGACATAACAAGTGAAAATACTTACTATAATATTTTCCTACGGACGGATCTAAAACAACCCGAGGGTAATCGCCATTGATCGGAGAATCTGGAATGTCATTTGAAAACAGTCCGATTACCAATTTACGGGTGCATTTTATAAGTAGCTTTTTTGTTTTGCTCACTAGTTACCTGTTCGAACTTAAAAATTACAAGCTCATATATATAGATTATTATATAAAGTTACCATCTTGAGAAAAATGTCAGTTCTTGTAAGAGTCTCTTGCTCGAGTAAGAGCACGTTCAGCGGGTAAGAACCTATGAACATACTGTCGCTGAAACAAACTACAACAATTCAGGAGAGCCGATTATGTCGTATAACATAAACATCTCTTGACCGTATATAGAAAAACCTAATCCTGTTCTCATTAAAGGGAGCTAAACTGGTTTTGCGAATGTACGAAGATGTTTAATCTATTCGTTTAGGATCTCAGTTGAACTGCAATTAAGTTTAGCAAGACCCATACCTGGGTAGTACGCATTACCTGCCCACTGTGTAGCCATTACTTTTTCATAACCATTGTTTCCATCTACTAACCTTTAGCCGACTCCCATATCTGGCGTTCTACGATGCGTGCCTCGGCTGAAAGGCAAGCCTGCCTCTCCTCGATGTTACGTGTTTGATGACTCAACCTAGAAGTAGACGCGGACAGCTCTAGCTAGTTAATGCTAGTCTGTAGCTAGTCAATCAAGCACGATTGTATGCATGTAAGGCTCCAGCTATAAACTACACAACGCTCACTCACCGGTCTTCTCCAACCCCGAAGTCGAGGGTACGTCGAAGGATGCATTCCATTTCGTCTTCAGAAACGGTTTCTTTAAGAATTCAATAATGGATTATATTACCACCCTATATTTTTAATGGAAGTTTTATAACGATCTAGGAATTTAACGACCACGCAAATGGCTGTCTGACACTAGACGAGCATGCCCGAAGAGCGAAGGCTCAAAGAAAAAATCATGTTTCTTGGGTCAAAGACCAATTTCTGAATATAATTTAATAGAAAAAAGCATTATAAGAAGAATAATTTTATATGAACTTTCCAGTTTCGTTCATATAAACGTGTAGGTCGTGTAGTTCTAACTGTAATCCCTCTAACGCACTTCGACGTCTGCGCATATCCTCTTCGTATGAAGGCTCGTTTTCAGGTCTTCCTTGCTGGTATGTAAGACCTTCCCCGGCGTTTTGGCTGCCATCCACGACTTGCCTTTCCAAACTTTGTCCTGAAGCCCCCTCAGCCGACGGCGAACTTACGCGAACCGATTGTTCCGCTAATGGGCATAGTGTCAATGTAACGCCAGCAGTAGTTTCTTTCACTTGCGCCGACTGGTGCAAGCTAAACACGGGTGAATCACTACGTGTCGAAGTATTCTAAGGGGCAGAGAAACATGAAATATATTTCTAATAAATGCTGATGTATGATTGCACACGGCGTCGTGTCAGCGGGTGAGAAATTTCCATTTTGGCATATAGTGACCTTAAAAAATTGGTCAAATATTTACGACCAAACCTTGCTGTGTATTTATTGTTGTACAAAGCAATCAAACGACTTTGTATTAATAGAGAGTGTTGAGACGGCGGATTCATGTGCATGGAATGCTTACTGAGGCTGGAGAAGAGTTTGGAGCTCGACTACCATCTTTAGATCGTACTTCTACAATCGGAGACGGCGACTTCACACAAGAAGATCGCCTGCGTTCAGAATTCATATTTGACAGTGGTGGAAGAATCGATGGAAATACGAATTTATTAAACCGTTGAGCGATTTGGTCATCCTGTCGAAAGATAAAGTTTATCTACCGCTTAAGTTTCGCACTATACGAAAAAATATGAATTTGGTAACTAAGTGACAAGTGAAGAAAGTAAAAGATACGTTTTTACACCACACAGATTCTTAATTCCGACGAAAGGGCCTCATGAACAAAGGATTAGCTAATTTCAAATAATTACTTTTACTGTAAGATATTTTAAATACCAAATTATTGAAGCTTTAATATGGACCTGTGGGATTTGAGAATAAAAGGGGGATATTTTTAATTTTATCGATGACTGTTTGTTTGTTTGCAATGGGGTTCGCTCTACTTTTGTCACTGGAAGTTCCAATCGCTATCGATATCCGAGAACTCTACCTTGAACGATTCAGTGTGATCCCCTTGTTTAATACTGGCCTCTGATGGAATTGTACTTGATGCTAAAATCCGGTTCAATTCAGGCGCAAGGGGTGGACTTGGTGCTGGTCTGATTGGACTAAATCTCTTTAAAGGCTCCCTCGGTGCTATTTCTGTTGAGGCATCCGCAATTTCGGCAGAACCCGCTGTTGTTTGCTGATTGATCACCGTTTTCAGAGATGTCGGAGGTATTGGCGTCGGAGGTACTGGCCTAAGCGGTGCGGGCCTAGAAGGCGTTAGCCTTGTTGCCAGCTGAGGCGGCCCTACGGGATTGTGAATTGCAAGCCAACGTTATGCATAGCAATATTGGTAAGCATGGCGTGTCACATCGAGAATATGCTGTATGGTCAATTTTTGGATTCTTGAGTTTTTGGTTGGTAAAGCATTTAAGAGATTCCCATTATGTTGTTCGCGTAATACTCCAAAGTTAGTATCAGACTATGTAGATATGGGGATTAATTGTAATAGAAATCTGTGCTCTTTTACTTGTCACTATTGAGGGCAGCACCTGATTATTTATATGGTCAGTGGCTTGTGCCCCTGTCAAGGTTCAGCGAGACTTCCTTTTCACCGGTATAGATGAAGTTTTGACTGAACTAGAAATAGCAGCTTCCGATGAAACTGAACAAAGGGCAGCTGAACAGAGCTGGATTAATTTGATCGATATCTGAACGGGGCACAGGTTTTAGCGGAAGTAAAGATGGGGCCGCAGATGGGGTGACCCTTTAGGGAACATGTAGACCGAAAAGGAAGCTCATATCCAATGACTTGTCGATCCTAGTATGACACGTACATTATGCAGTTGAGCTGTATTTAGAAAAAGGTGTCCGGGATTCTCTTTTGAGGCACACTGTAGTCACTCGACGCAAAAAGTTCTACATTTCCTTAGAGATGCGATGTAGTGCAACATATTAAGTTGCATACAGGATTCAAGGCTAATACTCAAAGGGCAAATTTAGACTGTTCGGAAAATGAGATAACTTCTAAAAAAGAACTTCTTGGATAACAAACCGACAGTTAGTGTCAGTTATTATTACTGCCTTTCACTATATATATATATATATATACATATATATAATAGTTCATTACAGTTCAAATGAAAATTCACTATGAACCAAATCGGGTTCACTATGGCTGAAAAAAATTGTCACGGGCCAGGTTGGCGTTAAACAAATAATTTTTTCTAATTAGAAGCCCACTAATTTTTTTGTCACCAATAGAGATAAATAGTAGTCACGGAGAGCATTAATGGCTTAGAATTCTGTAGAACGTTCAGACAAACTTCTCGGTTAGCTTTCAGTATTGACGGCTGTAAGCAGAGTGTAGTGTGTTTAAAAGTGACGATTAATACAGAGCGTTAATAGAACCTTAATTATGAAGGACCACAATTTACGCTGATTTGTTTCGCTATAGGCAAAGCGACTAATTACGGCGGAAGAAATGGATGTCGCTGAGCTCCGAAGGATCTACTAAACGACTCTACTACGAGTTTCAGACCTCAATGAAGATCAAGAAAGAGCCTCATGAACCTTGTATACAAAAGTTTCTTTTTTTTTCAGGGCTTTTACCTCTTACGGTACGCTTATTTCATGTTTGAGTGTGCACAACTAGTTAAATATGTGACTTTCAAGTACGGAAGAAGAGCAAATAAAAGCTACCTTCTGTAAACGATTGTGCTCTATTTAAGGGTTATTTTACGTTAATAAAAATGGTTAAGAATTCCATTCGGCTTTTCACTTACATTGAATGTATAAACATTTGGTGGTGATAATCAGTCTGTATATTAGTTTGCTACATTACCTTCAGCGGCAGGTCGTTGGAGAGCCACTGGTACAATTCCTACGGGCTGTTGCGTAGGTCCTTTAATCGACCCGGTACAGGGCGGGGTCGAAGAAGGTGGCGTTATCAAATCAGTTGGCCTATTTTATAATTTTTAAATCAAGTTAGAAGTTGACCTTTTGCGTTTGCTTCCGTTCTCAAATTCACCGGTACTGCATCGAGCAGAACTCGCTATCGAATACCGCTATCCTAACACTTTAGCACGAAAATTAGCTGTGATTCGACCGAAACCGAATTTTTAGGGCGGATTTCATCTCGTTTACATATATATATACGGTTTGGTTTTTGTATTATTTTTGCAAAGTTATAGAGTCTGTTAAGCACGAAGAAACTAGATTGCTTGAAGGGTCGCAATGACAAGAGAGCAAAGCCCAGAAATTCGAGCCCTTAGCTTTTACAGAACCCAACGACGGCATATACGTGTGTTTATATCTGCAGCAAATATTGTTAACGTCAGCTAACCAGACCCGCCACTTATCCGCGCTCTGCTGAGTAGTATCTTGTGGTGTTTTGACGGCATTTTTTCCTGGTGCCTGCTTTTCTGCAGCGGCTACTGTTTTGTTGGTCACGATTTCGGATTGTAAGACGCTAGTTGAGTTGATACGCGATTGGACGGCTGCGCTATCCCTTGACGACGCCATGTTACGATAGGCCATTTCATCACCGGCAGAATATCTGACAAAGCATACAACAAAAAACAAATGATTTAAGATCATTTAAAAAAAAAAAACAGTTACACTATGCTTTGCCTTGCTAATGTCATTGCGAAAACTTCCTCGACTTCAAAAGGATTAAGCTAAAATCTTTTTTATCTTCGAAAGATGCTTTTGTAAGCATATTGCAGTAGCTGTGTGTGATGCACAGTATCACAGCAAATATAAACCTTCGTGAAATGAGATTAACGGGTGGCAGGGGCAGTGCTTTCGCTTTGGGTTTAGAGTCTACTTCAGGGTCGCTAGTCCTGAAGTCGAGGTCCCTTAACGAGCCCGTTCCAGAGGGAAAAAAGGAATCAGTATCGAGATCGCATGTTCCTGATGTTTCTGGAATACCTGGCTTTTCGTTTTGCCTGAAACGTCCAAATCGAGAGTACAAATAAAGGCACAAGGACAAAGTCGAAGAACATTTAGATTGAAGCTTCGTTTGCTAAAACAGGATATCTAAGGCTCATTATTCACTATCGGTTTATAAATGTACTAAGGTTTGAAATCATCATAATACTTTTTCGTTGCTCATATTAGTTATACCAAATGCATGTCAAATCCTTGCATTGCTACTGTCGCAAAGCAATCACATGTGTACATTACTTGAATAAACGTCTCATTCTTGAGAAGGCCATTTCGATTGGTAAACTATATTGAAGTACGAGAATTGTATCTTATTCAACGATATAAATAATAACATTTCATTGCTTTACTTAAGAATCGCCTTAGACGGCTGACTCTCAGCACGACACAGGTCGTCCCTGCACTCGTTGCAAACCTAGATCGCCACGTGTTTCTAAATCTAGTAGAAATATATACACCATTTACCTTCTTCGTGCAAATTCTTGAAGTAATAATTTATTGAGTTTTCCGGTGATATCATCCCCTTGATCGTCGTCCTCGAAGGAGTTGTCCAAAATTTCGATTTTGTTCTCCTGTGCCGGCCAGGTTGGCGTGATATGCGGTGGAGAGTCTGCCCGCAAGAATGGTTTAGTATCCATATCATTACTAGGCGTTTCGCGAGTAGCTGCGGCTGTTGGTGAAGCCCTTCCGCTCGATGTTTCGGTACTAATCGCCGGTTCTTTGTCTGTTGTGTCCTCTGCTTTCACAGCAGAAATCTCAATATCAACCTTTTCAGGACCGGCTTGCCCTATACAGCCTTCAGATTCATCGTGAGGAGGCTCGTTATCCTTCGTTTGAGCTTTGTCTTCAAGTTCATTGTTTTTTTTTTTAAGTGTGTTCGTGGCTGGATTTAACATTGGGCTACCTTCATAATTTTCGTTTGTGGTGATCTGTTCAACTACGGAGCTGCTTCTGTTGTCAGCTCTATCTTCTATGCAGACATCTGTTCGTGTAGAACAAAGTTCTTTGAAAAAGCAGTTTTCGCTTAGCTTCACTCTAGATGGGGGATTCTTTGTAGCAGAGTTGGCTAAAACGGTAAATGGCTGTGATTCTGCTGTGTCCGTAGTCTGCAATGATTCATCTTTAACATCAGTAATATTTTTGTTACTCTTAGAAGATATACCAGAGCTCAATTGCTCCTTTTTTCCGTAAAAGCAACCTTCATCGATGGTATCGAAACTTTCATCTGCATCAGTGGGGTAGACTACATGATGCACTTGGAAGTGCTCACTTTCCTCAGAGATGTCCTGCAAATAGAATACGGTTCCATTGAAAGACACTACGTCCTGTCTTTCCGTGTTTTGCTGGCCTTGTAGCGGAAACGTAGTGATTGATAATTCACAATCCTTGTCCGAATCGTATTTCGGTGGTAACCTGATTTTATAATTATAACAACATTAGAATACATGGTTTTAGAATAAATTACAACAATAACATCATTAAACTCGCTAACAGAAAAGTCAATCGATGCGAACGACCGTAACAAATAAGAAATATTTCATAGTCAGCTTAAATGAATCCCCCCGGTAATTGAAAATTTATTATAGTAATTTTTTTCCACCGCATTATTTATCCGATGTAGCATTTTACACAAAAACAATGTTTTCTCCGTATAAGAGCCAGCTGTTAATGATATCCAAAGTTATACATGACGCAGCTGCTGTTACCGATGGTGTGTCAGTTTTTTTTTCCAAAAATGCCCGGGAATAAAATTCGTTGATCATGAGCTATAAGGCTACGCGCAATGCACGCCGATCACTTGTACAATAAGAGAGGTGTTCGCTTTTTGTCTTCCTAACATACTCGTCGTCGAGGTTTGTAGTTAGGACGATTTTGTGACCCTTCTCCTCCTCGGACTCATCTTCAGGATACTCAGGGATAATGCTGAGAGCCCTTTGCTTTCTCCGCATGTCCATTTGAGCATCTTCAATCTTTTCTAGGATGTCCTTTTCTGACATGAAGGGAGAGGAACCCGAAGTACTGTAAATATGAGTTCACATAAGTGTTAAGCTGATCGTTGGAAGAATCAAGCTTAAATAATACAAGAAGTTATATAAACTGATCGTAGTTTGCGGCCTTACACTTAATACATTAGACATTGACCGGACATGTGTTAAGTCTAGATGTTTTCAACTTCTAGACAACCGCTTTACGACATTTGGCTGAGCACAAATTCTGCATGGCCTTAGGTTGAATATGTATCTGCTACAAAGATAGATCAGCTCCGTCCGTTCTAATTCATGCCTACCTTGCATATTCATCCCAATTAATGTCGATATGGGGCAGGTCGTTCCATTGATTTTGAAACTGTTCGATTGGCTCTACTGTTTCCATGGTCGAATCCATTGCAAGGTCAACTTGGAAATCAAAGTTCGGAGTCGGAACGACTGATGGCACAATGACAAACGGTGAGTTGAAGCTTACTTCATCGTTTACGGCTTTGTGCTTGGTAACGTCGTCATAGTGCTTTGGATTAACTTTATTTAATGCTTCAGTGTCAACGTCACGCAACGTCGATTCAGCCTGAGCCTTTTGGGTTAAGTTGACGTATTCGGTATCATGATGATCAGCTGTGATGGCCTTCCAAAAATCGTTTATTCCAGCTAGTTGTCCCTCTGTGCTTAACGCGTCCTCTCGCTGACTAATCTTTACAATACATTCTCTTTTGGTCACCAGCACGCCATTAGTGACGTTATTGACTTCAGACAAATCAGGGCCAGAAAATTCTGTTTTCGACAGTGTGCTGCCTTCCGAAGCATTTGGCTGAAAGTAGTAGAAGGATAATTTTAACTTGTTTCATCATTTATAATCTATAGAGGTTCTAAAACAGTTGGCATTTTCAACTTACTGAACTTGAATTTGAAAGTACTCACAGTTGCTCACTAGGCAACATTAGTATGGAATTAAAAAAAGAACGTGGCAGCGGCGTGCTCCCTCAGAGCCCAGTCGCGAGTCACGACAACCCTGGCTTGTTCGTGTGGCGTCGTCCGAAAAGATATAAGGATGCATCAAATCAAATATTTGGACTACTAACCTTATAGATGTATTGTGAGGTAGCTGTTTGGTATACGTATTTAATAATTACAGGCCGAGCTGCGCGTCGTTGTTTGGTGGGATACCTTCCAAAAAGCATGCATATATAACCCACCATTTAAAATCGTGTACCGTTAAATTATCTAATTCAGTTATCTGCTCGAATTTGTATCACAGTTTTATTTATCATGATCCGAGACTGCAATTATTTACGTTGCATTTACATATTAAGTTCTAAAAGCGCAGTACATCTTTACCTACAAAAAAAAAAGTTCTATCAGAAGCAAAATTAACGTCGAATATAAGGCCTTAAAAAATGTGAAGAAACGCAGAATTTTTAAGCAGGTTACAGGACACGTATTGAGAACCGAATGATAGTTGTTTTGATTTAAAGTGGCGATACGGGGCCTTACAAATCTCCTGACGTAAGTTTATATTTCAGATTAACCCATAATATACTGCAACCCACAGCATTACAAGTTAATTATTTCTTTTGTTTGGATGAGTGTAATGCAATAGGTTTTATATACACCTTTAAATCTGTCAGTTATACAATGGCCGTTAACCTGAATCAGTTTACTGGCTAACCTTTTTGGTTTACGTCGAACGAAGGTTTTCGCTGATTGCTTAGCTGGCGATGACCCCTTAGTTGTGCTAGGTGGCGCTGTTACTTCCCTCGTATTTACAGAGGGATAAAGACTGACATGGCGATCGCCAGTGGTGAAACTGATGGGATCTGGTAAAGCAGCATCGAGCTCGCTTGGGATGAAATCGATTTCGATTCGACTTCGGTGTTGCCCAGGCTGCTGGCTTGATTCTCTTTGAAGATTCGTTTGTTCACGAGACTTTTCGAGCTCGTCACAGTGGTCAAGATCGCTGCAAGATGTAGTCGATACATCTTCCCAAAGATCACACTCGCTCTCGTTTTCTGTGTCGAGGACTTCAGAAGTACCAATGAGCAGGCTAGAAAAAGCTAGCGTTGGATGTTCAGCTGAAGGAAGCTTTGACTTGCAGGGTACGTACGTACTTTCTGGATCATGGTCTGCTTCATAAATAATGCGACGTTATTTTATTTCTGTTGCTCATGGAAGTATATACGATGTACGTCTTTTCTAACGAAGAGTATTAAACCCCTCAAATATTTTAAATACTGAAAGAGTCTTTTCCATAATTAAAAACCCAATTTATACCACAACTGTATAGGGGAGCGGATTGGACTGAACATTTTGGGCGTATAACTTGAGTGGAACTTTAATTGTGGTACTAGCAAAGTTTTATTTCACACACGTTTCAAATACGTAATATGTCGTATCTTTCCTATGCAGACTACCAGCAGATCCGATGCGTTACGCCCTAGTAGGCCTTTCCAGAAAGCTACACAGGGGTGGCTTAAGTCAGTTTACCTTCAAAATCAAGGTACTGTGACAAAGTTAACTTACACATTTATTTCAATTGTGAGCTTGGTAAAATAATAGAATATATAGGGGCATAATGTACTGACAATAAGCATTTTTCATAATTTGGAAGCAAAGTTTTGACATAAGCGACTGCATTGGACTCCAATAGTATTGGAGATGTTTTTGCAATTTATGCAATTAGTTTTTATAATCGGATTTATTAATTAGAGGAACCGGCTGTCATATACCATCAATGGCTAACTGTCGCTTGAGCAATTTGTTTTAATTTCGTTGATCCTGAAGTAGGTCGAAATAATCAAGACTTAATGGCCGGCAATTGACGCATCTCTTACTAGTATCCGAATCTGTATTAATTCTAAAACTGCTCCTATAAAAGCCGGCTCTTAGTATGTACACGAGCAGGTAATCTGTTAGTTTTCTGGTTTAGATTTTACGGGACTGTGATCGCCGTACCAATTTTTTTCTGTAGTAATTGGTAGACCCATTAAGCGGAACCATTGAAAGCCACTCGTATTTTTATTGCAGGATTTACTACTATATGCCTCGATGGTTTCAGGCCATAGACGATAATGTTGTGATAACACCCGCCAAAAGAACGCAACATATTGGATAAGACGGTCGAGCAGTACGAAATTTCCAGTTGTTTATATGCGAAGAGTATAAAAAATTCTCGAGAATTCCCAACGGATCCCCAGAGTTTAGGGATAGAAGATTTTTTCTCTAGTGAATAATGTACTAGAATTATTGTGCTTATTAAGCAAACGGAATGGCTATATATATACATCTGATTTTTACTGAAACGTGAAGTATATTTTCGAGAGGACTGGCGTAGTTATTTTTATAATAAACTTGAAAATAGTTTTTTTCCTTAGTCAACGTGTATCAATTAAATATTAAAAAGGAAATTTACTAAGCAGTTGCCGCTAACTGACGCCAACAAACGATGCCGTTATTTTCGGTTCTAAAATTACTGCATCTACTGCTTCCTCTCTGAGCGAAATCACAGCCTTGTGGGGTTGTCCGTTCCATGCAATTACAAGATGTAGGCATGAGTAATAAAGATACGAAGAATATGACTGTCAAGATAATTAACGGAAATAAGGTAGATATTTAGTAAGCATTAATACAGCACTAAATATATACTCGTAACGCCAGCAAGCGACACAAGCATACACGGTCCGAATGTTGTACTACCGCTTTCAGCTTAAACGACTCAAACGACCAATTACCAAACCTACCTACCATCACCATTTGTATGTACCATCAAGTTGATGAAAGTGACTCGGTGAACGTTCACAGTACCGAAACAGCGCAACACTTTACGTTAACATACACGCACACGCAAACAAAAAAACTACGTCGAACAGGAGTTGGTTGTAATATTTATTTGTAACACATGTTTTAAGCTGAGAAACACAGACAAGCCACAAACAAAGCATTGGGTCGTCATCACTTGGGTGAGTACCAAGATTACAGGATAGGCGTGCACGTACATCTCGCCACAAACACCTTGTGTAAACTACAGTGACAAGCGCGTTTGAAACCATTGCAGAAATACACAGGTCTTCCACAGGTTTACCAATTATGTAGAAGTGCAACATTTACGAGAACGCCACAAAAACGCTCGGGAAACGCATTCATCAATGACTATTCGTGTTTCACAAAATCGCGTAAGTAGGCATATCAATATTTGATCCTACCGAAGTAGAAATCGTTATAGATCATCATAAAATTGCCGAAAGAAAAAATGGAGTACACTTCATACGTTCAACCTTCCTCAGCTTTTTCTGGCTTCGGGCAAAGAGATTGCCAGTACTACACATGTAAAATTGCACACAAAGTATTTTGACAAGCAGATGACAGTACTTGAGTGTTCCGAGCTCTTTCTTTTCGTCGAATAGTATAGAAAATGTATATACGATTGAAAAATGATGCAGAAAAATGATGCAGAAAAGCATCATGAACAACTGTGACGGAAAATTAACTGAAATGAAGCTTGCGAACGGCGTCAGTTTTAAACTTGCTAATGACTCTTTGACACTTTACCAGCTTACCCTCGAAACTGCTTACTAGCGATTCTCCTGAAAATTGGACAAATTTAAAACAAACGCAACTCCCTTAAAATACAATTAGAGAAGATTCAACCTACGATAGAATAAAACCGTTCTTGGGGCGCTATTAAATAAATTGTATGATTATACATACGAAAAACATACGTTTACTCGAAGACGATTTTTTGCTCTTCTTATCGTCCATTGCCTTGGAATCACCGGAAGACTTGTCCGGCACGCTCGTCACGATTCGTGTATTTTTCTTTGAAGGAATAGACGGTGCACGTTTTCGCTGTTGTTTATGCGAAATCTTCTTCTGGGGTTCAGGAACGGATGCTACCTCGAAACTCGACCTGTCGTTGCTTGTTGTTTTAAGATTTTTAGGTGTCAGAAGCTCCTTGCCCTTTTCTGCCCCAGCAGCAGTTTCTTTATTCGATGACACTTGTAGATTTTTCTGCAATAGGCGATCCCCAGTGGGTTCTTCCATCGTAGGAGTTTCGGCCGGAGACTCCTGCTTTGGAATAGTTGGTGTTTCAATACCCTTACTATCTTTTTTATCACCGCTTTCCTGTAGTAAGGGTGGCAGCGCTGAGAGCGAATGCAAGCTGAAATTAAAAAGCGGTGCGTTATCTATTTGAATCATGTGCTTTTAAGTATAGTAATCTCAGTTGTAACTATCATGTTTTGAAACGGGCAAGCAGCAAAAACGGGGCCATAAGGGTCACTGGCGGCAGGCCATCAGGCCAAAAATAATGCTCCTGTTGCAATCAAAATACAACCATACATACAGGTTAAGGTCGATTTCTGATATATCAGAGTGCTCAGTATAGTCGCCGCCATCCTTGTCCCGCTTCGGAACGCTTAGGCTAAGCTTTTTTAGTTTGTCTTCCGCTTTTGGTGCATCTCCTCCACATACTGGAGCTTCCGACTTCATGACGTCCTCCGATTTTTTCAGCCTCTGAACTCCTGTTCGCTTCTTCACCGATGATTCTACGGAGGGTTCCATCTTTAAGGAAACCGTTGATAGACCGGAGTTACCCGTTGAATTACCCTCAACAAAAATCGTCGTAGCTTCGGTAACGGCCTTTCTGGGATCAGATAATACGGGAGGTAGAGGAGCTTGCTTTTTTTTGCGGTTTTTATTGTTTATGCTAAATGAACGATACGTAAAACATAATCGGTGAATTCCGTTAGAATTTTTCGCTTATTCCTTGCCAACAACAAGAACGACTAGCTATCGTACATTTGCATCAATGGATTGCCGCAGGCTGCTTGCAATAATATATTTTTCCCCTTTTTAAAAAGCCAACCTGTTATGCTGCATTAAGTGCGCTATATTGAAACTGCATGATCTGACCTTCTCGGTGGAACGGGTGGTTTGCTAGCGGAATCTGGTGCTGATACTGATGCTGTTGAAATGATACTGGAAGACGCCACTGATGTTAAGCTTTCGCTCTCCGGCTCGGTAAACGGATTCAAAGATTTATCGTAGGTCTCAGGGGATGACTGGAACACGCGCACATTAACTCATTAAGGAGTCAGACTGAAGCAAGACCTAAAGGGCTTCGTAATATCCCGATAATTGGTTACCGTATGTAGCCGACCTCTGCTTGCCCCTTGTTAGTCGATCGTGTTCTGGGTTGTTTGGCCGTCTCTAAGCCTCTACGAGGGTTTAATAACCCCCTCTGGTATTATGTGTAAGCCATGCAGTGCCTCGTAGGCGCGCAATCTCGAAATCATTATCATTGTGACATTTCAAAAACTCACTCAAATTCGAAGCAGGTAATCGTTGATAGGGGACATCTGTCCTCATGTGGAGCTGCATGCTTAGCAAAGTGAATATTCCCGTAATCAAAAAATGTAACCGCTCCTTCCATTGAACATATATCTTTCCAACATAATAACGTGCCAGAGCAAAAAGGTGCTCAAAAATGTGGTACACGCACTATGCAAATTTACGGGTATCTTTGGCTAAGTAAAATTGACTGTCCAGGCCATTGATTGGCAGACATGTTTTTCATGTGCCAACCGACAAGTGTAAAGCTGTAAATATAATTTTTTCTAATAACCTCGAAGTATCCGTGTTATTTTGAACATCATCTATCAGCTCTCAGATAGCTTTAATGGGATTCCAAGGGCATTGACACGGGCTATTTCACACAAACAAGAAGTACTAGCCGCATCTAATGTAGTTGTTCCCTAGTGACATTAGTCATGAGCCGCTACTGGCGAAACTGTTTCATGTACATCTCATTTGATCTAGCCAGGTAGCGCAGAGGTATGCACCCTAAAGAACAGCTTCCTGATGGCCTGAGTTCTATACCTATGGCCGATGTAGTACCTCGGCATTTTTACCCTTACCTTAACCATTGCTGTTGGCCAAGCCGATGCCAGACCCATACCTCCAAACTGAAAATAAAATTTTTACAGACTGAATTTCAAAATCCTTATAATTGATTATTAGTTCGTTTACAATGTTCAGTCATGAAAATGTCGCTTTTCGTAGCAAAATAATTCGATCTATGATTACTCGTTGCAGGTTAAGATCATCAGCATGCTTTCCTTTTTTTTTTAGTCATCAGTGCTGTTACGTTCTAAGTGTACTGCGTGACGTAATCGGCGTCAGTCGGTCTGTCTGTCAGTCAGTCAGTCAGACAGCCTGGGAAGCTGACATCTTCCGAGCTTTCAGCCGATCGGCAACGGCTAGAATTCAGGCGATTTCCACCAACAACAGGTGTTGATACCGAGAAACTATCCGCAATTTCCTAAGCTTCGCATAATGAAACTAGCGATTCTTGCGTGATTTTGGTCCTCCAGCTCAAAGGCCAGTTATACAATACATTGGTACATTTCTATCGACCACAGCTCATTGCCATTATATTAACAGAAACTCGTATGTATAGAAGCTACCGAAGTTACTGGAAGTAGATGGTTAACTGCATGGCTATAGCTGTGTTTAGTTCTTAACAAATGTCTCTCTTTATCGACACCATTATAGTAAAATAAAGCTGAACTAAACAACGTCCACAGTTTACTTCGAAAACGAGGTAATTTCAACTTGTCGCGGGTCTTGACTGGGATGCAAGTGGAGGCAGCGCAAACATCTGAAGCGCTTCAACTGCTTCCATTGGTACAGACCAGCAAACAAGAGCGGCTTAGAATTGTTGGATTGGAAACGCTAATATCAGCCAGACATAGAGCATAACTAGAGTCTGCTTAGAAGCTAGGGAAAAGTAGCAATGGCCAACAAGTTGACGGGCCAAAATCACGCGAAATGCGAGCCAAATTTGTTTTAACGGGGAATATGCCGGTTTGATCGTCTTAAAAAAATCGCTTACACGTACAGCTCTAACGGTAAGCAGTGCAGGTACGATGAAATGTTGTCCGCGTTTGGGTCGGGTCGGCGGTGAAGCTTCCAGCCAGATCCATTTCGAGCTCAAGGAATGGGCTCTTAAGGATCATCAATCAAATCTACGTTCTACATCGTAATTGAAACGAACAAGCCACAAATATGAACAGTTTTTTTTGTCAAAACTTTTTGCTAAACGTTTAAATGGCTTTCAGCGGCCAACAACGCCAATGGCCACTCATGACGACAATAATAATCACGACTGCAATAAGCATTCAATGTGGTAAAGCACTCACCTTCCTTAACCTAGCCTTGCTTTCCTTTCTGCCTATTTAGGATGGCTGCCAGATGATTACGAACTGTTCGTTCGACTACTGTTGTCTTTTACACTGCACTAATTATATCGTCTATCTACTTACGCGGCGGCAGCAGCGTGTTTCGTCGTGCTTCGTCCATCGCTTGTAAAATCCATTACAACCCTCATCGGAATACAAATTCTATAGGTACTAGTGCCAAGTGCCGGTATATTATCGTTATCGGTATCGTTATCGGTGTATTGGCAGTACGTATCGTGGTTCCAGACCAACTTGAATCGTCGCCTTTGATCCTCTTCTGCTATAGCTCTACCAGACCGACAATGCAGTCGCGTAGTCAAATCTTTGGTTTCCTCGAGAGCGTTGTTGTAAAGCAGAGCAAGTTCGATGGAAGCTAACGCCGGTCTGATCCGGCGAAGAACGAACAGCAGGTTAAGCTACTGTTGCCTGAATCAGTTCCCGCTACAATCGTGTGGCTTTTGCGTGAGTCGACCGCCGGCGAGGGGAAGCCAGTCTAGTCAAGTACCGCTGTCACAGCTGGTCGCAATTAGTGCGCTGGGCATAAAAAATCAGTGGCGGCCAGATACGAAAGCCTGCTTTGTAGGCCGACGTGCACTGTGCGGGTGGCATGACATCAAACGCTACCCAACGAGCGGAGCGTACGCGAAAGCGTTTCGCGAGCGTCTTAGTTCCGACCGACATGTGCGCGCGAGAAGCACGCCAACACAACAAAGACAAGGTTTGAAATCGGCAAAGTCCACTGAAGCCGATATACGTCTCTTATGAAATATACACAACGACAATATAGAAATACGGTAAATATGAACATCTGCTAAGTCTTCGCAGGCCCAGCAAACGACTCCCATTGTTGTTCACTTCACTAATTTAGTGGGTAGCTAAACTATTCTAACCTTTCGTGGTAAAGTTCCCACTGGGGTGTTAACGTCTGAACGTGGTTCGTTCCGAGAGTTGTAGCTCGTGGAAGTAGTCAACAAATCGGTGTCGATCCCATGGTACTGCGTACCAAACGGATTGTTTTCCTCAGGGTAGGAGTTCCGGCGAATCGTTAATTCATCGCTTCCGAGATTTGTCATTTCCAGCAGGGATAAATAATTTAAATTGAAAAGTACAAGTAATTTACAACCCAATTTCTTCATCTCACTTAAGAAAATCGATATCTAGAAAACGAATTTACCCTGCATTGCAAAAAGCATGTTTACTATTATAGACCAGAGCATCTACGCTGTTGCAACGCCTTTTATAGCAGCGAATCCACATAAAAACATTTGCTGCTGTTTTTCTTATAGCAATTTCGCGAGATGTTTTTGCAAAATAGGATGTGTCGGCGTTTATCTAGAGAAGCCTAGTTATGAAGAGAGGATGTTAGAATGTTAGTATAAGGTAGACTACCATCGTAGAGCGCTCGAGCGCGAAGGAGCGACCGATACAGGAAGCAGATTATCGAGATCGTCCTCCTGATTGGAATCGGAGGCATCCACAAAGGGGCATAACAGTTTTGAGTAAGTTATCGCAGAGCGCGACAATCTGGAACAGAAACGGTTGCATGGCGTAGTACATGCAAAGAAAGCTTCATACGGTGAAGTTCTATTCCAATAAATACAGCCTAACCTAACGGTTTTCTTAGTAAGCCTGTAAGACTTACATACAGATTAAGATAATTGTTACATGTTAAATGCCTAAGCTAAATGCCTTATATGGGTTAATTATGCACCGACAGTCAACGAGTTCGTAAAATAAGTAAATGAATTTCTTACTATTTTGTCAAGATTAATAACTCAGGTATTCATTAGTAAAGATAGCCATTTGTCAAACGCAAGCTACATTGTACTTTCAGTGTTTCACAGATAATGAACTACGGATACTTTACTGTTGCGTAGATTAAACGTAAACAATCTGAAACTTACGGTACGGTACTTTGATGTGACAATTTCTCCTCACATCGATCTAGCGTTTGTGATTTCCTTCGAACAACTGTATCATTAACTTCTTCGTCGGAACCAAACGGGTTGGTCGGGCCGCTCATGTGACTGCAAATCAGAACACATTAAGTTATATCTAGATATAAGTGCATTGAGTTATAGAAATAAACGTCAACCTACGAAAATAATAGGCAAGCTAGGTCACTAGTTAGTGCCGTAACTGTGTCCCTTTTTCTCGGCACCATTTTTCTCTCACACATACTTTTTTGCGAGTTTTCGGTCATCATCTATGATACTTTTATTGCTGCATTACAGAAGAACGAACGGCTTACGTACGATAGTAGTTATCGTAGCGATATCATTTATGCCTGCATTCATCAACAATCTACAATTTTATGCTTGAAACATTAAAGTACACCGAGTTCTGTTCATTAGAAGGCATGCCTATGTCTACAGATACCGTTTAGACGTTTCAGACCGAATATATGGAGCTATTACTAAAGAATCTTTAAAAAAAATTGTTGGTTCGTATACATACAACACAGTAACTATTCCCAGTAAATCCTTGATGGGATGAAAATATTTAACATTCTATGTGGATGTTCGTTAAGGAACTTCTTCCCTACACACACCAAGATACGGCTTTCAAAACTAGCCTTCGAGAAAATCTGAACTATTTTCTTGAAGGCTAGTTCGTGAGCTTTTTCGAATCCCTTGAGGATTGTAGATTCACAGGAGAAGACCTTGTTAAAGCTAGAGCTTCTTTTTGGCTTGACTGGATGAGGCTCTGCTATAAATGCGTCAATACTTCACCTTGCTGTAGTGCCTGATTTCGAATATTCCTGTGGCAAGTTACTTCTTTGGGGTTTTAGTGGATTCATAGGGGGGTACAATGAAACTGCCCCTGGTTGAAAGCGTTCCGTCTTGCCATCTTCCAGCGGCGAATTCTGTCAATTCAAATACAATGATTAGACGATTTTTATAACTACCTTGACACTAAGCAAACACAAACCACCTTTCGCCTCCGATTCTATGTGAATTTTACTAAAAAATGATACTCAGATTAATATAGATTATATACTTGATTTATTATTTATCTATCCCATAGCAAGGACATACAAATCGATGAATAATTTTAAATGTCTGTCGAATCTCTAATTCAAACAAACGGAGTCGCTGGTCCGCAACAGAAGCAGATTTGCTCGGACTAGACTAGAAGTGTTCAATTTAACATTAGACATTAGACAGAATCTCAGCTAAGCGTACTATACTTTGCACACAACTTAAATGACTCAAAACCTGTGTTCGTAACGCACATACATATCCATCAAGATGGCTACATCAACGCTACGTAAACGTTTCGAAGTACGGCCGTTACTCACCAGTTGAACGGTCACATTTTTTGAACGCACCAGAATGGACGCAACAGATGCTCAATCAAATTATTATTAATCGAGTTTAGCATATTATTAATTACTGAGAAATCATGTTGCAGTTGTATGCTGATTGACGTCACGCTAATGCGTCTAATTATAGTAAGAAGCTGGATTGTCTTACGTTTGAGGTACTTGGACTTGTGATTGACCCAGCTGGTCGTATCCATTCGTCATCCGCATTTGACTGCGCTCCAGCAATCACCATGGAATCAGGGTGGCGATCGGTTGAAACTGCAGCTAACTCGGGGCTTCCCTTGCCCGTATTTCTATTTCTAAGCAGGCTCTGTCCCGATTGACGCTCGATAGAAGTGAGCGTGCTATTTTCTGCAGATCCGATATTATCTGATATTTCTTCCAGTTTAGTTTTACCCTCCCCTTCTTCTAAGCTTTGCTGGCATTTAGAGGAGTCACTGAAGATCAGTCCCTCTGCAACGGTCGCGACTGAGGGCAGTGGAGGCGAAATGTTTTGTTGTGCTTGCGAGGCGGCCATGGTTGACACTTCGAGGTTCATTTTCAGACTGTCAATTGGATGTGTCCTCGACAGGCTTTCAGTGCAACTATTTCGACTCAAGGGGAGCACTCCAGAAGTTTGCGCCGTTCCGCGTGTGGAGGTTTCGTTTGTCATGTGCGTCCTTTTGACTGAACCCGTTGAGCTGCAAAAGCGTATCGATTAGTTAGACGGTTATTTTAACTCTTGAATCTACCATTCTGAAAAGTAGTCAATGAAAAATTCATAATATGCATGCAGACAAATATATTTACCCTTTCTGGCGTCCTACCAAAACAACTCCAATATGAAATGAATAAAGAAGCTCTATTTGAGAGACAAGTATATTTTTCAATGAGTGGTTACATACCGAAAATCCAACCGTTGATGTTAAAATATGTACTCAAACACAATAACGCCGTTTTATCATTCTGACTTGTGGTCAGTTGAAATGATCAGTGTTATGATAAAGAAAACCGAATGAATTTATGCCATAACCGAAGTAGCAGTGACATTGTCTGCAGAAATTTCACGCTTGGGTTGCTCATTTTCGCATAGAGGTCCGCACTACCATGAAGTCATTGCATGAAGAGCACTGAAATCAGTAGGATGCATCAATCAAAGGAAAATTACTATAAAAGCTGCTCGGTTTCTACTCACTCTAGCGGAATAACAGGTCTGAGCTCTTTAGACGAGTGATATTGACTCGGTAGCGGCTTAGTCGGCATCTGCAGAGAGAAAATAGTGCAATCTGTATTAGACGATTGTTGTATATTGATTTGTGCCGCAGACAGAAATTTGTGAGTGAAGACAACTTAAGATAAGTAAGCTGATTCTTTGTGGACCACTAGAAATTCATTAACGGAACCCATTGGCCAAATAATTTTCATGACTTAGTTGGTCCTAAACTAAAGGCAGTTATTTGATTATTATTTTCTATATTTAAATGTCGTCTAGTAACAATAAACGCCTCCTAAAGCTGATTTAGAAAAAAGATCTACTGTCGTTCAGATAGTTTTGGTGCAGCATCCTTAGGCACAGACAATAGTTTCGTGAGAACTAAACATTTGAATAGCTGTTTATAACCGCATGGACGGTCAGCGGTCGAAGCTGTTGCTTAGCGAGATTAGTTACTATATCTGCTTACATAGAGCAATATAAAAAGAAATATTATACCTGGTCCAATCCTTCCGAATATTGAAGATCTGTGAGAGATCTAAATCTTGAACCGAAATTTCTGGGCGGATCCCTTTCCCTTGCTGGTAGCTCAGGAGGAGCAAAAGAGGGTTCCGCTGACGGAGAGGATGTCCAATCAAAGATCTTGTTAGGGTCCCTGCTGAGTTTTGCCTTAAATAGTGTGCTGTACGATTGCTGCGTTGAAGTTAATGTCGGTAAAACCGGCTTCGGTTGTTTAGCCCAAGATGATAACGAAAGAACTCCGAGTTGAAAGTCAGGAGTTCTCTCGCATGAGCTGACTATTGGACCTTCGGGACGAATGGCCTGACGTGTCTGCGTTGAACCCGAAGTAATCGGGATTATTCGAAGATCGTCGAGTGAAGTCTGTCTCAGCTTTGACTTCTCATGTGTTTCCAGATTGCCAGAGCTCACCGGAAGACTCGAAAGAGTCTTCGGGGCAACAGTAAAGGATCGACGCTTCGACATGAAGTAGTCATCTAACGACGAAGGTTCTGACTGGCGTGACAGCGATGAATCACACACATCCGATTTACGGTCTTCAGAAGAATCTTGTGACTGGTTACACCTATAGGGGCTGTTGTGCCTGGAGGTTATTAGATCCTCGAAAGAAATACGGTTATTTGATTTTCGATCAGGTTTGTCGCGGGGTAAGTCCCGCAAATCCCAACTGCTGACAGTGGCTCGCGAGGATGCACTACCCAGGTTTGGTGTAGCTCTACGGCTGAGAACTGAAGCGTAATCTATTTTTGGCTTTTTTTTAGGTTCATTGTCTGATTTAGCTGACATGTTTCCATCAAGTGTCTGCACGGGACTCTGGCCATTCGAAAGCTTGGGCGCAGGTACCAACATGTAATTGTACAAGTTCGTTTTATTTGAAGACCTAACAGACGCTGCCACCTGTTCCACAGGAATACTTCTACTCAAGTTTTGAACTTCTGGACCGGAGCAGTCCGAAGGCGAACTGGTGTCGCCTTGCGAATAACATCCTGTACGATTTTGCCCTTGAATGTGGCCTGTTTTTTCACTATCAGGGTAACGTGAACTATGCGTTCCAATGCTGCTAAGTGATGGCGAATTAGAAGCCCGCGGAATTAGCACTCGGGGAGGAGGATCCACAGTCAGGAACTCCGGTTCGATGGCGAACCGCCCCTCAGGCCGGTACAACATCTGCAACCATTAGCGAGTTTTTCGTTTAGATTTGCTCATTACAGAGGAAGTTATTGGTATGGCATATTGTAATCACTGCTTTCTTATGGTATCTTTAGAATCTTCCCATTGTATATCATCGTCGTTATGATATATGAAAAATTCGATGACACTACAAAGCATCTCTCGCCTGAACCTATTGGCTTGAACGTGTTCTGCATAACTAGCTATAATACGTTTGATTCCAAAGCATCGTGTAATTTCAAAATAATTTTTGAGCTTTTAGTGCTAACGCTAAAGAGTTGCTCCATTAGCTAGAGTAAGCCTATATTCAATGTAGGGTCTAAGGAACTCTGGCTATAGAATTTTGTTTATGCCGGATTGTAGCTTCGTGGCTCAAACGACACTTTTTGGATTTGAATAGAAAAGATAGCGTTCACGACGACAGCTACACCGCTAGCATAGATTGTTGTGCCGGCTGTTTAATCGTCAATTTTCTTACTAGTCAGGTTATTATAGTCAACAACAAATCTTAAATGTTGTTCATTGTTCAAGTGATAGGTGTGTGAATGAGGGATAAGCTCACGACGCTCCCATCGTTTGTGCAGCTTAAGCCTTAGGCCACACGACATTCTCCCTTTTTAAAGGATCAAGCAAGTTTGACTTCAGCGGCGTACTAATTACCTAATGATCAAGCATCAATCATATATATACGCAACGGCTAGACTATCGACTCCACCTGTCCTTTCCGCAGACCTTCCACGCTCCCAAATACGGCAAATAACTAAAAACGTGTATTTTTTTGACATCAAGTTTCCGACTTAATTGGCAGTACCGAATTTCATGGTGCAACCTATTCTGGGAATCTAGTTTGCAGGTGTTGACCATGTGACTACTGAAAAGTCATCAGAAATGATTCGTGAGCTCTGATGACCGGATGAGGGTCGAAAGACTCCAAAAAGGAGCCAACGATGTAGTTGCTTTACGCTATTTAGTAGATACATCAATGGACCATTTAGAATACAGCGGTCGATGACGGTATGCAAGATATAGAATTAACTATTACCATTTCGTTTTCACTCATGAAGAAGTTGTCTATCTATTTTCATACGAAAGCTCTGCTGGTCAGATACAGTGCCTACCCAGTCGTATCCTTGAACTCAAAACTTCCGACTTCTCTATTTGTCTGTAACTGTAAATATGATTTTTTGCACTTAACAGAGCCATTGAGTATTACTTACCACTAAGCTATCATTAAGGTGCTGTGTGTCAAAAAGGTAAAAGACAAACTTTTTTTAATATTAAAAGTTTTATTATTTAATGTTTAATTGAAGAAATATTTAGCAAAACTTATAAACTGAAAAGCTTTTCAAGCTGACACCAAGCTGCTTTGATGTTCCCTTAGTCTTCTAATCAGGTGCCGTTATGCAGATATGTTCATTAGCAGAATAATATGGAATGATTAGTTGTTTCCATAGATAAATAGTTCATCTAGATCCTTCTACACGAACGGGTCTCTCTTTCAAGCCCCGTTATAACATGTAGATGGTTAACTATGCCGGTGAGTATTTTGGGCCAAACCCGCCCAGCTAGAACTTCCTGATGTGGTCGAATTGCGTTAGAATATGTAAGGATGCGCGTATTTCAGGGAATGTCTTTCCTCATCCTAGGTAGGGTCAATTCACATTATTAAAAAACGTTTTATTGTAAACCAACGCTCCATGACAATTATAACCAAAAAAAATTTTCAGGGGCAGTAAAAGATCAGTGTTAGCAGAACGCAACATACTTCAACGGGATAGAGGGTCAACGAGAATTTCTGCAATAACTTCAATTGAAGCGGCGCAGTGCTTCTAGTAGCAAGAAAAATGTTTGTTAATTATTGACAATGCCCTTTTTGTATTTAAAGTTTAATATAAAATAAACGTCTTTTTTCCTATTCAAGTGTAACAAGGCCATAATAACACAACACACGAGTCAGTGGACTTTTTGTTAAGATTTGAACGGCTCTGATAAATGAATTGATATGAATGATTTGAAATGTAAAAAAATTCATTAAGTAAATGTTAAGATCCGTGGCCATTTGTTTTCTATTAGGGCTAAATCAAGTTTAACGAAGCAGCATTTTCGTGGAACTTCAAGAGCTTTGGGCAGTTGCTAAAAGCATCCAATCAGTCTGCCTCGAGAGTGGTCTTTCGCGTATCCTATTATGACAGTAAGGTACATTTATCGGCGTTCGCTAGGTGCCCGGCAAGAGAACCCTTGTTGGTACCCCTAAATGTTTTCGTAGGCGACGGCTAAAAGTAGCGATTCGCTTTACTATAGTACGCAGCAGCCTGATAACACCTGATAAGCACATGATAACCAGTTGTATAAAAAGGGGCATCACATCATTCTGCACCCATAGCATTTTTGTTTTGTGAACAGATTTGTTTAAATATACTATATAATATATAGAAGCTATACAAATAGCTATAAATAAAGATCATGTCACAATATTGCTAACTTTTTTGCCACTGTTCATTTATGAATAAATAAGCCGAAAGTATCATGGATGGGCATATCTATAAATCGTCACTGAGTTCGATCCGTAAAAATCGTACCTACTTTGTCTGTGTCACTGGTACTGTGTTAATATAATAAGAATAGCGTTTGATACTGCTAACATCAATTTAGATTATATTGGAAATGAGATTTAGCAGACTGTCATGAACCGCTTCTAAGAACTGGCATGCTAGAGACAGTTAATCATTTTTTTCTTACGGTTTAGCGGGAAAAGGATGGCTAAGACGTCCGTACACAGCGTCTTCGATAGCCACGCTTTCTATGCTTTACTCGTAGATGACTTTCTAGGCTGCGGTGTTGATGAACAAGGGCTGGAAACAGGCCACACACAGTCTTAGCTAACACTAGAACCAAAAAAGCAGCACCAATCATCTTGCCTAGAGGACCGATTTCAATGCACAGAAGTAGCTGTTCAGAAACTTCGAAGTAGATGTAACCTAACCAATTTCGTTAGTGTTCCATCTGAGCTGTGAAATTAGGCCAGAAAGACGTCGATGAGTCAGATTATTCAGCAGTGAAAAAGGCCGAATTCATCACAGATACAAAAAGAAGGCATAAACTCATACGTCTTGTAGGATGGTACGCTTTTATTTGTGCTATCTTTTCTAATCTGCTTACCTTAGCTGGCGTGCTTTATTTTTTATGATACTAGACAATACAACGAATTCATATTTATCCTAAAGACAACGACGCTTTCGCCTTCCGACGGTCTAGTACTCCAAACTCCAAACCAAAAACAAAAAATGTTACTAACTAATTCCATGTCAGTGCACAGAGATACGTACAAGATAATGTCTTTTAGGTTAGTTCTAGCACTTAATTCGCTCTGGTAACGCTCATATTGTCGCATATCTGCACGTCCGGAACATAGGGCTACATTGTATCTACAGCTGTCAATAAACACATACGATAATTACTTGGAAAAGAAAAAACAAGATCTATGGGTGTTTGCACGCGTGAACGTAAAAAGGTAGCGAAAACCAGGTTCGGGTGACAGTTCTATTTACTCTATCGATAATCTCTAGTTGTAGGTCAGCCATTGCTGGATGGAATAGTCGTTCGTAGACACACTAAAGCGCGTAGGAGACGTTCTCTTTCCGTATTTGTGACCGTCACCAAGGTGCTGCTCTGATAATCTGGAGGCGTCAAGCCACTACGCCAGCCAATGACGTTAATGCCGTTAAGCCGATACTTAATGATACCAATATCGATGTTAAATTATAAAGTAGACTAGAATCAATTAATTGCGGTACGTAAAACCCTTTAGCTGTCGTTCGTTGATTGACATTAGCTATTGAACAGGAAGTTCCACACAGTCTATAGGCATAGATGATCCTTTACATTCACACAGGCCACGAGACGTAATGGCAAAGACGCAAAATGCAAGCGAATGGTGTCACATGAAGCCATATATAGGATAGGTGTTACGTGATGAGCACATGATCATGTTAGCCTACCTTGAACTTTGCAAATACAACAGACGTAATACCAATGAATACAAATATGCGTGTCACCCTGCGAAAGATGGAACATGTCCGTCTTCCTCTAACAGAACGCTATTATCACCGGTCAAGTAGAGAAGAAGCCAACAAAAAGAATGCAGTTAGCTGCCACTTTTCCGAGCATTCGAACCTTCTATATCGTAGTAAGTCAAATAGGACAAAGGCAATAAATATAGAGAACTAAGGAAGATAGTAGCGAGCATGACAGTACTGCTATATTTGTGAAGCTAAACATTTCCATAGAACATACCATTCAATATCTCGTCTAGATCCAGGTCGGTAAGTACCTAATCTACACTAAGGATAGGCCTGACCAGCCTGTTCGCAACGGAGTCAAGCGCGAGGAAGCACTCTAGTACATGAGTTAACACCTTGTAGAGAGCATTTGTCACAGTGCGTTATCCGTAACTTATAGCTGTCACGATATGGCAACGGAAAGGGTCGCACAAACTAGAAGCTGGGCTCCGTTCCACTCGAGCATCGTCACGCTGGTGCTGCTGGTAACAAAACATTCTTTAGATCTTTAACCTTATCAAACCACCATAGGCACGATTTTATTTCCGTTAATCGATGCATCACCAACATGCTGTCGCCTAAAAAACGGTTATGACATGACAGGCCAGCATCAAGCTAGGTTGAACTGGCTTTGATCAAGCGGATGTGGAAGGAGCGAAGGAAAACTTTATTAGAGTGTAAAAAAAAATAGCACGTTGATACGCTGTGTTTAAGAGGCGTGCCAATATATAGACCATTCAAGTCTTAGTACTAGCGAAAACGTATAGAAAAATTATGAATCGAACTGGAATTATGCTCTGTCATATGTGTGACGTTAACTGCACGATATGGTTAAGAGTGTTCTTACAAAATGCCAACGCAAATGACGAAATTCGTAGAGAGCCATGAGAGTCCTTGGGTGTGGCACTCATATCTGTTCCAGACCGTCCCGTGCGCATAATATTAGACCGTGTTCAGTGGGCCTTCAGTATTAAAAAGAAACCTTTTTAGGTGAACCTTACATCATACACTCTAATAATATAGTGTCGGAATACCGGTTAATAATCAATATAAGATCGTTTGATTCTTCGCTTCGTCGCACCAACGGTGGAGCAGTAACGTGTTTGTTTGCATCGAACTTTTTCAAACATGTGGTGATCTGGGCTCGAACCTGGATTTGAACGTATTTCATTTTGTGCTGTAGGGAACCAGTTGTCTGAGGCAACGCTTAACGCTTACACCTGGTGTAAAATTCTAAACATTTATTTTAACAGGAGCTGATAGGTTGTATAAGACTTCGCTTGTTTTCATCTACCGAAAGAATAGTATTTTGTTTTATCCTGGCTTTATCTTGTTGAAACGTTATATTTCTTTAGAATGATTCAACTAATGGGACCTAATTCATTTTAACAACTACTTGTGCTCCGCGGAAAGACTCTCGGCATTACCTAGGAAGGGACAGGGGACCGTCCTCAATGTTGTCATACGAAACTTACGATTTTCTCAATGTAATGATAGAGGTATATAAGTCTCGTTTTGTTTTGGACCAGCACGAGCGATTCAAACATGTCTCGGCCGCAAGGCGCGATATTTCTAGTTTATTTACAAGCTCAAACGTTCGGAGTTTCAGTTCCCTGTTAGGAAGTTAATTCTAACTTAATTTGAGTAAGACACAGGTAAATCTATTACCAGTCCACGTTGAGTATTTAGCAGATTCTACTACCTAATTTAAGGCCTGGTCTTCGCGTTCGAAGCTTCCTTGTTCTAACAGGCAAGTAAACATAGGCATGAGGGTGGTCGATCGTGGCCGCTGCACTTGATAGCTACGTCTGTGAACGGCGATTATAGTTAACAGCTTCAGGCAAAAGAGAAACTCTCTGCATACATATAGCCTAAGCAAGCTAGCTAAACAACAACGTAAGAAAAATCGACACGCCACCAGCTAAAGGCCTATTATATTCAGTCAGTCGATATTTTATCATACGCTAAATTAAAAGATACACAAAAGGGGGAACTTCGTCTGAAAATAGCAAATGCCAAATGGCCGTCTTTAGCATGGCGTCAGTGTTGATGAAGCCGGTCAATTAGGACGATCAGAGGAAGTGCTGCGTTATCGCAGTCGGCAACAGACAGGATCCTTTATCTTAACGAGTCGTGCATTCCAGGATATTAACAGGATATGTGAGTACCGTTGCGCGATTTTTCCTTCACATATATCTAAGACAATGTTATGAGTTCATACGGTTGGCTGAGGCCAATTTGATGACAACCGTCGTAACTGATTTTGATTTAATTACGTTTGATAACTACGTTTAATTTACGTTTGATTTAGCGGATAAACCGGTCCTCGATATTGAATCGCTGACCGAATAAAACGAAATCTTTTAAGCATACTTAGGTCCATAACCTGTAGCATGCTCAGATAGGTAGATTGCTTCTTTTTTGCCGTCGCTTATTTTAATAAAACAAAGAAAGAGTTCATCTACTGTGACCGTACCGATTTGAAAAGGCAAGGAGCGTGATTGACGTTAACACTCATTAAAGTTTGCAATCAAAACTTTCGAATTATATCATAAACACTTGAGACCATTATTACTTAAAGGATCTACGACAGTTTAGGGAGGACTGATCCAAGAGTTGGATGAATTAACCCTTAGCATGGGACAAACCAAAAAAATCTTTCAAAATAGACGGAACCAGTGGAAGATGCTTAATAACAATACGCATAGACACAAAAGACATCGCAGCACGTAAAATGATCTATCGAAACATAATGAAAAGTTACCTTGTGAGGATGCTTACGCGGCTTAGGGTAATATATGGAATCTACTATTTCTAACCCTAGCTCTTATGAAAGACTTACACGTTTTCCATATTAATAAGATTTATATATAGAACACGTCGTTCTGAAGTTGTGTAGACACCCAAATCTAACTAATCACGAGACTAGTTGGGACTCGACAAGTGACAAACCCCAGCACTCGTCAGAACACTTGACCGTTTTGATATAAACGCAACTAAACAACACCCATCTATATAATGCACTGTGGATTCGTAGAGTTGACCTCCGTGTAAGTATGATGCTCGTTTATTATCTTTACGCACATAATTATTACTACTATTATTATTGGAATTGGGATTGATAACGACCTTCATCTTTTGGCTAGTTCATACGACTCATCTCTCTCTAAAGAACTCGAAAATATGACGTTCGTCTCGCTTTAGCCAGGCAGCATTCGCTTCAATCACCTCAATCACTTGACGCATTGTACTTTCTGCCCCAACGACTGGATTCTGAAATAATACATCGACACGGTAGGTCAGACTTAACAGTGAATCAATCCCACATCGAGCGCTCCTGCTCACCTTCATCGCAACAGGTAATCCACTCCATCATAAACAAGGAATCCATCAATTTAGGGTGTACCTAAGACTTTCACGAATTTCCATCCGTATTTTTCGTCCGCATGCGTGCAAGGGCGGTGAAGGCCTCCGATTCGTATCCTGACCGCTACTCGGATTTACTATCCAGAACAATAGAAAAATGTAAGCGGAGCGTATATTGGCACGAACCTTTTGGAAAAATTCCTTCACCTCTTTGGCTTTTTCGAATGTACAGAAATTTTTTGCTGACGCTCTAATCAGACGGAGAAAACGTGAACCCGAGTTGTAGCGGCGGTTATAGCTGTGAAAAGTTCAACGTGAAACAGCGTGTCATATATAATTTCTGAAGTATATGAGTTACTTTAATAATTATTAATATAATTTTACCATTAATTGATGTAATTTTCGTAATCGAGTACTTTTCCTCATAAATAGTAAAGATGAAACTTATTGACTGCGCTCTCCTTGTAAGTTCAGAAAGAATGATACGGTTTATGTTACACAAACAACACAGGTGTTCAATATACAGACCGTTCGATTAAGAACTGAACATTTTGAGATGACAACTCAGCTTCCGAAAGCACCAGGCATCAACGACAGCTCATCGTAGAAAGCACTGAATTATTCTATAAACTCTCTCTATACGCATGCCTTACTGAGTTAGATTGACGATCATAGCAAAACGATACGGGCAGGTAAATGTAGTGGTACACAACAGCGACAAATAAATAGACATTTTTACAAAAGTGACACATTTCCGTTGTGGTTAAAGGAGAGGAAAGCTCACGACGCCGCTGACCCGATGTGTTACAATGTCCATTCAACTTGATTTATACGTCCCAAAAAGCTCATTTCAAAAAAAAGGTACGGAGGCCGCCTTTGAACCGTACGTTTCAAATAAAGCAGTGAAATGCTCCCAAGCAAGCTCTTGTCCCATCGCTGAATGGGTTACGCTCTCCATCACCAATACGCTATCGTGATAACGCACAGCGTTTGATGCCGCAAATTCTAAAACCTGCTCAAACCAAAAAACGAAAAAAACATAATACTTCCATTCTTTTTATGAAGGTGTACAGTTTATGCGGTTGGGAAGAGTTAGCACACATGTTTTTCAACCAAACGTACATTACGTCTTTTTAAGAAACTTAAATCGTTGGAGCAAGCTAAGCAGCTCCGTAGTTCAACAGATTTATAGCGCAGCTTTTTATAGTCGAATTTCACGTAGACTCCGTAACTTTCATCTTGAGCGTTGTCCAGTTACGTATATTTACGAACAGCTTGAGTCGAGATGTACGCAATTCATTCGTTCAATGTGGCTATTATTTAGTGTTATCATTTACTATTAATTAAGAGCTATGAATTGTCAACGATCAAAGATAGCACGTGTACGTAGAAGATGGACCGACATACTTTAATTAAAAGGGGTCTCGTTTGTACCGAGCCAAGGGCTATCGCCACCCTATTGGCTTCTTCTTGGACTTTGGCTTTTCGGTGCAGACTCATAAGTTGATCCCATGTTTCAGGATGATTATGAGCCATTTGTGCTACCGCCCTGTACACTGGCATCCGTAAATCGGCTATAAGCTCGTTTCGACCGGACACATGCGCAACAAAGCGCCGTTGTGCTTCATTCAATACCTGCTCCTCGCCGAATTTCACCATTTTGCCCAGTACTAAAGCTCGTAGCATTGCCCTCGCCGGTTCTGATTCAAACGTAATAGCAAAGAAAATCGTTCAACAGGTACATCGTCAGAGATTCATTGCAGGATTACAGATACAGATGGAAAAACCTAACCGACGAAGTTGATTCAAATACACCGAAGCATGTGTGATGTGACATAGAATAACTCGGAATAGAATTTCTGCCAACGGGTAGCCACTTACTCTCGTCAGGTTTTGAGTCCCACCCAAGACCCTTGAATACCTCGCTATACAATTTTCTACCAAATCCGTGCAATCTTTCGACGAGCTCGGGTCGGTGTCCGAGAAGTATTTCGAGCTTCGTCATTAGGGTGGAGACGGATGTCCATACCGAATAGTCTGTCTCAGACGAATACACCTCCGTCAGCTCAAGTAGTTCTTTCATAGACGCATACCCAGCTTCTACCTGTTTGTAGACAGTATAATTGGGACAATTTTTACAATGGTGAATTTTCACTGACCAATAGGAAAATCTAGTTGCGCAATTCTTAAACTTCTGCAATCGCAATATGGCTGTGTCGTAGATTTGTGTCTACGTGTGTGACAAATCTTCATTAGATTGCTTTATGTGAAACCTGCTAGTGCTATGAGAATGAATGATATCACACACTGAGGCTATCTCTTAATCTACTTGGGCATGAGTTTATACATTATACATTGTAGTTTTAATAAATTCGCGTCATTTGCGTATGCAGATGTAAATGATCACATCAGAGATAACGGCTGAGAGGAAGTTATCAAGGTAGTGCATTCTTGTGCCTGGAACAACTTCTACTGAATGATAACAAGTTCTTGTTCGCGTCTGCTACGTACAAGCGCAAGGAGGTCGGAATGCAAAATGAATCGATTCATAGGCGACAAGCTTTTGTTCCGAATGGCTAAAAGAAGAGCTTTACGCATTGGCTCGTCATAGTGAATACGGAAGACACCCGCGGCACCGTGATTCACCTGTACTGATCGCGATTGCAGACGAAACAAACGGTTAGTCATTTACTTGGTACATCATCTATTGTCTTAGAGTGTAATTACGCAAACCGACGTTGTTTTTGGCATCACATAGATCTACAAAGGGCTAGTTTAGTGATTCCAACCCAGCAGCTTAGTACATAGTCAACCTGTTAAATAGATGGACCTGAAAAGAATTCCCATCCTAATTCCGAACAATTGTATACATACTAATTCTTTTAGTCGGCAAACATTTAAAAAAGATAGAACAATGTGCGCACTCAAAAAATAATGCCAGTTTAACTTTGAAATGATCAGAACCCGTATCAGCACCATCTTTTGTCTCGGCTAGCCTGAAAAAACCAAGTCGAACGTTTAGCTGCCTTATATCACTGCCTTATAATATACGAGCTACACTTTCAGTAAGCTAATAAATGTGTCCGTTTCCTTACGTGAATCCATGCAGCTTTAGAAGCGCCTTTAATTAAAATATCCTCCTTAGGTTTTTCCATGAGGACCACTGTGTTCTTCATACCTGGTACCCCGATCACAATGGGAATCTGCAATCAGTATGAGTAACTCAATTTAACCCATACGCCGTAATTGCTAATTGTAAAGTAAAGTTGGAATTACTAGTATCGTACTGTATTGCTAAGAATATTGGCCTATTGATCTCATGGTGCGTGTCCGGCGTACGCACCTTCCATAAGGCCTGCTTTGCGTACTTCGCTTTCTCAGCCAGACTGTGAAACTTTTCTTGCTTGATTTCAAGGACGCAGTTAGCACCCAATTTACGACACTTGACCTGTGTAAAGGACACACAGAACGTGGCACGTATCTGTAGTAACGTCGATCACATTTATAATAAGAGGAATATAAAGGAAATTGTTCTTAACAGTTATCTATAGTGAATGCACGATAATAATGTAAATGTAAGCATTTACTAATATTTTAAGAGAGACTTCCTTGAAAAAAATTTCTACGGACCAAACGCATCAATAATCAAATGCTATGCACAGAATTCTCTATAGGCCACATTACTCTAAATAGTGACGGAAAATACGTACGAACAAAAGAGGAAAGCCTTTCTGCTTGACCCATGAATTCATCATATCGCCGACGCGTAATCCGCTCACTTCAGATAGTGTAAGCCACAGATCTTCCGATGAGGTGTTGCCGTAAGCATGTTGCAATAGATATGTTGACAGTCCCGTGCGAAACTTCTGTTAATCGACCTCAAATAGTGGCCGAATGTGGGTCATGTACACTGTTGAATTAGTACTCCAAAAAAAAAGTACTTCTAACAGCGTTGAGCACTTTTCCGTGGCTACTTACTTTTTTATTCAGAATGCTTTGTGCTAACTGACGAATTGTTGATAAATGCTCATTTATCACTTCGACTTTCGAAGTGGTTTCTAATTTTGTTTATCTACCCGTGCAAAATGGATAAGCTAACATGTGTACAGATAGGTATAGTGCATGATGTGCGCAAATTTCCACGCACACCTTCAACCTACCTCGTCGCCAATGTAGTTGTAAAGCATCCAAATAACTGAAGCTCCCTTTTTGTAGGAAATGGCGTCGAAGATTTCGTCGACCTCCGCAGGACACTCCACTTCTACCTCGATCGGATGAGAATTGTCCAAAGCATCGTCCTGGCGAAGCGATCAAAACGACCTATGGGTGAAACTTTAGCCTGAGATAGAACCTGGTTCAATACTGTAATTGCCATATTTAGCTTCTTTAATAATTTCATGATCGTTGGATAGGATCTTTCGAAAACGGTGATGACACTTATAATGGAGCTTGCGCCAGTCGATATTGTAGTAACAGTAGCATTAATCATATAGGCTATATCTAACAGATTTCAAACTAACAGTTAGAAATATTAACGACTAAAGACGTAAGTTCCTCCTCAAATACTGCAAATTTTTCGATCATATTTTCGAAAATCGTGCTGGATCTCACCTCCAGCGCTTTAGAAACCGTATTTGCCGTAAACTGAGTCAGGACGTCGAACTCTGGCGCAAATTTAGAGACGCAGAGGCTTTCCATGAATTGGGCGAATCCTTCATTTAACCAAAGGTATGTCCACCATTCCTATGGTTTTCATTCAAACATCCAAACAAATGTACATCGAGAGGGATACAAAAACAATGTAAAAGCATTACTTTTTTTTTTTTCGCGTTTTTGCGGAAAACAAGATGATGAGCGTACCTACTTTGGCGGGTCTGCCCGTTGATGAGCAAGGAAACTTTTACCATTGTAACCAGGTTCCCGATCCACTGGTGCGCCATCTCGTGAGAGATTACTAAAGCAATCCCCTGCATTCGCATAGTTGATGAGTCGATCTGATCGAAAAGAATACTTGTTTCCCTGTAAATTCAACCCAATTGTAAGGCTATGTTGAAGATATTAAATCGCCAATATTTATTATGTCTTTTATTACAATGGTTAAAAATGCTCATTTTGTCACTGAGGAAAAAAGTCAAATTGTACAATTCGAGTAACTTTTACATGTTACTGTGTATTGAATGTTGATATTTGTTGTAATATGTTTATGATGAATTAATTAAAAAACGAACTAAAAGTACTCCATATCACATAGCATTAGTAGGCCGGGGTTTATCTATTTTATACGCTAATTAAACGTGAGCTACCAAATTACTAATTGGCTTTCTAAACAAGAGAAGGATCTTAAAGTACAACCCCTTAGAGAAACATCTAGAATAACTGCTTATATTGAAAGGCGCACTACACATGAGGTTCTCGCACGCAATATACTTATATTAGATAAAAAACTAAGTGCTTGGAATTTACCTATCGTTCTATCGTTAACAGTACAACATACAGTTAAAAAACCACATTATTCT